>NW_027361766.1:31827500-32237500 GCF_039654945.1 Dendrobates tinctorius
TTTGAGCACCTTAAGGGGTGCAGTTTTTAGAATGGTGTCACTTTTGTGTATTTTCTATCATATAGACCCCTCAAAGTGGCTTCAAATGTGATGTGGTCCTAAAAATAAAATGGTGTTGTAAAAATGAGAAATCGCTGGTCAACTTTTAACCCTTATAACTTCCTAACAAAAAAAAATTTTGGTTCCAAAATTGTGCTGATGTAAAGTAAACATGTGGGAAATGTTAGTTATCAAGTTTTTTGTGTGCCTTATCTCTGTGATTTAAGGGCATAAAAATTCAAAGTTGGAAAATTGCAAAATTTTCAAAATTTTCGCCAAATTTCCGTTTTTCTCACAAATAAACGCAAGTTATTTGAATGAAATTTTACCACTAACATGAAGTACAATATGTCACGAGAAAACAATGTCAGAATCACCGGGATCCATGGAAGCGTTCGAGAGTTATGACCTCATAAAGGTACAGTGGTCAGAATTGTAAAAATTGGCCCGGTCATGAACGTGCAAACCACCCTTGGGGGTGAAGGGGTTAATGGTTATATGTTTTTTTTTTAATTTGAAAGGGAACCTGTCAGCAGGATTGTGCACAGTAACCTACACACAGTGTCAGGTCGGCGCCGTTATACTGATTAAAATGATACCTTGGTTGATGAAATCCGTCTTGTGGTTGCTGTTTAATCTTTATTTTCAGTTTTCAGTTAATGATATGCTCGTTCTCCGGGGCGGACTAAGGAGAAATTGCACAACAAATTTTGTGGCGCATTTTCTCATGTTAACCTTGCGAAAATAAAAAAATTTGGGTTTAAATTAAATATTTTGTGAATAAAGTTAAATGTTCATTTTTTCCTTCCACATTTTTACAGTTCTCGTGAAGCAACTGAACTGTTAATAAACTTATTGAGTGTGGTTTTGAACACCTTAGGGGTGCAGATTTTAGAATGGTGTCTCTTTTGTTTTTTTTCTGTCATATAACGTATTTTTCGAATTATTTAGACACATTTTTTCCCCCAAAATTTTGGGGGAAAAGGGGGGTGCATCCTACAATGCAGATATAACTCACGGGCCGCGGTGGAGCAGGGTCCGAGTGTCGCTGCTGGTGGAGGCAAGAGTGGAGCGTTGCTGCAGGCAGCAGGCTGGGATAAGGGGGTGTTCTGCTGAGATCTTATCTCCCGAGATCTTGGTGCCGAGATCTCCATCTCTGCATGCCCTGGCAGCCATTTTCCCAAGAGTCCACCGCACAGTAAACCATGTAAGTGCGGGGGCTCTGGGCTTTCACAAAATGTCAGCAGATTTTGTTGGAAAAATGAGAAATCAGTGATCAACTTTTACCCTTCTAACTTCCTAACAGAAAAAGTCATCTTTCTAAAGACATACTAATAGGGAATTTAGATTGTGAGCCCCATCGGGGACAGTGATGATAATGTGTGCAAACTGTAAAGCGCTGCGGAATATGTTAGCGCTAGAGTTGAGCGAAACGTGTCGAACAATTTCAGAAGTCGCCGACTTTTGGCAAAGTCGGGTTTCATGAAACGAAACCCGACCCTAGGATGAGGTCGGCCACGAGGTCGGCGACTTACGCGCCAAAGTCGCGTTTCAAAAGTTTGTTTAGCGCTCTTTTTCAGCCAATCAGGATCTACGGACACTGTGGGCAACGTGATGACATAGGCAGAGGTCGCCACCATCTTTCAGAAGGGCATGCAAGTGATTGGCTTGCTTTGGTGGGCGTCACAGGGGTTATAAAAGGGCGTGCACGCCGACCGCCATCTTACTTCTGCCGATCTTAGTATAGGGAGAGGTTGCTGCTGATTCTGTAGGGAGAGCGTTAGGCAGGGAAGAAGACAAAAAAACTGCTTCTGCTGCTAGCGATTTTGCCTGTGCAACACACCAGTCACTGTGTGTGCAGTGCAAGGGGAGGCTATATTGTGGTGGATCAGCGGTGTTGGTTGTTAGGCTGCCTTCTAAGGCTTCCTGACAGCTGCATTGCTGTTTCCCCACTGCTCTGCAAACTGCTTTTTTAAAAGCAATCCCAATTTTTTTTTTGTCCTGCTAAGGTACTGAGCGTGCATTTATTCACACCATACAGCGGTGTACGCTCCTCACACAGTACCGTGTAACGGCTGTTATCACAGCCACAGTGAAGCTATCTGTGTGTCACTGTGGAGGACTTGTTCCGTTCTTACAGACCTACACTCTAGGGAGATTCCTATTCTGCCCAATTCTACAATTCACTTTTTTCACACCTGTGCCATCGAGCCTGTGACATAGCGCTCTGATATTCAGTGGGCCTCACACAATCCAAAAATGTCCAGTGTCCACAAGTGTCTGCAGAAATTCAAAATCTCCCTTATCCTGTAGTCACTTTTTTCACACCTGCTGCATCGAGCCTGTGACTTAGCGCTGTGATATTCATTGGTCCTCACACAATCCAAGTGTCCAGTGTCTGCAGAAATTCAAAATCTCCCTTATCCTGTAGTCACTTTTTTCACACCTGCTGCGTCGAGCCTGTGACATAGCGCTCTGATATTCATTGGGCCTCACACAATCCAAAAGTGTCCAGTGTCTGCAGAAATTCAAAATCTCCCTTATCCTGTAGTCACTTTTTTCACACCTGCTGCATCGAGCCTGTGACATAGCGCTCTGATATTCATTGGGCCTCACACAATCCAAAAGTGTCCAGTGTCCACAAGTGTCTGCAGAAATTCAAAATCTCCCTTATCCTGTAGTCACTTTTTTCACACCTGTGCCATCGAGCCTGTGACATAGCGCTGTGATATTCAGTGGGCCTCACACAATCCAAGTGTCCAGTGTCCACAAGTGTCTGCAGAAATTCAAAATCTCCCAGAAATTCAAAATCTCCCTTATCCTGTAGTCACTTTTTTCACACCTGTGCCATCGAGCCTGTGACATAGCACTGTGATATTCAGTGGGCCTCACACAATCCAAGTGTCCAGTGTCCACAAGTGTCTGCAGAAATTCAAAATCTCCCTCATCCTGTAGTCACTTTTTTCACACCTGCTGCATCGAGCCTGTGACATAGTGCTGTGATATTCAGTGGGCCTCACACAATCCAAGTGTCCAGTGTCCACAAGTGTCTGCAGAAATTCAAAATCTCCCTTATCCTGTAGTCACTTTTTTCACACCTGCTGCATCGAGCCTGTGACATAGCGCTGTGATATTCAGTGGGCCTCACACAATCCAAGTGTCCAGTGTCCACAAGTATCTGCAGAAATTTAAGATCTCCCAGAAATTCAAAATCTCCCTTATCCTGTAGTCACTTTTTTCACACCTGTGCCATCGAGCCTGTGACATAGCACTGTGATATTCAGTGGGCCTCACAAAATCCAAGTGTCCAGTGTCCACAAGTGTCTGCAGAAATTCAAAATCTCTCTCATCCTGTAGTCACTTTTTTCACACCTGCTGCATCGAGCCTGTGACATAGCGCTGTGATATTCAGTGGGCCTCACACAATCCAAGTGTCCAGTGTCCACAAGTGTCTGCAGAAATTCAAAATCTCCCTTATCCTGTAGTCACTTTTTTCACACCTGCTGCATCGAGCCTGTGACATAGCGCTGTGATATTCAGTGGGCCTCACACAATCCAAGTGTCCAGTGTCCACAAGTGTCTGCAGAAATTCAAAATCTCCCAGAAATTCAAAATCTCCCTTATCCTGTAGTCACTTTTTTCACACCTGTGCCATCGAGCCTGTGACATAGCACTGTGATATTCAGTGGGCCTCACACAATCCAAGTGTCCAGTGTCCACAAGTGTCTGCAGAAATTCAAAATCTCCCTCATCCTGTAGTCACTTTTTTCACACCTGCTGCATCGAGCCTGTGACATAGCGCTGTGATATTCAGTGGGCCTCACACAATCCAAGTGTCCAGTGTCCACAAGTGTCTGCAGAAATTCAAAATCTCCCTTATCCTGTAGTCACTTTTTTCACACCTGCAGCATCGAGCCTGTGACATAGCGCTGTGATATTCAGTGGGCCTCACACAATCCAAGTGTCCAGTGTCCACAAGTGTCTGCAGAAATTCAAAATCTCACAGAAATTCAAAATCTCCCTTATCCTGTAGTCACTTTTTTCACACCTGTGCCATCGAGCCTGTGACATAGCACTGTGATATTCAGTGGGCCTCACACAATCCAAGTGTCCAGTGTCCACAAGTGTCTGCAGAAATTCAAAATCTCCCTTATCCTGTAGTCACTTTTTTCACACCTGCTGCATCGAGCCTGTGGCATAGCGCTGTGATATTCAGTGGGCCTCACACAATCCAAGTGTCCAGTGTCCACAAGTGTCTGCAGAAATTCAAAATCTCCCAGAAATTCAAAATCTCTCTTATCCTGTAGTCACTTTTTTCACACCTGTGCCATCGAGCCTGTGACATAGCACTGTGATATTCAGTGGGCCTCACACAATCCAAGTGTCCAGTGTCCACAAGTGTCTGCAGAAAATCTAAATCTCCCTTATCCTGTAGTCACTTTTTTCACACCTGTGCCATCGAGCCTGTGACATAGCGCTGTGATATTCAGTGGGCCTCACACAATCCAAGTGTCCAGTGTCCACAAGTGTCTGCAGAAATTCAAAATCTCCCAGAAATTCAAAATCTCCCTTATCCTGTAGTCACTTTTTTCACACCTGTGCCATCGAGCCTGTGACATAGCGCTGTGATATTCAGTGGGCCTCACACAATCCAAGTGTCCAGTGTCCACAAGTGTCTGCAGAAAATCTAAATCTCCCTTATCCTGTAGTCACTTTTTTCACACCTGTGCCATCGAGCCTGTGACATAGCGCTGTGATATTCAGTGGGCCTCACACAATCCAAGAGTCCAGTGTCCACAAGTGTCTGCAGAAATTCAAAATCTCCCAGAAATTCAAAATCTCCCTTATCCTGTAGTCACTTTTTTCACACCTGTGCCATCGAGCCTGTGACATAGCGCTGTGATTAGAGTTGAGCGAAACGGGTCGAAAAATTTCAAAAGTCGCCGACTTTTGGCAAAGTCGGGTTTAGGATGAGGTCGGCCACGAGGTCGGCGACTTACGCGCCAAAGTCGCGTTTCAAAAGTTTGTTTTGCGCTCTTTTTCAGCCAATCAGGATCCACAGACACTGTGGGCAACGTGATGACATAGGCAGGGGTCACCACCATCTTTCAGAAGGGCATGCAAGTGATTGGCTTGCTTTGGTGGGCGTCACAGGGGGTATAAAAGGGCGTGCACGCCGACCGCCATCTTACTTCTGCTGATCTCAGTATAGGGAGAGGTTGTTGCTGATTCTGTAGGGAGAGCGTTAGGCAGGGAAGAAGACAAAAATACTGCTTCTGCTGCTAGCGATTTGGCCTGCACAACACACCAGTCACTGTGTGTGCAGTGCAAGGGGAGGCTATATATCGTGGTGTATCAGTGGTGTTGGTTGTTGGGCTGCCTTCTAAGGCTTCCTGACATTGCTGCATTGCTGTTTACCCACTGCTCCGCAAACTGCTTTTTTAAAAGCAATCCCAATTTTTTTTTTTGTCCTGCTGAGAAGAAAAAAAAACTGCTTCTGCTGCTAGCGATTTGGCCTGCACAACACACCAGTCACTGTGTGTGCAGTGCAAGGGGAGGCTATATTGTGGTGTATCAGTGGTGTTGGTTGTTGGGCTGCCTTTTAAGGCTTCCTGACAGGCTGGCATTGCTGTTTACCCACTGCTCCGCAAACTGCTTTTTTAAAAGCAATCCAATCTCCATTATCCTCTAGTCACTTTTGTCACAGCTGTGCCATCGAGCCTGTGACATAGCGCTCAGATATCAGTGGGCCTCACACAATCCAAAAGTGTCCAGTGTCCACAAGTGTCTGCAGAAATTCAAAATCTCCCTTATCCTCTCGTCACTTTTGTCACAGCTGTGCCATCGAGCCTGTCACATAGCGCTCAGATATTCATTGGGCCTCACACAATCCAAAAGTGTCCAGTGTCCACAAGTGTGTGCAGAAATTCAAAATCTCCTTTATCCTCTAGTCACTTTGGTCACAGCTGTGCCATCGAGCCTGTCACATAGCGCTCAGATATTCATTGGGCCTCACACAATCCAAAAGTGTCCAGTGCCCACAAGTGTGTGCAGAAATTCAAAATCTCCTTTATCCTCTAGTCACTTTTGTCACAGCTGTGCCTTCGAGCCTGTCACATAGCGCTCAGATATTCATTGGGCCTCACACAATCCAAAAGTGTCCAGTGTCCACAAGTGTGTGCAGAAATTCAAAATCTCCTTTATCCTCTTGTCACTTTGGTCACAGCTGTGCCATCGAGCCTGTCACATAGCGCTCAGATATTCATTGGGCCTCACACAATCCAAAAGTGTCCAGTCTCCACAAGTGTGTGCAGAAATTCAAAATCTCCTTTATCCTCTAGTCACTTTGGTCACAACTGTGCCATCGAGCCTGTCACATAGCGCTCAGATATTCATTGGGCCTCACACAATCCAAAAGTGTCCAGTGTCCACAAGTGTCTGCAGAAATTCAAAATCTCCCTTATCCTCTCGTCACTTTTGTCACAGCTGTGCCATCGAGCCTGTCACATAGCGCTCAGATATTCATTGGGCTCACACAATCCAAAAGTGTCCAGTGTCCACAAGTGTCTGCAGAAATTCAAAATCTCCTTTATCCTCTCGTCACTTTTGTCACAGCTGTGCCATCGAGCCTGTCACATAGCGCTCAGATATTCATTGGGCCTCACACAATCCAAAAGTGTCCAGTGTCCACAAGTGTGTGCAGAAATTCAAAATCTCCTTTATCCTCTAGTCACTTTGGTCACAGCTGTGCCATCGAGCCTGTCACATAGCGCTCAGATATTCATTGGGCCTCACACAATCCAAAGGTGTCCAGTGTCCACAAGTGTGTGCAGAAATTCAAAATCTCCTTTATCCTCTAGTCACTTTGGTCACAGCTGTGCCATCGAGCCTGTCACATAGCGCTCAGAAATTCATTGGGCCTCACACAATCCAAAAGTGTCCAGTGTCCACAAGTGTGTGCAGAAATTCAAAATCTCCTTTATCCTCTAGTCACTTTGGTCACAGCTGTGCCATCGAGCCTGTCACATAGCGCTCAGATATTCATTGGGCCTCACACAATCCAAAAGTGTCCAGTGTCCACAAGTGTCTGCAGAAATTCAAAATCTCCCTTATCCTCTCGTCACTTTTGTCACAGCTGTGCCATCGAGCCTGTCACATAGCGCTCAGATATTCATTGGGCCTCACACAATCCAAAAGTGTCCAGTGTCCACAAGTGTCTGCAGAAATTCAAAATCTCCCTTATCCTCTCGTCACTTTTGTCACAGCTGTGCCATCGAGCCTGTCACATAGCGCTCAGATATTCATTGGGCCTCACACAATCTAAAAGTGTCCAGTGTCCACAAGTGTCTGCAGAAATTCAAAATCTCCTTTATCCTCTAGTCACTTTGGTCACAGCTGTGCCATCGAGCCTGTCACATAGCGCTCAGATATCAGTGGGCCTCACACAATCCAAAATTGTCCAGTGTCCACAAGTGTCTGCAGAAATTCAAAATCTCCCTTATCCTCTCGTCACTTTTGTCACAGCTGTGCCATCGAGCCTGTGACATAGCACTCAGATATCAGTGGGCCTCACACAATCCAAAAGTGTCCAGTGTCCACAAGTGTCTGCAGAAATTCAAAATCTCCCCTGTCCTATAGACACCTTGTACCTTGTTTTACATTACTATATAGTTTGTTGGATTTTGTCAACATTTCTACCAAAAATGAGGAAGGCTGGTGGAAGAGGCCGTGGAATTGGGCGGGGGTTGGCAGCTGGTAATGAAGGTGTTGGTGGTGGATCTGATGGTAGTGGCAAGAGCAAAATAGGACCGAATGCAGGAGGTGTTGAGCCTGCGTCATCGTCTGGCTACATAAGGCCTCGAACGCTTAGTTTTCTAGGAGTTGGCAAACCACTTTTAAAGCCAGAGCATCAGGAAAAAGTTTTGTCTTACATTGCTGACTCAGCCTCCAGCTCTATCGCCTCCTCTTCTTCAGTTGTAAAAAGTAAAAGCACTGAGTCGTCATTGGAGGCTCATGTTCATGAACCACACCTTTCCTTGTGTCCTTCACCCCAACCAAGATTGAAGGATGACGCAGGCCATACTACTGATTACTCCATGGAGCTGTTTTCACATACCATGCCTGGATTATCAAGTCAAATGGTGAATTACCCAGGCCAAGATGAATCTGACATGGAGTGCACTGATGCACAGCCGCTGATGGATGATTCTGCTGGTACATTCACTCAGAGCACTACATTGTCCTCGCAGTGTACAGAGCCAGATTCTGACCCTGATGAGACTCAGGTGCCCCTTCCCGCACACTATACCACCATACACGGTGACACAGAGGAAGTTGCACATGACATAGAAGAGGAGGTGATGGATGACCCAGTTGTTGACCCAGATTGGCATCCATTGGGGGAAGAGGGTGCTGCTTCCAATAGCTCAGATGAGGAGCATCCACAGCAGACATCGACATCGCAACAGCTGTTATCTGGCAGGCCCAGAGCACTCCAAAGACAGGTTCCAAACATCAAAAGAGTTGCTGGACAGCTTGTCCAGAGGGTTAAAAGATCACAGCATGCTAGGCCGCAAAATGTCTGCCAAAGTAGGAAGAGTGCAGTGTGGCACTTTTTTGAACAAAATCCTCATGATCAGGCCAAGGTTATCTGTAAGAAGTGCGCAAAGACCTTTAGCCGAGGGAAAAATCTGAAAAATTTGAATACCAGTTGCATGCTTAGACATTTAACCAGCATGCACTTGCAAGCGTGGACACAACACCAAACCTCAAGTGCCACATGTGCAACTGATCACAAAGAAGGTAGTCAGCAATGCTACATTGTTTCCCCCACTGTAAGCCCACCGGTTAGCACAGCAGCAAATGTTGAGGTGTCGTTGGAAGGCCACAGCAGTCAGGGAATCCCACTGTTATATCAACAAAATACTGATTCTAGGCCATCAGAAAGAACACCAACTCCATCACCATCATCAACCCTCTCTCAGTCCGCCCTGTCCACCGCTACTTCCACCATATGCAGCTCTCAAGTCCAGCTCACCCTCCCAGACACTATGAGTAGGTCAAGAAAGTACTCAGTCTCTCATCCGCGTACACTGGGTTTGAACGCCCACATTGCCAAACTAATCTCGTTTGAGATGATGCCCTTTCGGTTGGTGGAAAGCACAGCTTTCCGCGAACTCATGGCCTATGCAGTACCACGCTATGACCTACCCAGTCGCCACTTCTTCTCTCACAAAGCCATCCCAGCCCTCCACCATCATGTGAAAGACCGCATTGTCCATGCACTCAAGCAGTCAATGAGCGGAAAGGTGCACCTCACAACTGATGCATGGTCCAGTCGGCATGGCAAGGGCCGTTACGTGTCCATCACTGCGCACTGGGTTAATGTGGTGGATGCAGGGTCCACAGGGGACAGCGGTGGTGGGACAGTGCTGCCTAGCCCACGGTATAGGAAACAGTTGGCTGTAGGCGTTCGACCCTCCTCCTCCTCCAGAAGCGAAAGCTCGTCCACAGAGCGCAGTCGTACGAGCACTCCATCTGCAGCTGCCACTGTTGCACACGATGTGTCCCCCTATCGAGCAGCTAGTGGAAAGCGTCAGCAGGCTGTGTTGCAGATGATGTGTTTGGGCAACAGACACACCGCCGAGGTGCTGGCCGAGTACTTGAAGCGACAAACTGAGTCATGGCTGGGCAGTATACATCTTGAGGCAGGCAAGGTAGTTAGTGATAACGGCCATAATTTTGTGGCAGCCATAGCCCTTTCAAAACTCAGCCATATACCTTGCTTGGCTCACACCTTGAACCTGGTGGTGCAGTGCTTCCTCAAAAATTATCCGGAGTTAACAGCCCTGCTCCAGAAGGTGCGAAGACTGTGCGTGCACATCTGCCGGTCGCCTGTACACTCCGTTCGTATGCAGAAGCTGCAGTGATTGCTCCACCTTCCCAACCACCGCCTCATTATCGACATTGCAACAAGGTGGAACTCCACCCTGCACATGGTGGAGCGGCTGTGCGAGCAGAGGCAGGCCGTAATGCATTTGTGGGAGGATACACGGACAGGCACTTTGAGAGCAGACATGGAGTTGACAGGTTTGCAGTGGTCGAAGCTGAAAGACCTCTGTAAAGTCCTTCAGTGTTTTGAGGAATGCACACGGCTGGTAAGCGCAGACGACGCCATCCTAAGCATGAGCATCCCACTTATGTGTCTGCTCATGCAAACTTTGACGCACCTTAAGGAGCAGGCGTCTGCAGCCAATGTTGATGAGGAGGAAGAGGAGGAGGGAATCCTTGATGACATTCAGCCATTGTCTGCTCAGGGACCTCTCCTGGACGAGGTGGAGGAAGAAGAGGAGGAGGAGGAGGAGGATGATGGGGATGATTACTTAGGGGAGGAGGATGCATCTCGTGGGGCAAGTGAAAATGTTGGCGTGGCAAGGTCTGGTACAGGGTTTGTGCATGACTGGAGGGATGTGGATTTGCCAGAAAGTGCTCCTCCAACCAGCACTCGCAGTGCATCATTGACACCGGGAACATTGGCCCACATGTCAGATTATGCCTTGCAGATCCTAAAAAGGGACCCACGCATTGCCAAAATGATGAACGATGACGACTACTGGTTGGCCAGCATCCTGGATCCACTCTATAAAGGCAAATTACAAAACATCATGCCACAGGAGAACCTTGACCTAATATTGGCTAATAAACAAGCAACTCTGGTAAATCGGTTGCTTGAGGCATTCCCAGCACACAGCAGCGGTGATGGTTCTCACACGAGCCGTACGGGCCGGGGGCAGCTTGGCAGAGGTGTTCGTGGTGCACACAGCAGAAGTGGCGTTGGAGACAGGGGTTTCATGACAATGTTGTGGACTGATTTTTCAAATACCGCTCACACAACTGGTAATACTGCATCGATGGAAAGTGACAGGAGACAGCAGTTGTCAACTATGGTTACAAACTACTTTTCCTCCCATATCGATGTTCTCCCACACAGGTCATTCCCCTTTGACTTTTGGGCCGCTAAACTGGACACCTGGCCTGAATTGGCCCAATATGCCTTACAGGAGCTCGCTTGCCCAGCTGCAAGTGTGCTATCGGAAAGAGTCTTCAGTGCAGCTGGATCAATCCTGACAGAAAAAAGGACCCGTCTGTCAACCCAAAATGTGAATGATCTAACCTTCATTAAAATGAACCATGCATGGGTTTCCAAGGATTTTGTCCCACCTTCCCCTGATAACACATAGGGTGACAGAAAAATGGCTTGCTTTGGTCCACCTCTTCCTGGGACTTGACCTATTTCGCCTTTTGCATCAGCTGAATGTCCAACATCAACATATGCCACTTTCTAAAACTCCCTAACTGTGCTGCCTCCCCCCCCATGGCCGGGGTCAACACCTAGCGCACGACACCGTGCGGGTGCCGTTGCCCTGGACAGGTGGGTAGGCCGACTCTTGGGCGCGGGCACTGGCACAGGGTCCCTCATAGTGCAATCAAGTGTCTCTGACGGTGGTGGTGCACACCCGCCGTCAGAAACACCGCCGTATTATGAGGGGCCCAGTGCCAGTACCGACGCCCACGAGTGGGCCCCCCTTGCTTGGGCAGGGCCCCAGCATTTGCAATCTTTACCTCTCCCTGCTCCTCCGCTGTGTAATCTGGGCCGTCAAATCCATACTGTGCCTGACACCGTCTGAGCCTGCCTCCTGATGTACAGACATATATTTTGAATGTGTACGCTATTCATACATGTTATCCGGGGATACGGTACCCTTTCTAACCTTTGTGCAATCACGTGCAATCCATACTGGGCCTAACACCGTCTGAGCCTGCCTCCTGATGTACAGACATATATTTTGAATGTGTACGCTATTCATACATGTTATCCGGGGATACGGTACCCTTTCTAACCTTTGTGCAATCACGTGCAATCCATACTGGGCCTAACACCGTCTGAGCCTGCCTCCTGATGTACAGACTTGTATTTTGAATGTGTACGCTATTCATACATGTTATCCGGGGATACGGTACCCTTTCTAACCTTTGTGCAATCACGTGCAATCCATACTGGGCCTAACACCGTCTGAGCCTGCCTCCTGATGTACAGACATATATTTTGAATGTGTACGCTATCCATACATGTTATCCGGGGATACGGTACCCTTTCTAACCTTTGTGCAATCACGTGCAATCCATATTGGGCCTAACACCGTCTGAGCCTGCCTCCTGATGTACAGACATATATTTTGAATGTGTACGCTATTCATACATGTTATCCGGGGATACGGTACCCTTTCTAACCTTTGTGCAATCACGTGCAATCCATACTGTGCCTAACATCGTCTGAGCCTGCCTCCTGATGTACAGACATATATTTTGAATGTGTACGCTATTCATACATGTTATCCGGGGATATGGTACCCTTTCTAACCTTTGTGCAATCACGTGCAATCCATACTGGGCTTAACACCATCTGAGCCTGCCTCCTGATGTACAGACATATATTTTGAATGTGTACGCTATTCATACATGTTATCCGGGGATACGGTACCCTTTCTAACCTTTGTGCAATCACGTGCAATCCATACTGGGCCTAACACCATCTGAGCCTGCCTCCTGATGTACAGACATATATTTTGAATGTGTACGCTATTCATACATGTTATCCGGGGATACGGTACCCTTTCTAACCTTTGAGCAATCACGTGCAATCCATACTGGGCCTAACACCGTCTGAGCCTGCCTCCTGATGTACAGACTTGTATTTTTAATGTGTACGCTATTCATACATGTTATCCGGGGATACGGTACCCTTTCTAACCTTTGTGCAATCACGTGCAATCCATACTGGGCCTAACACCGTCTGAGCCTGCCTCCTGATGTACAGACATATATTTTGAATGTGTACGCTATCCATACATGTTATCCGGGGATACGGTACCCTTTCTAACCTTTGTGCAATCACGTGCAATCCATACTGGGCCTAACAGCGTCTGAGCCTGCCTCCTGATGTACAGACATATATTTTGAATGTGTACGCTATTCATACATGTTATCCGGGGATACGGTACCCTTTCTAACCTTTGTGCAATCACGTGCAATCCATACTGGGCCTAACATCGTCTGAGCCTGCCTCCTGATGTACAGACATATATTTTGAATGTGTACGCTATTCATACATGTTATCCGAGGATACGGTACCCTTTCTAACCTTTGTGCAATCACGTGCAATCCATACTGGGCCTAACACCGTCTGAGCCTGCCTCCTGATGTACAGACATATATTTTGAATGTGTACGCTATTCATACATGTTATCCGGGGATACGGTACCCTTTCTAACCTTTGTGCAATCACGTGCAATCCATACTGGGCCTAACACCATCTGAGCCTGCCTCCTGATGTACAGACATATATTTTGAATGTGTACGCTATTCATACATGTTATCCGGGGATACGGTACCCTTTCTAACCTTTGTGCAATCACGTGCAATCCATACTGGGCCTAACACCGTCTGAGCCTGCCTCCTGATGTACAGACATATATTTTGAATGTGTACGCTATTCATACATGTTATTCGGGGATACGGTACCCTTTCTAACCTTTGTGCAATCACGTGCAATCCATACTGGGCCTAACATCGTCTGAGCCTGCCTCCTGATGTACAGACATATATTTTGAATGTGTACGCTATTCATACATGTTATCCGAGGATACGGTACCCTTTCTAACCTTTGTGCAATCACGTGCAATCCATACTGGGCCTAACACCGTCTGAGCCTGCCTCCTGATGTACAGACATATATTTTGAATGTGTACGCTATTCATACATGTTATCCGGGGATACGGTACCCTTTCTAACCTTTGTGCAATCACGTACAATCCATACTGGGCCTAACAACGTCTGAGCCTGCCTCCTGATGTACAGACATATATTTTGAATGTGTACGCTATTCATACATGTTATCCGGGGATACGGTACCCTTTCTAACCTTTGTGCAATCACGTGCAATCCATACTGGGCCTAACACCGTCTGAGCCTGCCTCCTGATGTACAGACATATATTTTGAATGTGTACGCTATTCATACATGTTATCCAGGGATACGGTACCCTTTCTAACCTTTGTGCAATCACGTGCAATCCATACTGGGCCTAACACCGTCTGAGCCTGCCTCCTGATGTACAGACATATATTTTGAATGTGTACGCTATCCATACATGTTATCCAGGGATACGGTACCCTTTCTAACCTTTGTGCAATCACGTGCAATCCATACTGGGCCTAACACCGTCTGAGCCTGCCTCCTGATGTACAGACATATATTTTGAATGTGTACGCTATTCATACATGTTATCCAGGGATACGGTACCCTTTCTAACCTTTGTGCAATCACGTGCAATCCATACTGGGCCTAACACCATCTGAGCCTGCCTCCTGATGTACAGACATATATTTTGAATGTGTACGCTATTCAAACATGTTATCCGGGGATACGGTACCCTTTCTAACCTTTGTGCAATCACGTGCAATCCATACTGGGCCTAACACCGTCTGAGCCTGCCTCCTGATGTACAGACATATATTTTGAATGTGTACGCTATCCATACATGTTATCCAGGGATACGGTACCCTTTCTAACCTTTGTGCAATCACGTGCAATCCATACTGGGCCTAACACCGTCTGAGCCTGCCTCCTGATGTACAGACATATATTTTGAATGTGTACGCTATTCATACATGTTATCCGGGGATACGGTACCCTTTCTAACCTTTGTGCAATCACGTGCAATCCATACTGGGCCTAACACCATCTGAGCCTGCCTCCTGATGTACAGACATATATTTTGAATGTGTACGCTATTCAAACATGTTATCCGGGGATACGGTACCCTTTCTAACCTTTGTGCAATCACGTGCAATCCATACTGGGCCTAACACCGTCTGAGCCTGCCTCCTGATGTACAGACTTGTATTTTTAATGTGTACGCTATTCATACATGTTATCCGAGGATACGGTACCCTTTCTAACCTTTGTGCAATCACGTGCAATCCATACTGGGCCTAACACCATCTGAGCCTGCCTCCTGATGTACAGACATATATTTTGAATGTGTACGCTATCCATACATGTTATCCGGGGATACGGTACCCTTTCTAACCTTTGTGCAATCACGTGCAATCCATACTGGGCCTAACAGCGTCTGAGCCTGCCTCCTGATGTACAGACATATATTTTGAATGTGTACGCTATTCATACATGTTATCCGGGGATACGGTACCCTTTCTAACCTTTGTGCAATCACGTGCAATCCATACTGGGCCTAACATCGTCTGAGCCTGCCTCCTGATGTACAGACATATATTTTGAATGTGTACGCTATTCATACATGTTATCCGAGGATACGGTACCCTTTCTAACCTTTGTGCAATCACGTGCAATCCATACTGGGCCTAACACCGTCTGAGCCTGCCTCCTGATGTACAGACATATATTTTGAATGTGTACGCTATTCATACATGTTATCCGGGGATACGGTACCCTTTCTAACCTTTGTGCAATCACGTGCAATCCATACTGGGCCTAACACCATCTGAGCCTGCCTCCTGATGTACAGACATATATTTTGAATGTGTACGCTATTCATACATGTTATCCGGGGATACGGTACCCTTTCTAACCTTTGTGCAATCACGTGCAATCCATACTGGGCCTAACACCGTCTGAGCCTGCCTCCTGATGTACAGACATATATTTTGAATGTGTACGCTATTCATACATGTTATTCGGGGATACGGTACCCTTTCTAACCTTTGTGCAATCACGTGCAATCCATACTGGGCCTAACATCGTCTGAGCCTGCCTCCTGATGTACAGACATATATTTTGAATGTGTACGCTATTCATACATGTTATCCGAGGATACGGTACCCTTTCTAACCTTTGTGCAATCACGTGCAATCCATACTGGGCCTAACACCGTCTGAGCCTGCCTCCTGATGTACAGACATATATTTTGAATGTGTACGCTATTCATACATGTTATCCGGGGATACGGTACCCTTTCTAACCTTTGTGCAATCACGTACAATCCATACTGGGCCTAATAACGTCTGAGCCTGCCTCCTGATGTACAGACATATATTTTGAATGTGTACTCTATTCATACATGTTATCCGGGGATACGGTACCCTTTCTAACCTTTGTGCAATCACGTGCAATCCATACTGGGCCTAACACCGTCTGAGCCTGCCTCCTGATGTACAGACATATATTTTGAATGTGTACGCTATTCATACATGTTATCCAGGCATACGGTACCCTTTCTAACCTTTGTGCAATCACGTGCAATCCATACTGGGCCTAACACCGTCTGAGCCTGCCTCCTGATGTACAGACATATATTTTGAATGTGTACGCTATCCATACATGTTATCC
This sequence comes from Dendrobates tinctorius, assembly GCF_039654945.1. Classification (NCBI taxonomy): domain Eukaryota; kingdom Metazoa; phylum Chordata; class Amphibia; order Anura; family Dendrobatidae; genus Dendrobates; species Dendrobates tinctorius. Next base: position 31,843,968 of record NW_027361766.1, read on the forward strand.
AGGGATACGGTACCCTTTCTAACCTTTGTGCAATCACGTGCAATCCATACTGGGCCTAACACCGTCTGAGCCTGCCTCCTGATGTACAGACATATATTTTGAATGTGTACGCTATTCATACATGTTATCCAGGGATACGGTACCCTTTCTAACCTTTGTGCAATCACGTGCAATCCATACTGGGCCTAACACCGTCTGAGCCTGCCTCCTGATGTACAGACATATATTTTGAATGTGTACGCTATCCATACATGTTATCCGGGGATACGGTACCCTTTCTCACCTTTGTGCAATCACGTTCTATCCATACTGGGCCTAACACCGTCTGAGCCTGCCTCCTGATGTATAGACATATATTTTGAATGTGTACGCTATCCATACATGTCATCCGGGGATACGGTACCCTTTCTAACCTTTGTGCAATCACGTGCAATCCATACTGGGCGTGAGAACGGCTGACGAGCTGTTAAGCAAGCTACAGCACCTGTGGTTTGCACACGTAAGTTTTTCATTTTTTCAGGAATGACGGTTAGGCCTAATTCCGGAACTGCGGTTGACCTGCACTTACTGGGAAATCATTGTTTGCGGGTTATAATTGTCATCAGTGATCCCCATCACTAACGTTGTTCAGCGGGTTATCTGCACCTGTAAGCGACAAACGCTGGCCTTTTCAGTGTAGCGCACATGCAGCCACGGACATGTAATGGCATGACACACCAGTTATTGGCCAATCTCATGTGCCAGAGCCTCACGTGTCCCTCTAGTAAGCCGGACTCGGACCGCGGAGCATGACAGAGTCTCGTTCGTTAACGGAATTAAGCTTGCAATGTGTGCATCTGTTCTGTAGCTGGCATGGTTGAGGTTTCCCAGGTGGAGTCGAATTTAACCGTAGGCTCCACTCCTGGTGGTGCCCTTCTGGACATTCCTTTAAGGTTCAGCTTTGCAACCATATTGCCCACGTAAAACAAACACTTTGCCTTCATGAACGCTGTTTGGAGGGTCATGACTCGTGGGAATAACGCCGCCCAATCAGTTAACCTGCTAGAGAGATCGTTCGTTGCTCCCAAGCATGACATCACATTCCCTAGGAAGAAGGCAATGCCACTGTGGCGACTGTACTCCTGGGGGCGACACAAGTGCACTGATGCCCAGCCACTGCTCGGTGAATCTGCTGGTACATTGACCCAGACCACTACATTCCCCTCGCATGCTACACGGCCTGAATCTGACCCTGATGAAACTCAGGTTACCCTTCCCATATACAGTTCCATCTTACACGATGACAAAGAGGAAGCTGCAGATGAAAGTGCAGGTTCGGCCCACCCGCCATCAGACACACCACCGTACTATCAGGGGCCCTGTGCCAGTGCCGTCGCCAACGAGTGGGCCCCCCCCTGCTTGCTCAGGATCACAGCACTTGCAAAGTTGAAATACTGTGCAGTGAGATGGAAGATGGGGACGACGAGGAGTCCAGACAAGTACAGGGATTCCCTAGCGAGGAGACTTATTTGATTGTTTTCAATGTTGGGACAGCAATTTTTGGGGAGCACTATGCTCTGGAGAATGATAGATGGTGCCCACCATACACTGGAACATTCCAAAGGTGGACATCAGACACTGGAGCAGCATTTACAGGGCCCATTATACACTAGAGCATTAGAAATGGGGCCCATTATGTTTGGAGCATTATTTGGGCCCATAAGACAGTGGAGCTTCATCCATGGGGACCAACATATACTGTAGCATTATGTGTAGCTCATCATACACTGTTTCAAACATTATATGGGACCAATGATTCTGTATGGAGAAATAGATGGGCCTCGTCCTGAGATGTAAAAAGTGAAGTATTTTTCATTGTACTATACCGCTATTTCTCTACCGTATCGGAGCCAGCCCTACCCCCCCCACAACTTCAGCCAAATAACCCCCATTTTTCAGTGTGTAACTTGTATTATGAAGTTAATTAAGGTTGACAAGCTTAAGTAAGAAGAATTGATGCTTTTGGCGTTCAAATGGGCACTGTAGGTGTGTTTCCTGTCCTTCTCTCACTGCCGACTTTTATTCCCCATTGACTTACATTGGGTTTCGTGTTTCGGGACGACCCCGACTTTTCCCTATAATCGGACGATCTTGCTCGACCCGACTTTTGGAAAAGTCGGGTTTCACGAAACGAAACGCGACCCTAAAAAATCAAAAGTCGCTCAACTCTAGCTGTGATATTCAGTGGGCCTCACACAATCCAAGTGTCCAGTGTCCACAAGTGTCTGCAGAAAATCTAAATCTCCCTTATCCTGTAGTCACTTTTTTCACACCTGTGCCATCGAGCCTGTGACATAGCGCTGTGATATTCAGTGGGCCTCACACAATCCAAGTGTCCAGTGTCCACAAGTGTCTGCAGAAATTCAAAATCTCACAGAAATTCAAAATCTCCCTTATCCTGTAGTCACTTTTTTCACACCTGTGCCATCGAGCCTGTGACATAGCGCTCTGATATTCAGTGGGCCTCACACAATCCAAAAGTGTCCAGTGTCCACTAGTGTGTGCAGAAAATTTAAATCTCCCCTGTCCTATAGACACCTTGCACCTTGTTTTACATTACTATATAGTTTGTTGGATTTTGTCTACATTTCTACCAAAAATGAGGAAGGCTGGTGGAAGAGGCCGTGGAATTGGGCGGGGGTTGGCAGCTGGCAATGATGGTGTTGGTGGTGGATCTGATGGTAGTGGCAAAAGCAAAATAGGACCGAATGCAGGAGGTGTTGAGCCTGCGTCATCGTCTGGCTCCATAAGGCTTCGAAGGCTTAGTTTTCTAGGAGTTGGCAAACCGCTTTTAACGCCAGAGCATCAGGAAAAAGTTTTGTCTTACATTGCTGACTCAGCCTCCAGCTCTATCGCCTCCTCTTCTGAAGTTGTAAAAAGTAAAAGCACTGAGTCGTCATTGGAGGCTCATGTTCATGAACCACACCTTTCCTTGTGTCCTTCACCACAACCAAGATTGAAGGATGACGCAGGCCATACTACTGATTACTCCATGGAGCTGTTTTCACATACCATGCCTGGATTATTAAGTGAAATGGTGAATTACCCAGGCCAAGATGAATCTGACATGGAGTGCACTGATGCACAGCCGCTGATAGATGATTCTGCTGGTACATTCACTCAGAGCACTACATTGTCCTCGCAGTGTACAGAGCCAGATTCTGACCCTGATGAGACTCAGGTGCCCCTTCCCGCATACTATACCACCATACACGGTGACACAGAGGAAGGTGCACATGACATTGACGAGGAGGTGATGGATGACCCAGTTGTTGACCCAGATTGGCATCCATTGGGGGAAGAGGGTGCTGCTTCCAATAGCTCAGATGAGGAGCATCCACAGCAGACATCAACATCGCAACGGCTGTTATCTGGCAGGCCCGGAGCACTCCAAAGACAGGTTCCAAAAATCAAAAGAGTTGCTGGACAGCTTGTCCAGAGGGTCAAAACATCACAGCGTGCTAGGCCACAAAATGTCTGCCAAAGTAGGAAGAGTGCAGTGTGGCACTTTTTTGAACAAAATCCTCATGATCAGGCCAAGGTTATCTGTAAGAAGTGCGCAAAGACCTTTAGCCGAGGGAAAAATCTGAAAAATTTGAATACCAGTTGCATGCTTAGACATTTAACCAGCATGCACTTGCAAGCGTGGACACAACACCAAACCTCAAGTGCGACATGTGCAACTGATCACAAAGAAGGTAGTCAGCAACGCTACATTGTTTCCCCCACTGTAAGCCCACCGGTTAGCACAGCAGCAAATGTTGAGGTGTCGTTGCAAGGCCACAGCAGTCAGGGAATCCCACTGTTATATCAACGAAATACTGAATCTAGGCCATCAGAAAGAACACCAACTCCATCACCATCATCAACCCTCTCTCAGTCCACCCTGTCCACCGCTACTTCTACCATATGCAGCTCTCAAGTCCAGCTCACCCTCCCAGACACTATGAGTAGGTCAAGAAAGTACTCAGTCTCTCATCCGCGTACACTGGGTTTGAACGCCCACATTGCCAAACTAATCTCGTTTGAGATGATGCCCTATCGGTTGGTGGAAAGCGCAGCTTTCCGCGAACTCATGGCCTATGCAGTACCACGCTATGACCTACCCAGTCGCCACTTCTTCTCTCGCAAAGCCATCCCAGCCCTCCACCATCATGTGAAAGACCGCATTGTCCATGCACTCAAGCAGTCAGTGAGTGGAAAGGTGCACCTCACAACTGATGCATGGTCCAGTCGGCATGGCCAGGGCCGTTACGTGTCCATCACTGCGCACTGGGTTAATGTGGTGGATGCAGGGTCTTTTAATCCCCATTGACTTACATTGGGTTTCGTGTTTCGGGACGACCCCGACTTTTCCCTATAATCGGCCGATCTTGCTCGACCCGACTTTTGGAAAAGTCGTGTTTCACGAAACGAAACTCGACCATAAAAAAACAAAAGTCGCTCAACTCTAGTTAACGCTATATAAAAATAAAGATTATTATTATTATTATTATCTTTCCAAAATTGTGCTGATAAAGTTAACATATGGGAAATGATATTAATGAACTACTTTGTGTGACATAACTCTGATTTAAGGCACAAAAAATAAAAGTTTAAAAATTGCAAAATTTTCAAAATGTTTGCCAAATTTCATTTTTTTTAAATAAACAGACGAAAGTAATATCAAATAAATTTTACCTCTAGCATGAAGTACAATATGTCACAAAAAACATTTTCAGAATCAGTGGCATAAGTTGAAGCGTTCCAGAGTTACTATCACATAAAGTGACACTGGTCAGAATTATAAAATTTGGCTTGGTCATTGAGGTCAAATTTGGCTCGGTCACTAAGGGGCGCAGCATCTCCTTATATTTTGTGAAAATTACCACCTTTGGGACTATGATTAACATCAATTGTAAATTATATGGTTATCTAAAGCAAAATAGCTAATTTAATAAAAAATCTATTTACTCTGGATAATATTATAAAAATTCTCTTCTTTAAAATTCCTAGGACATTTTTTTCTTCATGCCAAAAAGGTTCAAAGTAAATGCAGATCTCATGTTCAGTGAGAGAATGCCAAACCGAATGTATATTATTTACTGGAACAAATTAGGATGCAGCTTCCCTTAATTTCTCGGCTAAGTGCTCCTTAAATGTTCAACACTAACTGAATTATGTAATGAAAGTACTTTTAAATGGGATTTACTGAAAATCGGTGCCATTTTTTGTTTCCAACTTCTGACGTGTCCCTAGGGACTTTCACACACGTTTGACCTTATTAAATGCTATAGGGTATACACACCAAGATGGATTGGATTGTCTAGCAACACAATATGTTTACGGTAGGTCTATCTTTCTTTTTCCCACTAATAGCTTTCATTAGACAGTTATAGTCTGTACTCACTAACAACATAATAGGGTTTTAAAGGGAAGCAAACACCTACAATAAGGACCTATGGTAGAGGCAAGTGCCCAAATGACAATGGTGCTATATGTTTTAATACAAGTGGATATAAAAATGAAGTGATGAACAATGTGTTCTAAATGGAATCTATCATCAGAAAATGACCTATTGTTTAAATCAGATTTTAGTATTGCATGTATTTAAAAAAAATGTTGGCTTTTTATATCATAATCTGTCTAATTTTTAGACTCTTACTTCCTGTACTTTCAGTAAAAATTTAAAGCAAGGCTCCATAATATCAAAGGCAGGATTACATTGACAGGTAACCTGTATACAAAGCTGTTCACGCAGGATCCACCAATTACCCTCTAGCAGGCTCAAACACTCACAATTTCGGGTCTGACCAATGTATCTGTGTACATGTGTTGTTTCCTGCAACTACCGGAAATTAACGTCTAAAAAAGCACAATGGACAGTGAAAAAATTGCAATATTTTTATTTTAAAATTTTAACACACATTGTGATAAGCAAGACACCGCCAAGAAAACATTGCCAAATTGAAAAATGAATAAATACTGATAACAAAAAAAATATTTAAACAATACATCATTTTCTAATGATAGCTTCCCTTTAACGGTGGGCAACTGTTGAAATGAGATAATGAATTTATGGGGAAGATTGCTGCTGATTTTTTATCATTTAATCAGTATTTCTTATAGAAGACCAACATGTTCGGTGTATGTTTTTTTCTAATATTATACTCAAAAATGGCAAAATGACCAAGATATTTCAAGATAGTTTAAAAGAGATTTGTCATTATTAATTAAATTGTGTAATACAGCTATTATATGGCAAAAAAACGTATTGTGGAACAAAAATGTCATTAGTTTTGAGGAAGGGAAATGCCATGTGGACAGGGAATTATAACTGGGGTTAATAAGTTAGTGACCTATTGTATTAGAGAAGCCTACAACTGATGACAAGACAGAAATGAACCCTGAAAGAGTGGATTTACAGATATAATATGGGCCATTTTGTTAGCTTTGTTACATGCAACCTCATTAGACAAATCGATATAGCTACAGCTGGTAATTAGACTTTTATAACAACACAGATCATGTGACAAGGTGACACTGGTGCATCGCTATGGACATGCCAATATAGAGAGAGACTGTTTATTGCTATTACAGTACTTGATGTATGACAAACAATCACTGATTAATGTAATAAATGATCCAGAGTATGTACAATATCTACTACTGTCCAAGTATATGATTTAACTCCACTTTCTCAAAGATTTGCAATATGACACGTCAACGTCTGACAGTTACTCCATAACAGATGCCAACAATCTACTACTATGATGTTAAAGGGTATATTGAGTCAAAATTATATTCTGATATGTCATAGATAGAGGCCTTAGATATAGGAAATTATTAATGATCCAGGTCACTGATTGTCTCATTATTTTCTGTATCTGTACCTATATATTTGACATGATTTCCCTTTAAAGGGAACCTGTCACCAAGTTTTTCCCATATAAAGTACAGGAACCACCATTAGGGCCTTTTTTTCAACATAATACACCAACAAGCCTATCCTCTAAATCTGAAGCTGTGACTTCAAAAAAACAATCAAGTGTTAAACATACAACCAAAATGTGAACACATATTCAACCAAATAGATTTGACTACGTAGAAATGAGATCACTATGAGGAGATTTTATATCAATAATACAAAATTTATTTAGTTAAATACTAACAATATCCATGATAATAGGTCATAACAATAATTTATATGAGAATTTGATACACAGAATGATACATCATCACAATAACACTGGGACTCACTAACATAGAACACCCAAAATGGCTGGAGGTTCAAAAGTCAAACTGACCCTATATAATGGCAGGTGTTAAAGCAGTGCAAACACAATATGAACCAACGTTATTTGATGTAAATAAGAACCTCAGACACCAGTGTTGATCACAGGTAAATGTACATATATCTAATCCATATAAAGTTAATGGAATAAAGATAGTATAATAACCACTAAAGATACATAATTAATAGTCAGTCTAGACATATGTTTAAATAGTAGCCCAAACAGAGTCTATAAACATCCCTTCAAATAAGGGGGGAAAATTATACCTTAAGTCATGGTGCCAACAGCAATAGGTAGGTGCCCCTGTAGGAGTCCCACTCAGCAGCCTCGATGCGCGTTTCGCCCTAAGCAGCTTTGCCAGAAGGCATGGCTTCATGTTAATTAGGGTACCTTATATAGCTGGTTAGAATTGGACGATACGGAGCAGCTGAATAGATTCGCTCAGTGACCAGCAGCCGAATGATGTGATCAATGGCTGCATTCAGAGTCTGGTCGGCTGCAGCTGCATGAATATATAATTGGTTACCTGAAATAAAAGGCTTTCCATGGCATATATGAGCTGGCTGCATCAGTTGATGCGTGTAGTTGTGATGCCGCGCCCCCAGCGCCGACATAGGCTACCGGCATACCACGTGATAGAGAGGAGGATATGACATCATCCCTCAGATCACTGAGGCAACCAGGACGCCTAGTCAACACTGCAGGCCGCGGCAGCGCACAGTCATAACGCGTCTGCATACCAGTAGCGCAAAGCACTCCCATGGATAAAGTGCAGTGTATATGGGTTCGAGAATCAGTATAATTGAATAATAAAAATTACTGTATGCATCCATTTAAATTACAACAATAAATAGTTTCCATAGTGGATACAATACAATACATCACAAAAAGTATCAAGAAACCAATACATTGCAAAGTATGTCAAAACGATCCAATATCCCATGGATGTCTCCGGAAGAGGGCTTTCATAATGGTATTTCTCCCATCTTGTTAAGCAGTCCAGACATGAATAGGCAGCATCGTCACGTCCATCTTTATAACCAGAAAGGTATGTGTAATATCATAACAAAACTGAAAAGACATATATCATAATCATCATTAGTATATAGTACAAAATTAAAAATAAAACAGGACCCTAGAGAAAAAATTTTTGAAAAGCGCTAAATGTGACCACAATTATATGTCACATTAGGCTGAGTTACAAAAAAGATTTGAAGCTAATAGACTCATTGAGCCCGTGTGGGCTAACAGTAGTAATGTGTAACCATCCACTTTGTTTCTAATTGCAACAGTTTTTGCTTAAGATTTCCTCCTCTTATGCCCATATAGACATGGTCAATGCCACATACTTTTAACCCCTTAGGGGTACAGTCATGAAAATCATAGAAATGTCTTGGGACGTTTTTCAATTTATCAGAGTCCTTTTCTTTCTTGGCATTGATTATATCTCTCACATGTTCCTGAATTCTGACCTTAAGAGCTCTGGTAGTCATACCTATATATCAGGCCACAAGGGCATGTGAGATGATATATAACAGCCTCTGTATTGCAGGTAACATGATGGACAATATCATATGTCCTATCACCCCTATCATTTAGAAATTGTGTACATTTGGGGATAAATTTACATACAGAAGAAGAGCCACATGGAAAAGATCCCCATGGTGGGCCCTTACTACTAAAGAGAAAAGGACTGGCTCTAGGTGGAACATAATGACTTTTCGTTAACATATCGCTTAAATTGCGTTATCTCCTCCATGTAATAGATGGAGTAGGGGATAAATGATATTTTAAATCCCTATCTGTCAAAAGAATAGACCAATTTTTTGAGAGAATATTTTTAATTTGTCTCCAATTTGAATTGAAAGTAGATATGAAACGTGGTTTTATGTCACAGTCATAAGATCTATTAGGAATAGATTTAGGTTTATGCGATAAAAGCAATTGTCTATCCGTTTTAGTGGCTCTATTATAACCTTTATTAATATCCCTGAGCTTGTAACCTCTTTTTTTCAACATGTTGGTATGCTGGAAAAAAAAAGTCCAGCAAAAGAGCAAAAAGGTTTACCCGTCCAGGCCTCCAGACAAATGCACTATCAGGGTGCAGTGGACCCATATAATTAAGATGGTAACACAGGTGCAAGAATACTGATGAAACAACCGCTCACAACCTACCACATGGAGGGGGCAGTTGCCTGGTATGTTAATGCACAATAAAAGACTTGTATGTGGCGCTGTTCACACTATGGCCATGCAAAGCATCCAGTCAAGCCTAGTAGTGACACCCTTCTATTAGCTCAGGCGGGCTGCCCAGCGCCATCAAAATGCATGCCATGTGAACAGACACCACAGTTTACAAGACCAAATGGACCCAACTGCACCCTGAATAAAAAGTGCAAAAAGCACATTAAAAAATGTGGAGTATTAGCTGATTTTTTGCTGTTTTCTATTATTGGAGGATTTTTAAGTCCTCTTTCTGTGCTATTTCAGTGTTAGGAAAAAAAAAGTCTCCCAAATAGTCTGCAGATCTCAAAAAATAGCTTTTATTATACTCACATGCACTGTGGTCTTGTCTGATGGGAGTCTCTGGTCTTGATCCGTCGCTTCCTTACTTCTAGGGATCGCTGTCCTCCTTCTCCACTTAGTATGGATGATTCATTACTTCATTCACACATTGCCCCCATCGCTTTGCTGCACTGGTGTACTTCTCTCTGCCCTTCTGATGGCAAAGCAAAGAAAGTCCAAAGAGCTGGTAAAAACCAAAGAGCACCGATGACCCATAAGTAAAGCCAGCATTTGCGCACTACAGAACTTTACTCTGCACTTGGCAGGGCAGAGGGAAACATGCCTGCCCAGGAGTGTGATGGGGATACTGTGTGGATGATATAGGATGCACAAGAAGCAGGGAAGGATGACAGTGATCACAAGAAGAGAGGAGGCACTGTATCAAGAATAGAGATGCGTATCAGACCGATCTGCCCTATCCGTGAGTACAGGAAAAGGTCTTTTTTGGGACCTGCAGATTGGAATGGAGACTTTTTTACAGAATTCCAGTATGCTGTAAAAGTGGCCCCAATGGTGGTGGTTATATGAGGAAATCCTGGTGACAGGCTCCCCTTAAAGAGGTTTCCTAAGATATTCAAAACTTCCTGAATAGTAGCCAGTAAAATGGCATAAAAAATAACCAGTATAATGACATAAAAAATAACCATAACTCACTTTTCAAACCCTGAGCTTTATCTCCTCGTCTTTCAATGATGATGTACCATCCATACATGTGACCACTATAGCCAATTATTGGCCTCAGTGGTCTCAAGTCTTACGTGCAGACATCATGCAGAAGTGAGTGCTAGCTTCAGCAGTCACATGCACATGAATTTAAGTTTTTGCATTTACAGCAATTGATGTTTCTAAAATAGACAAAAAAAGGCTACAAAATATGTGAGATAGATATGTGTGGTATAAGCGCCACATTGCAATTAGATACCTCTGTATTTTACTATTACTATACCACAAATGTATGTTTTGCTTACTATTTTCCTACTTCCCTAAATTTGCCAAAAATTTGACAAAATATTATGAAAAATATATAATGTTCTCATAGCAAACATGTCCCTATTATTTAATGTATCATTATCTTCTGTAGTTCTGCATGAGACTGGACATGGAGGGAGAGGTACTGCACTACAACATGTATCTTATGTAGAAGAGAGAAGTGGTAACACTTAAGGTTGTCCGCTACTTTACCATTGATGACCTATCCTTAGGATAGGTCACCAGTGCCTTATCGATTGTGGTTCGACACCCGACATCCCTGCCTATCATCTGCTCTTGGTGTCGGCGGCTAAGAACGCCATCCAGAAATGCTCAATTACTGACCTACTTTGTCTTCTGATAATGGCCGCAGCAGGGTACTTCACATCCACCTTCTATTCAAATCAATAGGAGGCGGATGTGCAGTACCCAGCCGCCACTATCAGAAGACAGAGCAGCTCCGCAATTGAGGATTTCCAGCTGGTGGCCGCAGCTGCCACTGGGAACAGCTGATCGGCGGGGGTCACAGGTGTCGGACCCCAACTAATCAGACATTGATGACCATTCCTATAGGTCATCAATGATAAAGTAGTGGGCAACTTCTTTAATGAGGTATTGTTATTAGTTTTCTCCCTTAATGCAAAAATACATTATACAGTACCGGCAAAGCCTATGAGATTTCAGAAATCTCGTGCACACATAGTTTTTCTTTCATCGTGATTTTTTGCTTTGCATGTTTTTTTGCACAATGAAGCATGTCACTTCTTTCAGCACTCTTTCGGCCTCTTTCACACTTCAGTTTTTTGCATCAGTTCAAATCCGCCAAAAAGTCAGACAAGCGGATCCGTTCTCAACTGATGTGAACGGATGCCACAGGATCCGTTTTCAGACGGATCCTGAAAATGAGGAAATTTAAAGGAAACGCTGGCCGGGAAGGATGAGAGAGAGAGAGAGAGAGAGAGAGATTTTTCTTTTGTCCAGCACCCACAAAGAATTTCGGGTTAAATGAGTGTCTGGAGGATCCACCAGAGAAAAAAACGTTGCAAGCTCCGTTTTGAAATCTTTGAGGATGGTAACGGACAGAAAATTTTGGTGGATCCTCAAAAAAAACGGATACAACGGACAGCAATCCGTCACAATCCGCCATTAATGAAAGTCAATGGGGAAAAAAACGGATCCTCAAAAGAAAATTGAGGATCCGTTTTTTTTCAAAACCTGGCGGATTGTGACTGATTGTAAAAAACTGAAGTGTGAAAGAGGCCTTAAGCTTTTTCCAGTGTTTTTCACCAAATTGAAATGGCTGAAAAAAGGCTGAAAAAACGCATCAAAAGTGCAGGTATTACATTTTGCTGCATTTTTTGTGCCAAAACCTGATTCTATAGAATAGGAAATATTGTCCAACACTAAACTTTATCAGCATGCACAAGAGACAAATCTAGCATACCAAAACTGCAGCAAAAAAAGCAAGAAAAAACGAGAAAGACTTTTTTTATGCAACTTCTTTCTTGCCAAGAGATCAGGTTTTGCTGCCGAAAAAATTAGCTGAAAAAACACCTCGTGTGAACTTACCTTTAAAAGGTTTGACAAAATCAACCAGGTATTTCATCCTGAGGAGCTTGCTAGTTTTGAAGAGAAATGACGTAATGTCTTTATCAAGTCATGGCAACCTGATGGGGCCTTTAGAAGCAACCTTGAAGGAATCCTATTATTTTTCATTTGGAATCACACTACATCTAGCTCCTTTAAATAGTCTCTAGATAAAACATCCCCCAGCAAAGACATGGCATTCTTACAGAGGTATCTTCAGGTTTGTAATTTATCCTATATTTGTGAAAGGAACAGTGGCTGGTATGCAAACTATCACTCAGTGCTTTCTTAACGGGACACCAGAAATAGCCAAGCTCTGCACTCAGCTGATCTTTGGCATTCCCATAAGAATGAATTGAGCGGCAATGTGCATGATCAACTGTCATCAGATTCACATGGGGCTCTTCAGTAACCCGGTTCTTGTGATCGGTGGAGGTTCAAGTGGTTGATCACCCAACTATCTGAAACTTAGTCCAACTGATAGGGGATAATTCAAACTTGAGAATATCTTTAGCCTCCCCTCTTGATACCTCTCACTGGTCACTTTCCTGCATTGTTTTTTTCTTACGTTGATGTAACAGGGTGTTGTATTCAGAAAATTACTGGTAATGAAAGGCTTAGAGACCTTAAAACCATAGGCATTCTATACGACTCTACACATGTTCCATGTACATAGCTCCCCATGAGCATGATATCTCAGTCTTTATAATTGCCAGAATGAAGGTAACAGAAGACTTGGAGCAATTTTATCAGTTATTAGCTAAAGGGAAACATTTCGATTACTGATCTCTCTTTTTCTCCGAGGCACAGGGTTTTTGAGCTATCTGACTAATAAAGACAAATCTTTCTCCATGTTAAAAGACTCTGGCCGTTGTAAGGAAAAGCATGTTTTCAATTCTGCCAAAAGAGAGTGTAATTTAATCTTGGTGCGGAAGATGTGACTGAGAATGTTAAGTAAGTGCCATTCAAGAGTAAGCAGGTTTGTTGGGCCTCTATCTCTTGTGCTAGGGCAGTTGAAATATGACAAGACATCTTTTTGTGATGAATTTCAGAGAGTGTCTCAGTCCCGCCAACATAAAAATAAGTATGTATTAGTTTCTTCTGTCAGTGAAAGATACATGATCTTGCAAACAAGTTAACAGCTTCTAGGAAAGTAGGCTTTATGCCATTTGTTATGTGCAGTGATCATGTTCCCTATCCTATCAGCCACTATCTGAATTTATTATGTTTGACGACTTAAACATAATGTGGAAATAAATAACGGTTCTTGAAGGAAAATCCATTACTTTCCTCTTGGTGGTTACGGAAAAGTTTAAAAATGCTAATGACATTTAAAAAATTACCATCCAGTATTACAAAATTAAAACATAGCATATCTCTTGATCTGTTTTTAATTGAAATGCCCTTTATTTTGCAACATACAGTATTTATGTTCAAAATTGTAGCCAGGCTTTCATTCACCAAGGGCATAGATTCAAATTGCTGACCAAGACATCGGCAAAGAGAAGGGTTTGTTGATGCCTCCCTGACATACCTACTGTCTATGACATTTACTAAATGTGAACTACATAAAAGCCTATACAACAGGCCTAAGGCTCTTTTCAAATCTGCTTTGGTGGCTCAGAAATCCTCATAGTTGAGTCATCCTGCCATTCTGCACTATTTTCCCCATTAAAATGGGACCTTAACGGACCCCACTGTAATGGTCTTTTTACACAGACCAACAGGAGGCACTGAACTACCACCGATTGGTAAACATTTACTGATCATTTACATAGGCAGAACTGGTTAACTATGAGACTGAAGGTCACTTTTAAGTTCACTTTTATGTATGTGTGTCCCCAATCCCTTCTGCATAGCACAAAAAAGAACTGTTCAGTTCCATGGGCATCTCTGGTCTTGAGCCGACCTCGTTTCCCACAATCGCCATCCTCCTTCCCTGCGTCATGTGAATGACTCATCCTATGTCATCCACACAGTGTTCTCAATCGTACTCCTGCACAAGCGCACTTCTCTCTGTCCTGTTGAGGGCAGCACAAAGTACTGTAATGTACGCTGGAAAAGATCAAAGGCCAAAGAGCGATAATGACCCAGAAGAAAACCTGGAGCATGCGTGTAAGGAGGTGGACCAGACCACAGGTACCTGCATGCTGGGTCTGGAACTTGAGAGGCTGCATCCTCTGTCCCCGGGAGCTAGGATTAGGGAGGCGGAGCTTCCCCTGCAGTCCCTCAGCTTGAGGGAGACAGAGCTTCCTGGAGTGACAGGAGGGGGGGAAGCTGAAAAGAGCGTGCAAGGTCGGCAGGATAAAAGGGAAAAGCGCGTGAAGAGGCAGACGCTGGTGTCGGCAGACTGGAGTGCAGTGTGTGACCAGTGATTGCCAGAGAATCGGGTGCTGTGCCCTATGTGACCGTGAGTACCGCACACATGCTGCACAAGAGAGACCATATACCAGACTGACACTTGCGCCCTGTAGATGAATAGTTGCCTTGACATTTTTGACTGTACGTTACTAGTTGAAATAGTTGAGAAACCACGATGGGCCCATACAGGACTGTGGCCAGTGTCTTTAATTAGCCACTTTAATATATGGACAAGGGGCAGTGGAAGGTGCCGGAGACGAACCACTGTCACCAGAAGACGGACCAACATTTACAGCGACCTCCAGGAGGAGGAGCAGCACCCGCTGTTGTCGGCGTTATTGAGTACGCAGCAGAAGCTGCAGAGTAAGGACTTCCTAATATACATCTTACACAAGTTGTTGTATATTTGTACTGTTCCTTTAATACTGTTTAATTCTTTTGTCTCCCTGCGTGGAGTAATTTCCCCTGTAAATAAATCCTGTTAACCCTTGCTCTGTTGCCTGCGTACCGTCACTGCATCCCACGTTCCTGCTTGTTATCCTTTACATGTGCACTACAGTACTTTGCTCTGCCCATGGCAGGGAAGAGAGAAGTACACCCAGGAGTGTGATTGGGGACACATTATGGATAACTTTGGACATGTCATCCACATGAAGCAGGGAAAGATTATGGTGATAGTAGGAAGAGAAGCAAGACCAGAGATGCCCATCGGACCTAACTGTGCCATCTGTGGGTATAATAAGAGGTATTTTTTGTGTTTTGCAGAGGGAATTGGGACATATATAGAGGCCTTGAAGGTGATTGTCACACTTTATATTGAGAAAAACTGGTGACAGGTTCCCTTTAAGTCATTACTAAGTTGTACACTGGATTTGACAAAGGGTTGCCAGTGAGAAGAGAGTCTAACATGTAGGAATAACCCTAGGAAAAATAAATATATCTAATGAATTATAGCTTAGTGATGTATACCTTCCTTAAATGTACTCTCTATATAAAAGGTATTATAATTTGTGCTGATACATGAGGCTTTTCATGTCTAAGGCTGGTTTCACATTTGCGTTTTTTTGCGCTGGAAAAAAACGCATCCGTGCGCATGCGTTTTTTCCCCTATATTTAACATGGGTGCGCATACCTGCGCGCTGGCATGCGCACGTATGCGATTTTCATGCGCTGCGTTTTTTTGGGGTGTGCGTTTGTATTTTCCAGACGCAGCATGTTGCATTTTTTGGCCCTGCAAAAAAGCGCATGTGCACGTATGCGCACGTTTTGCGCTAAAAATGGCCATTATAGCCTATGGATGCGCATACGTGCGCATTGGCATGCTTATGTATGCGTTTTTTTGCACATGCGTTTTTTTTTTTAACATTAGTTTAGACAATGGAATTTAGGGGTTTGGGTTAGAGTTAGGGTTAGTTAAGGGGTTTAGGGTTAGGGTTAGGGTTAGGGTCAGGGTCAGGGTTAGGGTTAGGATCAGGGTATGGTTTGGTTAAGGGTTAGGGTTAGGGTCAGGGTCAGGGTTAGGGTTAGGATCAGGGTATGGTTTGGTTAAGGGTTAGGGTTAGGGTCAGGGTTAGGGTTAGGGTCAGGGTCAGGGTTAGGGTTAGGGTTAGGGTATGGTTTGGTTAAGGGTTAGGGTTAGGGTCAGGGTCAGGGTTAGGGTTAGGATCAGGGTATGGTTTGGTTAAGGGTTAGGGTTAGGGTTAGGGTCAGGGTTAGGGTTAGGGTCAGGGTTAGGGTATGGTTTGGTTAAGGGTTAGGGTCAGGGTTAGGGTTAGGGTATGGTTTGGTTAAGGGTTAGGGTTAGGGTATGGTTTGGTTAAGGGTTAGGGTTAGGGTTAGGGTATGGTTTGGTTAAGGGTTAGGGTTAGGGTTAGGGTCAGGGTTAGGGTATGGTTTGGTTAAGGGTTAGGGTCAGGGTTAGGGTTAGGGTTAGGGTATGGTTTGGTTAAGGGTTAGGGTTAGGGTTAGGGTATGGTTTGGTTAAGGGTTAGGGTTAGGGTTAGGGTCAGGGTTAGGGTTAGGGTTAGGGTATGGTTTGGTTAAGGGTTAGGGTTAGGGTCAGGGTTAGGGTTAGGGTCAGGGTTAGGGTATGGTTTGGTTAAGGGTTAGGGTTAGGGTATGGTTTGGTTAAGGGTTAGGGTTTGGGTTAGGGTCAGGGTTAGGGTTAGGGTATGGTTTGGTTAAGGGTTAGGGTTAGGGTTAGTAAAGTCATGGTTTGGGTTAGTGTGAGGGGCCACCTAATGTTTGGAAAAAACGCAAACGCGGTAAAAACGCACTAAAAACGCTTACAAACACATAAAAACGCTGCGTTTTTTTCATGCATGCTCATAAAAATGCTTGAAAAAAACGCAGCAGTTGTATGCTTTTGTATGCGTTTTTTCAATGCGTTTTTTTGCGGGAAAAACGCGCTGCAAAAAAAAGCAAGTGTGAAACTAGCCTTACATTTACTTTTTTAATTTCAACTTTCCCAGTGGTCACATAAACAAAAATAAAATCTGAAATGACAAACTACGTAAATGCAATAATTCACAGAAAATACTGTTCTTAAGAAAGGGAATGTTTATTATTACATTACATCTATATCTAAACTTTAAATGGTTGTCCAGTTAAACTGGGATCCTGTCTCAGGAGAAACAATTACTTGCCTTTTTTTGCACCTCCTCTGTGCCAGTAAAGACTCCCAGCTGCTCATCTTTGCTAATGTGTAAAACAATAGAAACAGCGATCTCTATGTCCACATTTAACAGTCACATGATTATACCACCTCCTCCGTTGTCACCATTTCTGCACAGACGCTGAACATGTCCATGTCCAGGGCCTGCACAATTGCAGCAGATTCTGCTTCCTTTACCTGCATAAGAGTATGCATCTAGCACCTGCAAGATTTGAGGTCATTTAGTTTAAAAAATAAAGA
The DNA here is from genome assembly GCF_039654945.1 of Dendrobates tinctorius. Lineage (NCBI taxonomy): Eukaryota > Metazoa > Chordata > Amphibia > Anura > Dendrobatidae > Dendrobates > Dendrobates tinctorius. The sequence continues at coordinate 31,861,677 of NW_027361766.1, forward strand.
TGGTTTAGAGGTGACTAAAATATTATCATGTTAATGATCAATATGCTATAACTGTATTAAAAAAAAAGACATGGACCATGCTTCCAAAAAATATCCATTCATCTAATTCAGCTAAGAACAAATGGCCAAACTGAAAATACAGTTCATAAATGATGAGAATGTATGAAGCCCACTGTCATGATGTCATGATGAACCTCTTAGTGAGTTCCTAAACTTAAAGGTTTGGCAACCACACTACCATACCAACATAGGGAGTGACACAGGTGTCCCACAGCATCCATGCTGCAAGGCAAAGCCCCCATCGATCCAGGTCACACTACCTCACAGGTAACAGCACCACTGCAACAATGGCTACCACACAGCACAAACAATGAGTGGAAAGATCTAAAAAACTCACTTTCAATGAAGTCTCAGTCAAAAAACTATGAGAAAAATTGGAGGAACCCCTCTGCAGTCTCCTGGTAATTTAAAATTACTTGACCAAATGGGAGTAGTGTTGGTACCAAGTGAAACAAATAAAGAGAGCGGAGAGTTTATGCAATATGCTATTGCTGTAGAAAAAAGCCATGCATCGCACATCCAAATCTTATACATTAATCTACTTCAGCTAAACAAAAATTACCAAACTGTACATGAGTTTCTTAATTTACCATACCTGAACAAATCGCACGAAGCCCACTACCACATCTCGGAAAACCTCTCAATGGCCAATATGTTGACTTTTCTGAAGAGTTTGACATGCCCCAGGCAGGCATAATATCATAACAAGTTGGCATTTCTTCTCCCTACACAAGTAAGCATCGAATAGGTTTCTTTACATTGAGACTGTAGAAATTTCTGACTCGGGAAATTGTGATTTTGACAAACTTAATGACTGTAAAAAAGATCTAGATATCTTTATGGAAATATTGAATATTACAAGATATCTAAAATAGTTTACATAAGATAGATGTAAGAAAATGTATTCTGATTACTGTATGTGTACAAGACTTTTGCGCACCATAACAGTTGTTTTCTTCTATCGCGAAAGAATTTTGCATGATGCTAGTTTGCGCCAGATGGACTTTTTAGCATGTGCAGTATAAGGATGACAGAAAAAACTGACGGCACATCTAGAACTAGTCTGAATAAGGTGCATACCAAAAAACAGTTTACATATCAAATAAGGAAATGGTTGCACTCAATTGCATTAAGGCATATCAAATATTAAATATGTGAAATACGAATAGCATAATGGCTTTTGTAATCTAGAAAAACATATGAGATACTTAGCACAAAATTTGGCCAAAAGATGTGAGCCCATTCACCAACGTCGAGGTGATCTCATTGAATAGGTCCCTATACTAACTGCCAAGTGTGAACTAACTATCTGATATGTAAGCTCTTTTTTGGTATGCACCTATTCAGACTAGTTCTAGATGTTCCGTCAGTTATTTCTGTCATTTCTATGTAAGCTTTCTGACTGAGCACTCCGCCCTTCATCAGGCTGTGATTTTAATTACATCCAATCACTTTTTGGTTCCTATCTTCCAATAAATACAGGCTTTACCATGTTATTAGCCAGAGGTTAGTTCACACTAGGCAGTTAGTATAGGAACCCGTTCAATGAGATCACCTTGACGTTGGTGAATGGGCTCACATCTTTTGGCCAAATTTTGTGCTAAGTATCTCATATGTTTTTCTACATTATTCAGACTAGTTCTAGATGTACCGTCAGTATAAGGAGCCGTCATCTTTTCTATCCTTGTTTCTCTTCTCCACAGGCCAATGCACATAGTGTCTTAAACAAGATATCACATTGATTTACCATTGCCATAATTAATACATAAAGATCGCTCTTCCGTGAAAAGTAAAGAACCTAAAACATCTTGGTCTGATCCTGACTAGAACGCTCAATATGACAAATTCACATGTCATAATATAGAACGGACATTTAGAGCCATCACCGTTGAATCCCTTATTAATGGATCGTTGTTTAGCATACCTTTTGCAACTTCAGACCATGCCTAAAATTTCCAATAGTTTAGAAGCTCTCACCTTGTAGTCATTCAATAGTCAAAACAGTAAGCATCTTACTTTATTACTTACTTTATTACATCAGATTCACAGTTTATCAGAAGATAAAAATGCATTCTAATTTGTCATTTAGAATGAGAAGAACAGATGCTAAGATATGTCTTCCACATGCACCATGGAGAAGTGCTGCTGTGCATTATCACACACACATAAAGAATCAGACCAATTTCCAGTAATATATGCACTGTTAATGACAACATCAAATGTGCAGACAATGCTACTTGACATTTTCAGCAGCTGAATGTCAGCAGATTTTATCCTTGTAAAACCCAGTGGATGGAAAAATAAAAGATATCACCAACTTTCAAAACAGTATGGTCTGAGTATAGCAGATGAATCACCGAAGAGCAGGTTTTTATGTTTGACACCTCTTTTATAAGAATACATCTAGCAGATGTGCATTTAAGTCTCCATATTACATGCTCAGTTTCCTTAATATTTCATCTATACTTAATGAGCATTGACTGTAAATGGCAGTGACACCAACTCAATCGATGGAGGCTAACGCTAGCCAACTGATTATATAAAGCCAAAATCTAGTAAAAAATTACAGATAGACATGTGGTCAAAATTGTTGGTACCCCTCGTTTAATGACAGAAAAACCCACAATGGTCACAGAAATAACTTGAATCTGACAAAAGTAATAATAAATTAAATGTCTATTAATATGAACAAATGAAAGTCAGACATTGCTTTTCAACCATGCTTCCACAAAATTTTTTTAAAAATAAAACTCATGAAACAAGCCTGGACAGAAAGGATGGTACCCTTAACTTAATATTTTGTTGCAAACCTTTTAGAGGCAAACACTGCAATCAAACGATTCCTGTAACTGTCATTGAGACTTTTGCACCTCTCGACAGGTATTTTGGCCACTCCTCAAGAGTAGTGTTGAGCGACTTTTGGTTTTTTAGGGTCGAGTTTCGTTTCATGAAACCCGACTTTTCCAAAAGTCGGGTCGAGCAAAATCGGCCGACTATAGGGAAAAGTCGGGGTTGTCCCGAAACACGAAACCCAATGTAAGTCAATGGAGAATTAAAGTCGTCAGTGAGAGGAGGACAGGAAACACACCAACAGTGCCCATTTGAATGCCAAAAGCATACATTCTTGTTACTGAAGCTTGTCAACCTTAATTAACTTCATAATACTAGTTACGCACTGAAAAATGGGGGTTATTTGGCTACAGTTGTGGGGGGGGGAGGGTTGACTCCAGGTTTTCGTGGGCCCAGGGCCAAAGAGCGCCCCTTTAACACATACCACAACTCATGATGCTCCGATACGGCAGAGAATTAGCAATATAGTACAATGAAAAATACTTCACTTCTTACATCTCATGACTGATATCCATTTTAAATTCTCCAATACCTCCAAAAATGGACAGTATATAACTCCATACAGTATTATGGCCAGCGCTTAGTGCGCTATACAGAGTAATGAGGCCCATATATTTCTCCATACGGAATCATTATTCCCATATAATGTTTCAAACCATATATGATGAGCTCCACATAATGCTACACTATATGTTGATGCCAATGGGTGAAGCTCCACTGTCTTATGGGCCCAAATAATGCTCCATATATAATGGGCCCCATTTCTACTGCTCTAGTGTATAATGGGCCCTGTAAATGCTGCTCCAGTGTCTGATGTCCACCATTGGAATGCTCCAGTGTATGGTGGGCCCCATATATCATTCACCAGAGTATAGTGCTCCCCAAAAATTGCTGTCCCAACATTGAAAACAATTACATAAGTCTCCTTGCTAGGGAATCCCTGCACTACTCTGAACTCCTTGTCGTCCCCATCTTCCATCTCACTGCACTTGGCTGTTTAGGCCCTCCCACCGGCAGAGATACTTTTGCATACTATGCGGTGCCCTGTGCCAGTGCCATCGCCCATGAGTATGCCCCCCCACCTGCTCAAGGAACCTGCACTTTCTTCTGCACCTTCCTCTTTGTCACCGTTTAAGGTGGTATAGTATGCGGGAAGGGGAACCTGAGTTTCCTCTGGGTCAGATTCTGGCTGTGTAGAGTGCGAGGGGAATGTAGTGGTCTGGGTCAATGTACCAGCAGCATCATCCAGTAGTGGCTGGGCCTCAGTGCACTTGTGGCGTCCCCAAGAGTACGGTCGCCACTGTGGCATTGCCTTCCTCAAAGGGAGTGTGTTGTCAAGCTTGGGAGCAACAAAGGATCTCTCTAGCAGTGAAACCAACACACAACACATTTCCCACTCCAGGCCAGCAGGGAGACCTCTGAATCTGACTGCTGAGGAGCTGCTCTCTGTGGTCGGGAGGAGGTAAGTTAGGGCACTCTGTGCAGGGAAGGGGAAGTGTGTGGACGTGAGAAGGGGAGCTGGAGGATGAGCAGAGTTAAGGCTCACTCCTAGCTGGAGCGCATGGTCCGGATTCCGGTCTCCGAGTTTGTAGGGACATTGACATTCCTGCAGCAGAAACCGGGGGATGTAGCAGCTATAAATGCTCTGTACCCAACTAAGGCTCGGAGGCCCCAGCATCGACGTGTGCGAGGCAGAAGGAAAATGCTACAGCTGTCTGCCATACAAGTAAAGTCTGAGGAACATCTGTTAGACAGGAGGCGTTTCAGTGAACCACGGTCCTGTGAGTGCTTCCCCCACAAGCGCTAGAAAGGAGACGTTCAGGAAGGTACATGTTGGCGGAGTGTTGGAAGGGAGCTTTCCATTCTGGTCCCGGAGGTTGGCATAGGTCCTGACCTGGAGGACACAGCACAGAGGCAGGCATCTGTGTAACCTGCAGACTGTGAGTAAAGCTTTGGAACTGCACGCTCTGGTGTCCTGCAGTTATTCCAGCACCGCTACATCTGGGTACCAGCACCTACACCGCCTGTGCCTTTCCCCCATCACTACATCTACACTTCCCTGGGACTCCAGCTCCACCTGTGGGGAGCTTCACCATCTTTGCTGCACAACACCATCAGTCCCAGAGGATCTGCATGCAGCGTCGGCCTAACATCTATGTTGCCGAACACCACAGGTGGCGTCAAACTATCTATATAAACTCTTTACCATTATAGCACGCCATTTACATGGGCGCCCAGGGTCACCGTCCGAGTCACCGCTGCTGTGACACATCCCACTGACTCCGGCCTGGTACCGAGTACCCCACAGCCCAGGGAGGGCGACCCATATGCCGACTGCTGATCGGGCGGCGTTATTCCCACGAACCTCCAAACAGCGTCCCTGAAGGCAAAGTTTTTGGTTTCCGGGGGCAGTATGATTGCAACGCTGAACCTTAAAGGAATGTCCAAAAGGGCACCACCAGGAGTGGAGCCTGTGGCTTAATTGGACTGCACCTGGGAAACCACTACCATACAAGCTACAGAAAAGATGGACAGATTGCAAGCATTGTTGATTCTGTGTGTGGTGTGGTATGTCCATTTGTAGTTGTGCTAGCGATTTCTCAGCTTTATTCCGTTAACGACCGAGACTCCGGCATGGCCCCGCGGTACGCGTCAAGCTTACTAGAGGGATACGCGAGGCTGTGGCACGTGAGATCGAGCAATAACAGGTCTAGCATTCCAGTACATGTCCGGGGCTGCATGCACGCTACACTGAAAGGACCAGCTTTTGTCGCTTACAGGTGCAGATAACCTGCTGAACTCCATTAGTGATGGGGATCTGGGATTCAGATTATTCCCCGCGAACGATGATTTCCCAGTAAGTTCAGGTCAACCGCAATTCCGGAGTTAGGCCTAACCGTCATTCCTGAAAAAATTAAGTGTCCATCCACAGGTGCTGTAGCTTGCTTAACAACTCGGCAGCCGTTCTCATGCCCAGTATGGATTCAACAACATTGTAGAAAGTTGATAAAGGGTACAGTTTCACCGGATAACACATATATATGTAGCCTAGTTTACACATTAAAAATATATGTCTATAGATCAGGAGGCAGACTCAGATGTTCTCAGGCCCAGTATGGATATGACCAGATTGTACAAAGTTGAGAAAGGGTACTTTATCACTGGATAGCAGGTATATATAGCATAGTTTAAACATGTAAAATCTCCGTGTTCTCAGTATGGATTACACAGCAATCTAAAAAGTGGAAAAAAGGAAATGCATTTGAGGCGTACACAACTATATACTTTTGGTGTTATTTTTAAATCTTCATATATATTTCTGTCTCAGTAATACAGTCCAGCCTCTCCGCAATAGGAAATGAGATGCATACAATTAGTGACATAAAGGCTATTGATTGCAGAAATCTAGGAATTATTATTCACGGGAAAAACTTCCGTCACAATTCTCATAGGCGATGCTGACCCTCAATTAATTTGTGTGTTGACAGTGAAAACATTTTTTGTGAATAAAGTCTTGCTGTATCGCACTTCCGTTGATTCCATCACTGTTACTCATCTCAATCCAATTTTTATCACAGAGAGCGATGTAAACATGGTGCTCACTGGCTATCATGATCTGTCACGTAACTTTGGAGTGCAAAAGACAGAAGCCACAGGCCGCAGGCGATTCTATTTGATTGGCATGAGAGGGCACATTTTGAAATGTGCGCCGGAATGTCACACGTTTGTGAGTAGGAAAACTGTGAAAGCTGATGATAAACCACCACTGCATGTAATTGTGAGTCGACGTTCATAAGAAATGAAAGCCACTGATCATCTGGAGCTAGAGCCCGGCCAGCAGGACAGGGCATAGCTACATCTTAACCATCATCTTTCAGTTCAATCAATTTGTAGTGGCAGTCCCAGTGAAGGATTTGACAGCCCAGACTACACAGCGGAGGAGCAGGGAGAGGTAAACATTGCAAATGCTGGGGCCCTGCCCAAGCAAGGGGGGCACACTCGTGGGAGTCGGTACTGGCACTGGACCCCTCATAGTACGGCGGTGTGTCTGTCGGCGGGTGTGCACCACCACTGTCAGAGACACTTGATTGCACTATGAGGGACCCTATGCCAGTGCCCGCGCGCAAGAGTCGGCCTACACACCTGTCCAGGGCAACGGCACTCGCACGGTTTTTGCGCTAGGTAGTGACCCCGGCCATGGGGGGGGCCGCCCACTTAGGGAGGTTTACAAAGTGGCATATGTAGATGTGGGTCATTCAGCTGCTGCAAAGGGCGAAATAGGTCAAGTTCGCGGAATAGGAGGAGGACCAAAGCAAGCCATTTTTCTGGCAACCTATGTGTCATCAAGGGAAGGTGGGACAAAATCCTTGGAAACCCATGCATGGTTCATATTAATGAAGGTTAGATCATCCACATTTTGGGTTGACAGATGGGTCCTTTTTTCTGTCAGGATTGATCCAGCTGCACTGAAGACTCTTTCCGATAGCACACTTGCAGCTGGGCAAGCGGGCTCCTGTAAGGCATATTGTGCCAATTCAGGCCAGGTGTCCAGTTTAGCGGCCCAATAGTCAAAGGGGAATGACCTGTGCGGGAGAACATCGATATGGGAGGAAAAGTAGTTGATAACCATAGTTGACAACTGCTGTCTCCTGTCACTTTCCAGCGATGCAGTATTACCAGTTGCGTGAGAGGTCCGTGAAAAATCAGTCCACAACATTGTCATGAAACCCCTGTCTCCAACGCCACTTCTGCTGTGTGCACCACGAACACCTCTGCCAAGCTGCCCCCGGCCCGTACGGCTCGTGTGAGAACCATCACCGCTGCTGTGTGCTGGGAATGCCTCAACCAACCGGTTTACCAGAGTTGCTTGTTTAGTAGCCAATATTAGGTCAAGGTTCTCCTGTGGCATGATGTTTTGTAATTTGCCTTTATAGCGTGGATCAAGGATGCTGGCCAACCAGTAATCGTCATCGTTCATCATTTTGGCAATGCATGGGTCCCTTTTTAGGATCTGCAAGGCATAATCTGACATGTGGGCCAATGTTCCCGGTGTCAATGATGCACTGTGAGTGCTGGGTGGAGGAGCACTTTCTGGCAAATCCACATCCCTCCAGACACGCACAAACCCTGTAACAGACCTTGCCACGCCAACATTTTCACTTGCCCCACGAGATGCATCCTCCTCCCCTAAGTAATCATCCCCATCATCATCCTTTTCCTCCTCTTCTTCCTCCACCTCGTCCAGGAGAGGTCCCTGAGCAGACATTGGCTGAATGTCATCAAGGATTCCCTCCACCTCTTTCTCCTCGTCAACATTGGCTGCAGACGCCTGCTCCTTAAGGTGCGTCAAAGTTTGCATGAGCAGACGCATAAGTCGGATGCTCATGCTTAGGATAGCGTCGTCTGTGCTTACCAGCAGTGTGCATTCCTCAAAACACTGAAGGACTTTACAGAGGTCTTTCAGCTTCGACCACTGCACACCTGTCAACTCCATGTCTGCTCTCAACGTGCCTGGCCGTGTATCCTCCCACAAATGCATTATGGCCTGCCTCTGCTCGCAGAGTCGCTCAACCATGTGCAGGGTGGAGTTCCACCTTGTTGCAATGTCGATAATGAGGCGGTGGTTGGGAAGGTGGAGCAATCGCTGCAGCTTCTGCATACGAATGGAGTGTACAGGCGACAGGCGGATGTGCGCGCACAGTCTTCGCACCTTCTGGAGCAGGGCTGTTAACTCCGGATAATTATTGAGGAAGCACTGCACCACCAGGTTCAAGGTGTGAGCCAAGCAAGGTATGTGGCTGAGTTTTGAAAGGGCTATGGCTGCCACAAAATTACGGCCGTTATCACTAACTACCTTGCCTGCATCAAGATGTACACTGCCCAGCCATGACTCAGTTTGTCGCTGAAAGTACTCGGCCAGCACCTCGGCGGTGTGTCTGTCGCCCAAACACATCATCTGCAACACAGCCTGCTGACGCTTTCCACTAGCTGCTCGATAGGGGGACACCTCATGTGCAACAGTGGCAGCTGCAGATGGAGTGCTCGTACGACTGCGCTCTGTGGACGAGCTTTCGCTTCTGGAGGAGGAGGAGGGTCGAACGCCTACAGCCAAATGTTTCCTATACCGTGGGCTAGGCAGCACTGTCCCACTACCGCTGTCCCCTGTGGACCCTCCATCCACCACATTAACCCAGTGCACAGTGATGGACACGTAACGGCCCTGGCCATGCCGACTGGACCCTGCATCGGTTGTGAGGTGCAACTTTCCACTCACTGAATGCTTGAGTGCATGGACAATGCGGTCTTTCACATGATGGTGGAGGGCTGGGATGGCTTTGAGAAGAAGTGGCGACTGCTTAGGTCATAGCATGGTACTGCATAGGCCATGAGTTCGCATGGCCTATGCAGTACCGATAGGGCATCATCTCTAACGAGATTAGTTTGGCAATGTGGGCGTTCAAACCCAGTGTACGCGGATGAGAGACTGAGTACTTTCTTGACCTACTCATAGTGTCTGGGAGGGTGAGCTGGACTTGAGAGCTGCATATGGTGGAAGTAGCAGTGGACAGGGTGGACTGAGAGAGGGTTGATGATGGTGATGGAGTTGGTGTTCTTTCTGATGGCCTAGATTCAGTCTTCAGTGGGATTCCCTGACTGCTGTGGCCTTGCAACGACACCTCAACATTTGCTGCTGTGCTAACCGGTGGGCTTACAGTGGGGGAAACAATGTAGCGTTGCTGACTACCTTCTTTGTGATCAGTTGCACATGTGGTACTTGAGGTTTGGTGTTGTGTCCACGCTTGCAAGTGCATGCTGGTTAAATGTCTAAGCATGCAACTGGTATTCAAATTTTTCAGATTTTTCTCTCGGCTAAAGGTCTTTGCGCACATCTTACAGATAACCTTGGCCTGATCATGAGGATTTTGTTCAAAAAAGTGCCACACTGCACTCTTCCTACTTTGGCAGACATTTTGCGGCCTAGCACGCTGTGATATTTTGACCCTCTGGACAAGCTGTCCAGGAACTCTTTTGATTTTTGGAACCTGTCTTTGGAGTGCTCCGGGCCTGCCAGATAACAGCTGTTGCAATGTCGATGTCTGCTGTGGATGCTCCTCCTCCTCATCTGAGCTATTGGAAGCAGCACCCTCTTCCCCCAATGGATGCCAATCTGGGTCAACAACTGGGTCATCCATCACCTCCTCTTCAATGTCATGTGCACCTTCCTCTGTGTCACCGTGTAAGGTGGTATAGTGTGCGGGAAGGGGCACCTGAGTCTCATCAGGGTCAGAATCTGGCTCTGTACACTGCGAGGACAATGTAGTGCTCTGAGTGAATGTACCAGCAGAATCATCTGTCAGTGGCTGTGCATCAGTGCACTCCATGTCAGATTCATCTTGGCCTGGGTAATTCACCATTTGACTTGATAATCCAGGCATGGTATGTGAAAACAGCTCCATGGAGTAATCAGTAGTATGGCCTGCGTCATCCTTCAATCTTGGTTGGGGTGAAGGACACAAGGAAAGGTGTGGTTCATGAACATGAGCCTCCAATGACGACTCAGTGCTTTTATTTTTTACAACTTCAGAAGAGGAGGCGATAGAGCTGGAGGCTGAGTCAGCAATATAAGACAAAACTTTTCCTGAAGCTCTGGCTTTAAAAGCGGTTTGCCAACTCCTAGAAAACTAAGCCTTCGAGGCCTTGTGGAGCCAGACGATGATGCAGGCTCAACACCTCCTGCATTCGGTCCTATTTTGCTTTTGCCACTTCCATCAGATCCACCACCAACACCATCATTACCAGCTGCCAACCCCCGCCCAATTTCACGGCCTCTTCCACTAGCCTTCCTCATTTTTGGTAGAAATGTAGACAAAATCCAACAAACTATATAGTAATGTAAAACAAGGTACAAGGTGTCTATAGGACAGGGGAGGTTTTGAATTTCTGCACACACTTGTGGACACTGGACACTTTTGGATTGTGTGAGGCCCACTGAATATCACAGCGCTATGTCACAGGCTCGATGTCGCAGGTGTAAAAAATGTCACTAGAGGATAACGGAGATTTTGAATTTCTGCACACACTTGTGGACACTGGACACTTTTGGATTGTGTGAGGCCCACTGAATATCAGAGCGCTATGTCACAGGCTTGATGTCGCAGGTGTGAAAAATGTGACTAGAGGATAAGGGAGATTTTGAATTTCAGCACACACTTGTGGACACTGGACACTTTTGGATTGTGTGAGGCCCAGTGAATATCACAGCGCTATGTCACAGGCAGAAATTGGCTAGTGTATGACAAACTACAAGGTGTATGTAGAATTGGGCAGAATAGGAATCTCCCTAGAGTGTAGGTCTGTAAGAACGGAACAAGTACTCGACTTATCCTTACAGAGCGACACACAGATAGCTTCACTGTGGCCGTGATAACAGCCGTTACATGGTACTGAGAGATGAGCATGCACGTACACAGCTGTCCGGTGTACGTAAAATTGTCAAGCTCCGTGTTTTTAAGTATACGGACTGACACGCTCTCTCTCTATAGTTTTGAATGTGATCAAACAGCAAATATATTTAACTGTTTGAAAACTAGACAAAACTAGAAGGTGCAGGTCTGTAAGAACGGAACATGTCCTCGACTTATCCTTACAGAGCGACACACAGATAGCTTCACTGTGGCCGTGATAACAGCCGTTACATGGTACTGAGAGAAAAGCATGCACGTACACGGCTGTCCAATGTACGTAAAATTGTCAAGCTCTGTGTTTTTTAAGTATACAGACTGACACACGCTGTCTCTCTATAGTTTTGAATGTGATCAAACAGCAAATATATTTAACTGTTTGAAAACTAGACAAAACTAGAAGGTGCAGGTCTGTAAGAACGGAACATGTCCTCGACTTATCCTTACAGAGCGACACACAGATAGCTTCTGATGGGTTTATCTCTCAACGGGAGATCTTTAGGTATGCCGGATGGTAGCCAGATTGATAGCGTGTTGCCCGGGCAAGGTGACAAACCGACACAGAGACAGAATATGTATCTGTAAGATGCCACGCTACGCCTGGCTAATTTTAATCAGGTCAAGCTTATATGCTCATTTGAGTAGGCGGTTACATTACATAATCATATTTCATTGGACAATTGATCATTCAACAGTAAGCATAAATGGTTCCAACCAATCATATTCATATTCGTTAACCAATCAGATTGTACTCGGCTGTTAATTATTAGTATTTGTGTAGACGTGCTGAAAACTTTAATAGGTCTTGGGTAAATTACACAAGATCCCAATATCATTCTCATTTATCTATCCTCATGACAGTTATAGCTCAATTAGCCTCATTAACCTGTCTTACTAAGTATTTATGGCCCCTTTATCTATAGTGATTTATCTATTTCTAAGAGTATAAACTCATTAGGCCTACGTGGAACTCGTGATGTATCCTTCAGTTACATGAATCATAAGTATTACAGAGGTAAGAGGAGAGAACAACAGGATTAGGTGAGAAGTGATTTCTTCTGTCAGCTAATATCATAGAGGTATGGAGTGTGAGACCCTAAGAGTGTATGAAAGGACCCCACAGAATCATGGTTCCCCTATCAGTCCCCCCTTTTGAGAACAGATATGATTCTCTTACCCTCCTTCCTCCAGGTACTTCAAAGGCCTAAGCGCCAGTGTTGGGCTTGTCATTATTTTCTTCACCAAATTCCCTGAAGTGGGTTGAGAGATCATATCTCATTCTCAACCTTGTCAATTCTTTGGGGGAATATTCACATATTTTCAAAAATCGTCAGGGCTACCTAGATCTAGTATTTGCCTTAGTGCATCTCTAGTAGCATTTATAAACCTCTGTTGATTATAGCGAAGGTAAATTATCCAAAGCACATCTTTCTTAAAATTAGTTACGAAAGGAACTTCAGTCTCTAAAATGTCATTTTGATTTTTCCGCATCTGTGCCTCCTGGAGCAAGGCTGTTATCAGCAACAGGAACAGAATCATCATTCTTCCGTTCCAGGGCCTTGCAGTGGCTGGCATGAATCCAAGTGGGTTTTCCTTCAAGCTTTACTGATGTAGAGGTAGTGAGGAGAACTTGGAACGGGCCGTCGAACCTCGGCTCCAATGGTTTCCGTGTATGTCTCTTGACCACCACCCAGTCTCCTGGTTGGAGGGAATGGGTTCCTTCTTGATTCTCTGAGTCTGGAATAGAATCAAAGACTTGTTTATGCACAAGCGAGAGCCTCTTCTGAAGGCTCTGGACATAGCTAGTGAGATTGTCACACTGTAGCTGCAGTGTCTGTGGGAAGTATAGGCCTAACCTTGGTGCTGACCCAAACAAAACTTCAAAAGGAGATAGTTTTGTCTTTCTATTAGGTGTGTACCTAATGGAGAACAAAGCTAGGGGTAAACATTCTGTCCAAGGTTTCCCCAATTCCTCACTTGCTTTTTGAATCTTTAACTTAAGTGTCCCATTTAACCGCTCAACCTTACCACTTGCTTGAGGTCTGTAGGGTGTGTGGAATGCTTGTGTAACCCCCAACATTTGCATAACATGCTGCATTACCTCTCCAGTGAAGTGGGTACCTCTATCGGACTCTATGGTTTCAGGTAGTCCGAACCTACAGAAAACTTCTGACATCAGCTTCTTTGCAGTAGCCCTTGCAGTGGCTTTCGGCATCGGGAATGCTTCTGGCCACCCTGAGAAGAGGTCAACACACACGAGTACATATTCATACGTTGCTACTGGGGGTAACTGTATGAAATCGATCTGCAGTCGTTGAAACGGGTAGAGGGGCTTAGGTATGTGTTTCTGTGGTACTTTCACTACACCTCCTGGGTTGTGTTGTGCGCATGTCAGGCATGCCTGTGTGAACCTGGTAGCTACTGTTGTAAAACCTGGAGCGACCCATTGCTTATCCACCAAAGAACACATAGCATTTTTAGAAAGGTGCGTCGGTCCATGGGCTGCTTGAGCCATGACGGGATACAAGGATCTTGGCAGACACACCCGCTGTCCCACCATCCACAAACCTTCATGGTCACGTGCTCCAGCTTTCGACCAAGCCTTTCTCTCTTCCCCGGTTGTCTGCCGAGTAAGAGCCTGCAAGATACTCAAGTCGAAGTGGTTACACTCAGTGCTTACCATAACCAGTGGAGGTGCCTCAGGGGTCTCATTGTGTCTGGGTCTTCTGGCTGCTTCCTTGGCAGCTCGATCCGCTTTGTCGTTTCCTCTTGCTTCGGTGGTATTAAGCTTTGTGTGTGCCTTTACCTTAATTATGGCAACCTCTTTGGGCAGCAACAACGCTTCCATCAGTTGTTTGATGAGGTGCCCATGTTTAACAGGAGTGCCTGTAGATGTAAGAAAGTCTCTTGCCCTCCATATAGGACCGTAGTCATGGGCCACCCCGAAAGCATACCTTGAGTCTGTGTAAATGTTGTAGCGTCTACCGTCAGCCCCTTTAAGCGCTTCAATGAGTGCCGTCAACTCCGCCTCTTGTGCAGACATGTGAGGAGCGAGTGGTTCTGCTTTTACTACCTCATACTGTGTTACCACTGCATATCCAGTGTAGAACCGTCCGTCTTCACCGATGCTTCGAGATCCATCTATGAAAAGCTCAACATCTGGATTAGCAAGGGGTACATCAGAAACATGTGAAAAACCTGCTGTCTCTTGGGCCATAAGGGCCATACAATCATGCTCATGATATACATCAAAGAGTTCTTCTTCAGTCAAATTCTGCAAAAATAGTGGTTTACCCTGTCCTTCTCCCCCCCTTTTGAATCCTCCACTATGGGAATAAGAGTGGCTGGATTCAAAGTTGTACATCGTTTCAGAGTGACATTGGGAGGCATGAGAAGTGCACACTGCAGTCTCAGATGTCTGGCTACAGAAATGTACTTGGGTTGAACTTGGTTAAGAATGCTGTGTAAGTCATGTGGAGTGTAGATGGTGACAGCGTAGTCCAGTATGATCTCTGATGCCTTGTCAAGAAGGAGTGTGACAGCTGTTACTGCTCGGACACAAGATGGTGCTCCTCTCGCTACAGGGTCCAGGCGAGCAGAGTAGTATGCAACAGGTCTGTTCTGCTGACCATGTTTTTGGGCTAGGACCCCTGTAGCATGTCCTTGCATTTCTGTGCAGTACAGGAGGAAAAGTTTAGCATAGTCTGGGGTGCCTAGAGCTGGAGCAGAGACGATTGCTAGTTTGAGTGAGTAGAAACTGTCTAGTGCTTCCTGGTCAAGCTTGAAAGGTTGAGAGGGCAGACAATCATAGAGTGGTTGCATGAGAATGGATGCAGAGCGGATCCAAGGCCTA
Organism: Dendrobates tinctorius; assembly: GCF_039654945.1. NCBI lineage: Eukaryota > Metazoa > Chordata > Amphibia > Anura > Dendrobatidae > Dendrobates > Dendrobates tinctorius. The sequence goes on from NW_027361766.1 coordinate 31,876,902, forward strand.
CAATATGATGCCAGCCCCAGGAAGGTACGTAGATGTTGAACCCCTGTAGGTGGTTTTAACACCTCAATCGCCTTTTTCCTGTCCTCTGTCAGATGGCATGCACCCTGTGATATGCAATGTCCGAGAAACACAACTTTTGGCTGACAGAACTGTAGCTTTTCTCTGGATGCTTTACACCCTTTGGCAACAAGATGCAGAAGCAATGAGATTGTGGCTTCGCAGCATACATCTCTGTTTGGGGCACAAAGGAGTAGGTCATCAACATACTGAAGTAGAACAACCTCCGCATGTTTGTTGTCCCAATCCTGCAAAATGAATTGCAAAGCAGCAGTATACAAGGTTGGAGAGTTTTGGGCTCCCTGCGGTAAAACCAACCAGGTATACTGTTGACCTCTGAACGTAAATGCGAACAAGTACTGACATTTCGGATGCAGAGGGACCGAAAAGAAGGCATTTGCCAAGTCAATGCAACTGAAGTAAGCAGCTGTAAAAGGGATCTGCGCCAAGATCGTGTGCGGATTTGGGACCACTGGTGTCAGTAATTCTGTGACAGCATTTATGGCTCTGAGATCATGAACCATCCTGTAAGTAACTTGCTCCCCTTTTTTGCCTTTCTTTTTCACTGGAAACAAAGGGGTGTTGGCTATAGATTTCGTTGGCTTTAGAGCTCCAGAAGCAATTAGATCCGCAATATTTTTACTTATTGCTTCTTCTTGAGCGACACTTAGTGGATACTGCTTTAATTGCGGTGGTTTCTCTCCTGATTTCAGGTTAATCATTACAGGAGAGACTGGCATGTGCCCGATGTCAGTTTTAGACTTTGACCACAGCGAGTCTGGGATCTGTGCTAGTTCCTTATTCTCTTCTGAAAGGGCGGGGGAGTCAGAGAAATACATGCAGGCTAGGACTTTGCACAAAGCACTTTCGGAAACGCCTGCAGTTAACTTTACAGTTCCGTCAGATCCATACAGAATGTGGGCCTGAATCGCTTGCAGTACATCAGAACCAAGTAAGTTTACAGGTGTTTTGTCACTAACTAGCAACTTAGTCAGGCATGTGTGGTCAGCAAGTCGGAGGGGCAATGGTTTCGTCATTTTACATTCCTGTATCAGTCCCTCAAACCCTTGAGTGTAAATAGTTTCATTGGATATGTCAGATGGTTTAACGTGTTCCTGGCGAATAACAGTTTTGGCTGCCCCCGTATCCACCAGGAATGGGATTTTCTTACCATCTGGGAGAGATACTGAGATTACCCCTTGCGGACCCGTTTTTGAACATGATGATGTCCTAAGGGGATAGATGTCTACGGGGTTGCCTGTTTCCTATTGTGGGTCTTGGGTCGGGACGTCCGTCCTGGCCTGAGTCTGTTTCCTGGGCGATCTACACTGCCGGCTAATGTGGCCCATCTTACCGCAATTATAACATTCAGTCTGTCTGCGGTGATTTCTGTCTGTGGTAGGTTTCTGACCCGTCCGGGTGTCATTGGATACATACTGTATCTGTACTGGCTTTATCTTCTGGTCTAACTCAACACCTTTTGCCACACGCACTAAGTCTTCTATAAGACATGTCCTCCAGTCGGGCTTAGCTGCTTGTACTTTCTGTCTAAGCTGTAACCTAAGCCCTGCCATAAAAGCTCCATGGAAAAGTTTTCTTCCTGCTTCTCCCATGCCATCATAGCCTAGATCTGCATATCTCAGCTTCAAGTTCCCCCAGAACTGGTCTACTGTCTCCTTAGGACCCTGTACCACATCCAAAAGGGAAATAGTGGATTCCCCCACCTTCCCTTGACACCATGCATGCAGCCCTTTCAGGAAATGCATCCCTGACTCTATAGTCCTTACGTACTGTGTCCCCAGTCTGTGTTCTGCACCATATGATCTTCCAGCTCTATTTATCTCCCCCAGTACTGACTCCATTCGTGCATCCCCAATTTTCCCCCTCAGGAGGGACTCTAAGTCCATCCATGTGCAGGTGTAGGTGTTATTCAATCCTACCATCCATCTATAAAAAGCCATTGGTAAGTCAAAAGGGTCTGGGGCGTCTTTGACCAATGTCATTTGGTCCTTTGGACTCCATGGTCTGTAATGAGACACGGTAGTTGTCTGTATAGTTGGTCGTGCGGGGGTAGATGTTGCAGCTGCTGCGATACCAGTCGTGTCCATAGTTTGATAGTCTCCGTCTTCCATTGTAATTAACATACTGTCCTCCGGTTTTATTACCGTATTATTATTATTATACCCAGGGACCTGATACTGAGTCTGACCCTGTAGGACCGGGTATATCCCTGTGCTCTTATGAGGTTTTGGCCTCCCGCAGGCAGAACATTGTTCACGCCAGTCGGGGTTCTGTTGTCCACACACGCAAGTCCATCCTTCTGGTCCTGTCATAGGATGGGCCTGATAAGGTGGGGGCGTTTTTGTTTTCCTTGCATACCTCACTCCTTTCCGGGTTTCTACCTTAACCCAACAACCTTCTTTCTTCATTTCCTTTGCTGCGTCTGCCCAAGCCTCTGCTTGTTTTGTTAGCTTATTGTCAGCAATCCATCCCCTGCTTCCTGCTAAAGCAGACTCCCAGAGAGAGCAATCCAGTGGATCGTTCTCCATTCCTAATCCTTTTAACAACTTCCTTGCGTCTTTTACAGCAAACTTTCCTTTTCTTTTCTCAACTATCTCACATGCCTTGCAACCCTCCTGATGCTCTGAACTTTCTGCATTTCCCATTTTGCCTAGTCTCTCTGCCTGCCTCTTTCTCTGGTTGTTACTCACTATTTTCTTGATATACGCTGTTACTGTGTGCCCACCTCTCAACTACTCTTCTTCTTCTTTATCACTTTAGCAAATATCTATGCCGACTGTATACATAGACTGCGTACCGTTGTTATATGAGGTTCCCGCTCAATGTTTGAACTTGCGTGTCCTAAACTGAAACTGGTCAGTTGATAGGTATCAAACCCATAGGAACCTTGATAAGAAGGTTAACTATTTAGTGGTCTGGCCATGACCCTCCTGGTCATCTAACACTAAATCTCTACGTGTTGAGTATGAGATGGCACTTCTCTATAATTAGTCCTAGCGTATTCAGCAATTCTATATATCAACCAGAGAGCAAATCCAAGTAACCATAGGCAGGCTAATATAACCCAGATCCTCTCATAATCTTCTAATCCCATATGAAGCAAGGCAGAAATGGAACATGGAGGGTGCACTCATACATAACCCACACAGTTGCAACTTCCCCAAGATATTAGCTAAGTTGTTGCAAAACCATAGGCCACCAGGAAAGCACGGACAGGACAAGCCCGACTACGTGTAACCCAGTCTTTCTGCGTAGCTCCGCAACAATAGCAAAATATATTGGTTTCAGCTTATCTCATTCACGCAGGTGTGACTATGTGTTTAACTTCCTAGTGTTCCTCCACTCTATTTCTGGTACCAAGGTACCAAGTAACCAATTAGCATACCTAACGGACTCCCTTATACATTCAGGATTGTATGTGACAATCCGTTTGTCATGCATACAGTCATTCAATTCATTCAGGGAGTCTCATTGTCCACATGTGCATCATATGCATACACATACACACCTCCAATCCGGTATACCATTAATGTATCACAAGGATATTCTACGGTTCTTTAACAAAACAACTGGTCATTTAAGAAGACGGCTATACTTATACCCGGGACCCGGCTGCAGATGCGGCAAGAGGAAGCACAGAGGGATGTAAGAATCAATGGCTCTTACCTTCACCGGTGATTTTGGTCTGTGAGTCCTCTGTAAGCCTCAGTCTGCGGGTGGTGCCGGATCTCGGATACTGGATGTCTTCTGGTTGAGACCAGCCCACCCAGGGACGCCAACTGATGGGTTTATCTCTCAACGGGAGATCTTTAGGTATGCCGGATGGTAGCCAGATTGATAGCGTGTTGCCCGGGCAAGGTGACAAACCGACACAGAGACAGAATATGTATCTGTAAGATGCCACGCTACGCCTGGCTAATTTTAATCAGGTCAAGCTTATATGCTCATTTGAGTAGGCGGTTACATTACATAATCATATTTCATTGGACAATTGATCATTCAACAGTAAGCATAAATGGTTCCAACCAATCATATTCATATTCGTTAACCAATCAGATTGTACTCGGCTGTTAATTATTAGTATTTGTGTAGACGTGCTGAAAACTTTAATAGGTCTTGGGTAAATTACACAAGATCCCAATATCATTCTCATTTATCTATCCTCATGACAGTTATAGCTCAATTAGCCTCATTAACCTGTCTTACTAAGTATTTATGGCCCCTTTATCTATAGTGATTTATCTATTTCTAAGAGTATAAACTCATTAGGCCTACGTGGAACTCGTGATGTATCCTTCAGTTACATGAATCATAAGTATTACAGAGGTAAGAGGAGAGAACAACAGGATTAGGTGAGAAGTGATTTCTTCTGTCAGCTAATATCATAGAGGTATGGAGTGTGAGACCCTAAGAGTGTATGAAAGGACCCCACAGAATCATGGTTCCCCTATCACTTCACTGTGGCCGTGATAACAGCCGTTACACGGTACTGAGAGAGGAGTGTGCACATACACGGCTGTCCGGTGTACGTAAAATTGTCAAGCTCCGTGTTTTTTAAGTATACGGACTGACACGCTGTCTATAGTTTTGAATGTGATCAAACAGCAAATATATTTAACTGTTTGAAAGCTAGACAAAACTAGAAGGTGCAGGTCTGTAAGAACGGAACATGTCCTCGACTTATCCTTACAGAGTGACACACAGATAGCTTCACTGTGGCTGTGATAACAGCCGTTTCACGGTACTGTGTGAGGAGTGTGCACCGCTGTATGGTGTGAAAAAATGCACGCTCAGTACCTCACCAGGGCAAAAAAAAAAATTGGGATTGCTTTTAGAAAAGCAGTTTGCAGAGCAGTGGGTAAACAGCAATGCAGCCGTCAGGAAGCCTTAGAAGGCAGCCTAACAACCAACACCGCTGATCCAGCAAAATATAGCCTCCACTTGCACTGCACACACAGTGACTGGTGTGTTGTACAGGCAAAATTGCTAGCAGCAGAAGCAGTTTTTGGTGTCTTCTTCCCTGCCTAACGCTCTCCCTACAAAATCAGGAGCAGCAGCAGCTCTCCCTATTCTGAGATCAGCATGAGTAACATGGCGGTCGGCGTGCACACCCTTTTATACCCCCTGTGATGCCCACCAAAGCAAGCCAATCACTTGCATGCCCTTCTGAAAGATGGTGGTGACCCCTGCCTATGTCATCACGCTGCCCACAGTATCCGTGGATACTGATTGGCTGAAAATAGAGCGCAAAACAAACTTTTGAAACGCGACTTTGGCGCTTAAGTCGCCGACCTCGTGGCCGACCTCATCCTAGGGTCGGGTTTCGTTTCATGAAACCCGACTTTGCAAAAAGTCGGCGACTTTTGAAATTTTTCGACCCGTTTCGCTCAACTCTACTCAAGAGCAAACTGCTCCAGTTGTCTCGTGTTTGAAGGTTGCCTTTTCCAGACGGCTTGTTTAAGTTCTTTCCAAAGATGCTCAATAGGATTTAGGTCAGGGCTCTTAGAAGGCCACTTCATAATACTCCAATGTTTTCCTTTTAGCCATACTTGGGTGTTTTTAGCTGTGTACTTTGGGTCATTATACTGTTGCAAGACCCATGACCTGTGACTGAGACCAAGCTTTCTGACACTGGGCAGCATATTTCTCCCTAGAATCCCTTGATAGTTTTGAAATTTCATTGTACCCTGCACAGATTCTAGACACCCTGTGCCAGATGCAGCAAAGCAGTGCCAGATGCAGCAAACCAGCCCCAGAACATAACAGAGCCTTCTCCATGTTTCAAAGTAGGGACAGTGTTCTTTTCTTGATATGCTTCATTTTTCTGTCTGTGAACATAGAGCTGATGTGCCTTGCCAAAAAGTTCCATTATTGTCTCATCTGTCCATAGGACATTCTCTCAGAAGCTTTGTGGCATGTCAACATGTAGTTTCACAAATTCCAGCCTGGCTTTTTTATGATGTTTTTCAACAATGGGGTCCTCCTTGTTCATCTTCCATGAAGTCCACTTTGGCTCATACAATGACGGATGGTGTGATCTGACACTGATGTTCCTTAAGCTTCAAGTTCACCTTTAATCTGTTTAGAAGTTTTTCTGTGCTCTTTTATTAATGTAAGGGAAGGGATGTCTAAAGCCAAGATATACATGCCTTTTATTTATGTTATGTATATTTAATGTTGATTAATGTCCACCGTATAATTCTCTGCATGATTTGCTATTATTGTATTTAAGTAGGGCAAGCATAGTTCCCTTGTAGGTCCACTAGATGGGGATATATTTATGCTCAGAATGTAAATAGTTAATGTAGGAGTGGCTATCTGTGGTTAAGCTAGGGAGTATCTGGCATTTTAGTCAGTTGGGCTTAGTAGCCCTGACAGGGTAGGTAGCCCTGTTACATTTAAGGTCATGAGCCCAGCTGTTCAGGGCCTGAGGGCCACAGATGAGAGCAGTGCAGAACATTGCAGTAGCAAGCACTACACTGCAGATGGTAGTGAGACAGTTGGCAGCAGTAAGGCAGCACAGATCGCTCATTATGAGGCAGCTTGCTATGAGGGGCAAAACAGACAGGGGAACTCCCAAAGATGGTGAAGCTGGACAGGGAGGATGCTGTGATGCTGACTGAGATAGGACGACCCGGGAATGTACTGGAAGGTGACAGTGAGAAACTAGGGAAAGTGCAGAAGGCAAATTGTGTGTTACCTGTTGTCATTTCTGTAACTGAAGAGAACAGACTGCGAATACAAAAGAGTAAAGTTTCTTGTTTAGAGTTGGAATTGGACTGTGTCTTTTTTTTTTGCCAAAAGAGTTGGAAAAAATGCACAGCCACCTGGGGAAGGCCCCGAAGATGAGAAGAATGGAGCAACAAGTATGGTGACAGAGAACTGTCATGTCTATGTGAGGGAAGACCAGGGGTTGCCTGAGCCGATTAACCTCAACCACGACTACCGCCCTGGTCGACCCTTACATTACCATTCGTATTATCCGTCTCTTTGATTTGTTATCAATTTTCTTCCTGCGGCCACATCCAGGGAGGTTGGCTACAGTCCCATGGAAATTAAATTTCTGAATAATATGTGCAACTGTAGTCACAGGAACATCTAGCTGCTTGGAGATGGTCTTATAACTTATACCTTTAACATGTTTGTCTATAATTTTCTTTCAAATCTCCTGAGACAACTCTTTCCTTCACTTCCTCTGGTCCATGTTGTGTGTGATACACACCATGTCACCAAACATCATAGTGATTATCTGTAGCCCTCTACACATGCCCACTCACTGATTCCAAGATTGTAGACACCTGTGATGCTAATTAGTGGACACACCATGATTTAACATGTCCCTTTTGTGACATTATTTTCAGGGGTACTATCATATCTGTCCAGGCCTATTTCATGAGTTTTATTTTTTTAAAAATTCTGTGGACGTAAGGTTGATTTTCATTTGTTCATTTTCATAGATTATTGATTTATTATTACTTTTGTTAGATTCAAGTTATTTTTGTCACCATTGTGGGTTATTGTTAGGTGTCGGGTTCCTGTCGCTGCACAGTGGGATTCCCGAGCCTTGCTTCTGGCGGTCTCCCATTCCTCTCCAGCCGCAGAGGAGGTTGCTCAGCAGACTCGTTGGTCCTGAATGGAAGACGGCATTTAACACCAAATAAGGAAGAGGAACAGCATCCGGTCTGGGTGACAAATTGTATCAAAAATTTATTCTGCCAGTACAAAATACAACGTTTCGGCCATATTGTGGCCTTTTTCAAGTATAACATAACAGCACAAATGGTGACCTTTTATAGTGTGGCACAGCCAATCACCATTTAGGTAACACCCATCACAGAAAATCCATACATAAAATACATATAAATACATCCATCAGATACATATATATTCAATAGCACAGTTTATCTAGTCGTTAACAATAATGGTCATATTCATATTAGAAATATTGCAAAATCATTTCATATATAAACAACGATCCCCAAATCAGCCCACCAATGATCGTGATGCATCAAAGGTATCCATAGAAATAACGCACCAATCACTTGCAGTAATACATATCCATATATAAACCGCCAATCCCTAATCACATAATAGTGGCGCCAACCCCAATGGACCAATCATATGAGGACTCACAAATCCCTATATCGGCAGAGTTCCCTCTCCCCATATGACAACATCAGCCAGAGCCAGGTTGTATCAGGCGCGCAGTCTAATGACGCGCACCACCAGGTCACGGCGCGCGCGCCGCCCATCCCCGCAGGCCTGGTCACGTGACGTCTCCGTCAAGGGATCAGCCACATGAACCGCCCACCGGGGAGGACCGCCCAAGACGGATGGTGGAGTCACTTCCATGGAGTCAGATGTTACGTGTACGGAGGATTGTCAAAGAGGATGATAAGTTGGATCTAAGACTGGACCAGATGTGTACAAAATTTGTCAATAGGGGTTACCCGATGGATCGAGTTAATTCTTATAGAGTTAAGGCTCAAAATATATCGGTGGAGGATTCTAGCCGTAAGCGAATTAAAGGGCCTATGAGACGTGTTCCTTTTGTCTCAACTAGAGTTGAGCGACTTTTGGTTTTTTAGGGTCGCGTTTCGTTTCGTGAAACCCGACTTTTCCAAAAGTCGGGTCGAGCAAGATCGTCCGATTATAGGGAAAAGTCGGGGTCGTCCCGAAACACGAAACCCAATGTAAGTCAATGGGGAATAAGAGTCGGCAGTGAGAGGAGGACAGGAAACACACCTACAGTGCCCATTTGAATGCCAAAAGCATCAATTCTTCTTACTTAAGCTTGTCAACCTTAATTAACTTCATAATACAAGTTACGCACTGAAAAATGGGGGTTATTTGGCTAAAGTTGTGGGGGGGGGGAGGGCTGGCTGCAGGTTTTCATGTGCCCTGGGCGAAAGAGCGCCCCTTTAACACATACCACAACTCATCATGCTCCGATACGGCAGATAAATAGCGGTATAGTACAATGAAAAATACCTCACTTTTTACATCTCATGACGAGGCCCATCTATTTCTCCATACAGAATCATTGGTCCCATATAATGTTTGAAACAGTATATGATGAGCTCCACATAATGCTACAGTATATGTTGGTCCCCATGGATGAAGCTCCACTGTCTTATGGGCCCAAATAATGCTCCAAACATAATGGGCCCCATTTCTAATGCTCTAGTGTATAATGGGCCCTGTAAATGCTGCTCCAGTGTCTGATGTCCACCTTTGGAATGTTTCAGTGTATGGTGGGCCCCATCTATCATTCTCCAGAGTATAGTGCTCCCCAAAAATTGCTGTCCCAACATTGAAAACAATCAAATAAGTCTCCTCGCTAGGGAATCCCTGTACTTGTCTGGACAGGTGCTGTAGCTTGCTTAACAGCTCGCCAGCCGTTCTCATGCCCAGTATGGATTGCACGTGATTGCACAAAGGTTAGAAAGGGTACCGTATCCCCGGATAACATGTATGGATAGCGTACACATTCAAAATATATGTCTCAGGAGGCAGGCTCAGACGGTGTTAGGCCCAGTATGGATTGCACGTGATTGCACAAAGGTTAGAAAGGGTACCGTATCCCTGGATAACATGTAGGGATAGCGTACACATTCAAAATATATGTCTCAGGAGGCAGGCTCAGACGGTGTCAGGCCCAGTATGGATTGCACGTGATTGCACAAAGGTTAGAAAGGGTACCGTATCCCTGGATAACGTATGGATAGCGTACACATTCAAAATATATGTCTCAGGAGGCAGGCTCAGACGGTGTCAGGCACAGTATGGATTGCACGTGATTGCACAAAGGTTAGAAAGGGTACCGTATCCCCGGATAACATGTATGGATAGCGTACACATTCAAAATATATGTCTCAGGAGGCAGGCTCAGACGGTGTCAGGCACAGTATGGATTTGACGGCCCAGATTACACAGCGGAGGAGCAGGGAGAGGTAAAGATTGCAAATGCTGGGGCCCTGCCCAAGCAAGGGGGGCCCACTCGTGGGCGTCGGTACTGGCACTGGGCCCCTCATAGTACAGCGGTGTGTCTGACGGCGGGTGTGCACCACCACCGTCAGAGACACTTGATTGCACTATGAGGGACCCTGTGCCAGTGCCCGCGCCCAAGAGTCGGCCTACCCACCTGTCCAGGGCAACGGCACTCGCACGGTGTCGTGCGGTAGGTGGTGACCCAGGCCATGGGGGGGGAGGCAGCACAGTTAGGGAGTTTTAGAAAGTGGCATATGTTGATGTTGGACATTCAGCTGATGCAAAAGGCGAAATAGGTGAAGTACCAGGAAGAGGTGGACCAAAGCAAGCCATTTTTCTGTCACCCTATGTGTCATCAGGGGAAGGTGGGACAAAATCCTTGGAAACCCATGCGTGGTTCATTTTAATGAAGGTTAGATCATCCACATTTTGGGTTGACAGACGGGTCCTTTTTTCTGTCAGGATTGATCCAGCTGCACTGAAGACTCTTTCCGATAGCGCACTTGCAGCTGGGCAAGCGAGCTCCTGTAAGGCATATTGGGCCAATTCAGGCCAGGTGTCCAGTTTAGCGGCCCAATAGTCAAAGGGGAATGACCTGTGTGGGAGAACTTCGATATGGGAGGAAAAGTAGTTTGTAACCATAGTTGACAACTGCTGTCTCCTGTCACTTTCCATCGATGCAGTATTACCAGTTGTGTGAGCGGTATTTGAAAAATCAGTCCACAACATTGTCATGAAACCCCTGTCTCCAACGCCACTTCTGCTGTGTGCACCACGAACACCTCTGCCAAGCTGCCCCCGGCCCGTACGGCTCGTGTGAGAGCCATCACCGCTGCTGTGTGCTGGGAATGCCTCAAGCAACCGATTTACCAGAGTTGCTTGTTTATTAGCCAATATTAGGTCAAGGTTCTCCTGTGGCATGATGTTTTGTAATTTGCCTTTATAGCGTGGATCCAGGATGCTGGCCAACCAGTAGTCGTCATCGTTCATCATTTTGGCAATGCGGGGGTCCCTTTTTAGGATCCGCAAGGCATAATCTGACATGTGGGCCAATGTTCCCGGTGTCAATGATGCACTGCGAGTGCTGGGTGGAGGAGCACTTTCTGGCAAATCCACATCCCTCCAGTCACGCACAAACCCTGTACCAGACCTTGCCACGCCAACATTTTCACTTGCCCCACGAGATGCATCCTCCTCCCCTAAGTAATCATCCCCATCATCCTCCTCCTCCTCCTCCTCTTCTTCCTCCACCTCGTCCAGGAGAGGTCCCTGAGCAGACAATGGCTGAATGTCATCAAGGATTCCCTCCTCCTCTTCCTCCTCATCAACATTGGCTGCAGACGCCTGCTCCTTAAGGTGCGTCAAAGTTTGCATGAGCAGACGCATAAGTGGGATGCTCATGCTTAGGATGGCGTCGTCTGCGCTTACCAGCCGTGTGCATTCCTCAAAACACTGAAGGACTTTACAAAGGTCTTTCTGCTTCGACCACTGCACGCCTGTCAACTCCATGACTGCTCTCAAAGTGCCTGGCCGTGTATCCTCCCACAAATGCATTATGGCCTGCCTCTGCTCGCACAGCCGCTCCACCATGTGCAGGGTGGAGTTCCACCTTGTTGCAATGTCGATAATGAGGCGGTGGTTGGGAAGGTGGAGCAATCGCTGCAGCTTCTGCATACGAACGGAGTGTACAGGCGACCGGCGGATGTGCGCGCACAGTCTTCGCACCTTCTGGAGCAGGGCTGTTAACTCCGGATAATTTTTGAGGAAGCACTGCACCACCAGGTTCAAGGTGTGAGCCAAGCAAGGTATGTGGCTGAGTTTTGAAAGGGCTATGGCTGCCACAAAATTACGGCCGTTATCACTAACTACCTTGCCTGCCTCAAGATGTACACTGCCCAGCCATGACTCAGTTTGTCGCTTCAAGTACTCGGCCAGCACCTCGGCGGTGTGTCTGTCGCCCAAACACATCATCTGCAACACAGCCTGCTGACGCTTTCCACTAGCTGCTCGATAGGGGGACACATCGTGTGCAACAGTGGCAGCTGTAGATGGAGTGCTCGTACGACTGCGCTCTGTGGACGAGCTTTCGCTTCTGGAGGAGGAGGAGGAGGAGGAGGGTCGAACGCCTACAGCCAACTGTTTCCTATACCGTGGGCTAGGCAGCACTGTCCCACCACCGCTGTCCCCTGTGGACCCTGCATCCACCACATTAACCCAGTGCGCAGTGATGGACACGTAACGGCCCTGGCCATGCCGACTGGACCATGCATCAGTTGTGAGGTGCACCTTTCCGCTCACTGACTGCTTGAGTGCATGGACAATGCGGTCTTTCACATGATGGTGGAGGGCTGGGATGGCTTTGCGAGAGAAGAAGTGGCGACTGGGTAGGTCATAGCGTGGTACTGCATAGGCCATGAGTTCGCGGAAAGCTGTGCTTTCCACCAACCGAAAGGGCATCATCTCAAACGAGATTAGTTTGGCAATGTGGGCGTTCAAACCCAGTGTACGCGGATGAGAGACTGAGTACTTTCTTGACCTACTCATAGTGTCTGGGAGGGTGAGCTGGACTTGAGAGCTGCATATGGTGGAAGTAGCGGTGGACAGGGCGGTCTGAGAGAGCGTTGATGATGGTGATGGAGTTGGTGTTCTTTCTGATGGCCTAGAATCAGTCTTTCGTTGATATAACAGTGGGATTCCCTGACTACTGTGGTCTTGCAACGACACCTCAACATTTGCTGCTGTGCTAACCGGTGGGCTTACAGTGGGGGAAACAATGTAGCGTTGCTGACTACCTTCGTTGTGATCAGTTGCACATGTGGCACTTGAGGTTTGGTGTTGTGTCCACGCTTGCAAGTGCATGCTGGTTAAATGTCTAAGCATGCAACTGGTATTCAAATTTTTCAGATTTTTCTCTCGGCTAAAGGTCTTTGCGCACTTCTTACAGATAACCTTGGCCTGATCATGAGGATTTTGTTCAAAAAAGTGCCACACTGCACTCTTCCTACTTTGGCAGACATTTTGCGGCCTAGCACGCTGTGATCTTTTGACCCTCTGGACAAGCTGTCCAGCAACTCTTTTGATGTTTGGAACCTGTCTTTGGAGTGCTCCGGGCCTGCCAGATAGCAGCTGTTGCGATGTCGATGTCTGCTGTGGATGCTCCTCATCTGAGCTATTGGAAGCAGCACCCTCTTCCCCCAATGGATGCCAATCTGGGTCAACAACTGGGTCATCCATCACCTCCTCTTCTATGTCATGTGCACCTTTCTCTGTGTCACCGTGTATGGTGGTATAGTGTGCGGGAAGGGGCACCTGAGTCTCATCAGGGTCAAAATCTGGCTCTGTACACTGCGAGGACAATGTAGTGCTCTGAGTGAATGTACCAGCAGAATCATCCATCAGCGGCTGTGCATCAGTGCACTCCATGTCAGATTCATCTTGGCCTGGGTAATTCACCATTTCACTTGATAATCCAGGCATGGTATGTGAAAACAGCTCCATGGAGTAATCAGTAGTGTGGCCTGCGTCATCCTTCAATCTTGGTTGGGGTGAAGGACACAAGGAAAGGTGTGGTTCATGAACATGAGCCTCCAATGACGACTCAGTGCTTTTACTTTTTACAACTGAAGAAGAGGAGGCGATAGAGCTGGAGGCTGAGTCAGCAATGTAAGACAAAACTTTTTCCTGATGCTCTGCCTTTAAAAGCGGTTTGCCAACTCCTAGAAAACTAAGCGTTCGAGGCCTTATGTAGCCAGACGATGACGCAGGGTCAGCACCTCCTGCATTCGGTCCTATTTTGCTCTTGCCACTACCATCAGATCCACCACCAACACCATCATTACCAGCTGCCAACCCCCGCCCAATTCCACAGCCTCTTCCACCAGCCTTCCTCATTTTTGGTAGAAATGTAGACAAAATCCAACAAACTATATAGTAATGTAAAACAAGGTACAAGGTGTTTATAGGACAGGGGAGATTTAGAATTTCTGCACACACTTGTGGACAGTGGACACTTTTGGATTGTGTGAGGCCCACTGATATCTGAGCGCTATGTGACAGGCTCGATGGCACAGCTGCCTGTGACCAAAGTGACGAGAGGATAATGGAGATTTTGAATCTCTGCGCACACTTTTGGACACTGGACACTTGTGGATTGTGTGAGGCCCACTGATATCTGAGCGCTATGTGACAGGCTCGATGGCACAGCTGCCTGTGACCAAAGTGACGAGAGGATAATGGAGATTTTGAATCTCTGCGCACACTTTTGGACACTGGACACTTGTGGATTGTGTGAGGCCCACTGATATCTGAGGGCTATGTGACACGCTCGATGGCACAGCTGCCTGTGACCAAAGTGACGAGAGGATAATGGAGATTTTGAATCTCTGCGCACACTTTTGGACAGTGGACACTTGTGGATTGTGTGAGGCCCACTGATATCTGAGCGCTATGTGACACGCTCGATGGCACAGCTGTGACCAAAGTGACGAGAGGATAATGGAGATTTTGAATCTCTGCGCACACTTTTGGACACTGGACACTTGTGGGTTGTGTGAGGCCCACTGATATCTGAGCGCTATGTGACACGCTCGATGGCACAGCTGCCTGTGACCAAAGTGACGAGAGGATAATGGAGATTTTGAATCTCTGCGCACACTTTTGGACACTGGACACTTGTGGATTGTGTGAGGCCCACTGATATCTGAGCGCTATGTGACAGGCTCGATGGCACAGCTGCCTGTGACCAAAGTGACGAGAGGATAATGGAGATTTTGAATCTCAGCGCACACTTTTGGACACTGGACACTTGTGGATTGTGTGAGGCCCACTGATATCTGAGCACTATGTGACACGCTCGATGGCACAGCTGCCTGTGACCAAAGTGACAAGAGGATAATGGAGATTTTGAATCTCTGCGCACACTTTTGGACACTGGACACTTGTGGATTGTGTGAGGCCCACTGATATCTGAGCGCTATGTGACACGCTCGATGGCACAGCTGCCTGTGACCAAAGTGACGAGAGGATAATGGAGATTTTGAATCTCTGCGCACACTTTTGGACACTGGACACTTGTGGATTGTGTGAGGCCCACTGATATCTGAGCGCTATGTGACACGCTCGATGGCACAGCTGCCTGTGACCAAAGTGACGAGAGGATAATGGAGAGTTTGAATCTCTGCACACACTTTTGGACACTGGACACTTGTGGATTGTGTGAGGCCCACTGATATCTGAGCGCTATGTGACAGGCTCGATGGCACAGCTGCCTGTGACAAAAGTGACTAGAGGATAAGGGAGATTGGATTGCTTTTAAAAAAGCAGTTTGCGGAGCAGTGGGTAAACAGCAATGCCAGCATGTCAGGAAGCCTTAAAAGGCAGCCCAACAACCAACACCACTGATACACCACAATATAGCCTCCCCTTGCACTGCACACACAGTGACTTGTGTGTTGTGCAGGCCAAATCGCTAGCAGCAGAAGCAGTTTTTTTGTCTTCTTCCCTGCCTAACGCTCTCCCTACAGAATCAGCAGCAACCTCTCCCTATACTAAGATCGGCAGAAGTAAGATGGCGGTCGGCGTGCACGCCCTTTTATACCCCCTGTGACGCCCACCAAAGCAAGCCAATCACTTGCATGCCCTTCTGAAAGATGGTGGTGACCCGTGCCTAGGTCATCACGTTGCCCACAGTGTCCGTGGATCCTGATTGGCTGAATAAGAGCGCAAAACAAACTTTTGAAACGCGACTTTGGCGCGTAAGTCGCCGACCTCGTGGCCGACCTCATCCTAGGGTCGGGTTTCGTTTCATGAAACCCGACTTTGCCAAAAGTCGGCGACTTTTGAATTTTTTCGACCCTTTTCGCTCAACTCTAGTCTCAACATATTACCCAGTTAGTGGCAGGATGGGAGGTATCCTGAATAAACATTGGAGCCTCTTACAAAAGGGTCTGCCTCAGATATCAGAATTTGTGGACAGGCCATTGCTTTCATATAGACGTGGACACAATCTCAAAGATAGATTGGTAAGGTCAGATATTGGTTCATCAAAAGTCAATGTACAAAGGACAATATGTCCTCCTAAGATGGGCAATTTCCCATGTTTGGGATGTGCCTGTTGTGGCAATATGTTAAAAGGTGATAGTTTCAATCATCCTCGACCCGGAAAAAAGTTTTCTATTAAAGAGAGGTATACGTGTTCGTCAAGTTTTGTGATTTACTTGATTTTGTGCCCATGTGGGCTTATGTATATAGGAGAGACCACCATGGAGATTAGGGCCCGCATTAGTAAGCATAAGAGTACAATTAGGACTAAACTTGTGGAGTTGCCGATTCCGAAGTATTTTTTAGAGTGTAGACATTCAGTGAACCAGTTACGATTTAGAGTGATAGATGGGGTTCCTGTATTGAGACGTGGGGGTGATAGGGTTACGATGTTGAAGAAAAAGGAGTTGAGATGGATATCGATTCTTGATACGTTGCAACCAAGGGGTTTGAACTTGGATTACAATCTACATACTTGTGTCACCTAATCCCTCACTTTGTGCCATTATTCTTTGTTGTGGGTATATACTTATCTATGTGGCCTTTATGGTCTTTTAATCAAATGTTTTTTTATTTTTCAGTGTTTATAGGTGATACATTTGGATGGAGTGGAGGACACGGGGACTGAATAGTCCTGAATTACGAAGAGGATGTTGTCCTTTGTGGATTTTTGTCGTTATTTCTTGCCTGCCATTCCCCGTGCCCTCTTTTCCTTTTTTCTTTTCCTTTTTTTCTTTTTTGTAATTATCCCAGTTTTGCTCCTTATATAATGTGCATCGTATGCGAATTTCGTAAAGTATGGAATATTATTAAAGTTACTATGGATATGGTTCCTTGATTCCAAATGTCTCTTATATGCTGCGTTGTTTGGGAGCATTTTGGCCTATCTGTGTGGACTCATTTATTCAAGTGTGGTTTTACACTTGTTTTCGTTAATCACCGCATGCGTGGGCTTGTGAGGGAGTGTGGTATGTGATCGCGTGCTCTGGGCCTCTGCGCGTGCGCGGTCCTCCCCCGTGGACGGTTCGTGTGGCTGATCCCTTGCATAGCACCGCGCATGCGCCGTGCTCTGTGACGGAGACATCACGTGACCGGGCCTGCGGGGATGGGCGGCGCGCGCGCCGTGACCTGGTGGTGCGCGTCATTAGACTGCGCTCCTGATACAACCTGGCTCTGGCTGATGTTGTCATATGGGGAGAGGGAACTCTGCCGATATAGGGATTTGTGAGTCCTCATATGATTGGTCCATTGGGGTTGGCGCCACTATTATGTGATTAGGGATTGACGGTTTATATATGGATATGTATTACTGCAAGTGAATGGTGCGTTATTTCTATGGATACCTTTGATGCATCACGATCATTGGTGGGCTGATTTGGGGATCGTTGTTTATATATGAAATGCTTTTGCAATATTTCTAATATGAATATGACCATTATTGTTAACGACTAGATAAACTGTGCTATTGAATATATATGTATCTGATGGATGTATTTATATGTATTTTATGTATGGATTTTCTGTGATGGGTGTTACCT
Organism: Dendrobates tinctorius; assembly: GCF_039654945.1. Lineage (NCBI taxonomy): Eukaryota > Metazoa > Chordata > Amphibia > Anura > Dendrobatidae > Dendrobates > Dendrobates tinctorius. The sequence continues at coordinate 31,894,547 of NW_027361766.1, forward strand.
AAATGGTGATTGGCTGTGCCACACTATAAAATGCCACCATTTGTGCTGTTATGTTATACTTGAAAAAAGCCACAATATGGCCGAAACGTTGTATTTTGTACTGGCAGAATAAATTTTTGATACAATTTTTCACCCAGACCGGATGCTGTTCCTCTTCCTTATTTGGACTATTGTTCATTTGGGTCCATGAACCTTTGAACTGGCATCCACCCCTCCGTTGTGCTGTCAGCTGCTCTTTGGCATTTAACACCAGCACTATGAATACCTGGTAATGCCCTTCGGGCTCTGTAATGCCCCAGCAGTCTTCAAGGACTTTGTGAACGATATCTTCCGGGATATGCATGCCACCTTGGTAGTAGTCTATCTGGATGATATTCTCATCTACTCTCCAGATATTGACTCCCACCGGAGAGATGTTTGCAAAGTTTTCGACCTCCTGCGGGCAAACTCCCTCTATGCCAAGTTGGAGAAGTATGTGTTTGAGCAGGAGTCCTTGCCTTTCCTGGGCTATATCATCTCCGCCCAAGGTTTGGCCATGGATCCTGCCAAGCTACAGGCAGTGATGGATTGGCAGGAACCCCATTCTCTTAAAGCGGTGCGGCACTTTATGGGGTTCATAAATTACTATCGCCAATTCATCCCCCTCTTCTCAACTTTGGTAGCGCCCTTGGTAGCCCTCACCAAGAAGGGTGCAAATCCCAAGTTGTGGTCAGAACCTGTCTCCAAGGCCTTCTCCTCTATTAAATCTCATTTTGCTAGCTCTCCCATTCTACATTGTCCCAATGTGGATAAACCCTTCATTCTGGAGGTGGTTGCCTCTTTCGTCGGTGCTGGAGCGGTCCTGTTCCAGAAGGACTTGCAAGGTCGGAAGCGCCCATGCTTCTTCTTCTTCTCCAAGACCTTCACACCAGTGGAGAGGAATTATTCCATCGGGGACAGGGAGTTGCTAGCAATGAAGTTGGCCTTTTCAGAGTGGAGACACCTCCTGGAGGGGGCTCGCCACCCTTTCCAGGTGGTCACCGACCACAAGAGTTTGGTCTATTTACAAACAGCCCAGCAGCTGAATTCTCACCAGGCCAGATGGTCCTTGTTCTTCTCCCGATTTCACTTGACCCTGCATTTTCTCTCCGGGGAGAAGAACGTCCAGGCCGATGCTCTCTCCCGCTCCGTGGTGTCATCGGAGGAGGAGGAGCCTCGGCTGATAGTCCCATCTGAAAGCCTGAGGACCATGGCTCTGGTCGCCCTCGAGTCTGTACCTCCGGGCAAGACTTTTGTCCCTGCCCGTCTGCGACTGGAGGTCCTCTCTTGGGCTCATTCGTCCAGGGTGGGTGGACATTTTGGGACCAATCGGACCACTGAGCTTCTGGCGAGGATGTTCTGGTGGCCGCATATGGCCCATGACATCAGGGACTATATTCAGGCGTGCATCCCTTGCGCCCAGAATCGGTCCTCTTGGCAGCAGCCCGCTGGGCTACTCTACCCCCTGCCGGTAGCGACAGGCCCTGGGAGATGGTCGGTATGGACTTTGTGGTGGGACTACCCAAGTCCAGTGGCAGCACCATCTTTTGGGTTGTCACCCACCATTTCTCCAAGATGGTGCATCTGGTACCACTCTCTTGGCTACCTTCTGCACGGGGCCTGGCAGCGTTGTTTATTAAGCATGTTTTCTGCCTGCACGGCATGCCGTATAAAATTGTCAGCGACCGGGGTCCTCAGTTTGCGTCTCGGTTCTGGAGAGAGCTCTGTTCCCTGCTCAGCATTGAGCTAAATCTCTCCTCAGCCTATCATCCCGAGACGAACGGGTTGGTAGAGAGAGCCAACCAGACCCTGGTCACATATCTATGACATTTTGTCTTGGCCAGGCAGGATGACTGGGCATCCTTGCTGCCGTGGGCGGAGTTCGCTTTGACCAACGCTGTGGCAGACTTCACTGGTCAGACCCTATTCCTCCTAAATTACGGCCAGCATCCACACGTCCCTGTGCCCATGCCTGTGTCATCCACCTAGGGTGGCAGACTGGGCGGTGGAGGCATGTGACATTGGGATCGCACTTAGGATGCTATCCAGGCCTCCAAGGAGAGAATGAGGACCTCCGCTGATGCACACCGGCGCCCTGCTCTGACCTTCGCCCCTGGTAACTTAGTGTGGTTCTCCGCCCGAAACATGAGGCTGCGGGTTGAGTCCGCTAAGTTCGCACCGTGCTATATTGGCCCCTTCAAGGTCCTTGTGCAGATCAACCCTGTGGTCTACCGTCTGGCCCTTTCACCACACTTGGCTATCTCTGACACGTTCCATGTGTCCCTCCTTAAGCCTGTTCACATGTCCCGGTTCTCCGAGTCATCTGCCGGGACATCAGACCTGTCTTCAGACGAGTTTGAAGTCAATGCCATCGTGGGATGCAAGGTGATGCGGGGCAAAAAGTTTTATTTGGTGGATTGGAAGGGTCATGGTCCAGAGGCTCAGACCTGGGAGCCTGTTGTGAGTTCATTCTCTGGTTCACCAGTTGTGAGTTCCCCTTCTGGAATCCCTCTGGTGGTGACGGGAGGTGGTGCGTCTGGTTTGATCGGTGGAGATCTGCCACCTGAGAATGAGGATGACGATTGGATCTCAGGATTCTCAGATTGGATTTAAGACAGCCGACGCCCTATTCAGTTGCTGGTGATTCCTTCTGGCTTGTCAGCTCTTGGTTTTCAGCTCTGTTCCAGTCATCTAAAGCTAAGTTTTTCTGCTAATGTTCACACTTGATTTTGTTGGTCTATTCAGTTTTTTGTGTGGTCTGCCAGCCCCGGCTGGGGGCTGAGCTGAATTTCCACTCTTATCTATCAGTATTTTGCCAATTGGCTTTTTGTCCCTTACTAGTTCGGTCTCTTTTTGCTCTGTCTCAGAATATCTCAGAGTGCTGATATAGTGGGAGAAGTCTAGTGACTTCAGGGTTAATTTTGCTATCAGAAGTGTTGGACATTGTTTTTGTAGGGTTTTTTGCAGGTTGCAGACAGTGTCTTCCCTTTCCTTTCCTGTCTAGTTAGTTTGGGCCCCATCATTTGCTCAGCCCATTTTCCTGCCTGTGTTTGTGCCTTCATCTTGGTTCACCGTCAATACATGTGTGGGGGCTATCTATTCCTTTGGGGTCTGCTCTGGGGCAGTTAGTTTTCCCTTTTCTTGCTTTAGGCTTATGTAGTCCTCCGGCTGTGACGAGGTGTCTAGGTTCATCGTAGGCACGCTCCACGGCTACTGCTAGTTGTGTGGTATGATCAGGGATCTGCAATCTACATAGTTACCAACCACTCTTGTTTTCTGTGGCTTAGCTTGTTTTGCTTTTTTCTCCTCGGTGACCCATTCATAACAGGAGCCAGTGGAGAACATCCACACTCCACTTCTCATTGCGGAATTTGAGCAGAGCGAGGCTCAGAGAGGAGGGGTGTTGTGAGTTCACTTTCCCCTTCACTACTGAGGCCCGAGGAACTCCCTCTTCTGGTAAAGAAAGGTAGTGAGCCTGATTATCAAACACCTGAGCCTAATGATGATGACTGGCTGAGTGGAGTTACTGACTGGATATAAGGCTGCCAACACCCTTCTGCCCTGCGGGTGATTTCTCTGTGGGATCCTTGGAGACCAGTCTGAATTCCTGCTCTTCTAAAGTTAAGTTTTCTGCTCAGCTTTTTGCATTTGTGCTTTGACTTTGTTTTGCTTTGTTTTTCTGGATTTCTGCCATTCCCTGCTGGGGTGAGCTGAATTCCTTTAGCTCTGTCTTCTGAAAATACCTGAGTGCTGATTTAGTTTTTGAAGCCTAGCTGCTTCATGGTCTTTTTCCATATCAGCTTGTTGGCTTATGTTTTTGATAGGGTTTTGGCAGATTGCAGACAGCAACCTTCCTTACCTGTTCTGTTTAGTTAGCTTGGGCCCCATCGTTTGCTCAGCCTATCTTTCTATCTGTGTGAGTGTTTTTTCATCTTGCTTCACCGTCATTATATGTTGGGGGCTGTCTTTCACTTTGGGGTCTGCTCTGGGGCAGTTTAGATTTCCTTTTCTGTCTTTAGGCTATTTAGCTCTCCGGCTGTGATCGAGGGGTCTAGGGCACCGTAGGAACCCCCCACGGCTACTGCTAGTTGTGTTGATAGGTTCAGGGGTCTGCAATCTGATAGTTGCCAACTTCTCTGGTTTTCTGGACGTAGCTTCTATTTTTGTGTCTGCCTCCTACGGTGACTCAATCATAACAGAATCACCCGCCATACCGCAGATCCCAGGGTACTTAATAGCAGGAAAGTATTGTAAAAAAAAAAAAAAGTGTATATTTTTTCCTCTATATCTCTGAGGCCGTAGGGGGAATTTTTTTTCTCTCAATGAAGATAAAGCAATTGTCTGATCGTGTGGAGCAGCTCGCTGCGGAAGTGCGTGGAATTTCCGCCTACCTTGCTCATTCACATGCTGCTGAACCAAAGATTCCTACACCTGATGTATTTTTTGGGGATCAGTCTAAATTTTTGAATTTCAAAAATAATTGTAAATTATTTTTTGCCTTGAAGCCTAACTCGTCAGGGAGCTCTGCGCAGCAGGTTAAAATTGTCATCTCTTTGCTGCGCGGCGATCCCCAGGATTGGGCGTTTTCTTTGAAACCAGATGATCCTATTCTGACTAATGTGAACGCATTTTTTCAAGCCTTGGGGTTGTTGTATGACGAACCTAATGCCATTGATCAGGCTGAAAAGACCCTGCTGGCATTGAACCAGGGTCGAGATTCTGCAGAACTGTACTTTCAAAAATTCCGAAAATGGGCAGTACTTACTACTTGGAATGATAATGCCTTGGCTGCTCTCTTTCGGAAGGGGTTGTCAGAAGCCGCAAAAGATACTATGGTGGGATTTCCTGTTCCCTCTGGTCTTGACGATTCTATGTCATTAGCTATTCAGGTTGTTCGGCGTTTGCGCGAACGCAAAACTGCACGAGAGGTGTTGCCACCTGTTGAACAAATGTCTGAACCTATGCAATGTGATAGAGTTTTGTCCAGAGAGCAGCGTCAGGAGTTCAGAAGGCGTAATAAGTTGTGTTTTTTCTGTGGAGACGCCTCGCATATTATTTCTGTCTGTCCTAAACGAGAGAAACACTTTGCACACACGTTTTCTGTTGGTGGTGTTCAACCTAAGTTTCTTCTGGCTATTACTCTGATCTGCTCCCTGTCCACATTTTCCGCCAAGGCTTTTGTGGATTCGGGAGCAGCCCTAAACCTAATGGACTTGGATTTTGCTAAACGTTGTGGATTTCCGATGACACCTCTGCAGACGCCTATCCCTTTGAGGGGGAATTGATGCTACTCCTTTGGCTAAAAATAAACCTCAGTTTTGGACCCAGGTGGTAATGCGGGTCGCCCCAGACCATCAAGAAAATTGCAGATTTTTGGTGTTGCATAATCTGCATGATACTATTGTTCTGGGGTTTCCCTGGTTACATATTCATAATCCAGTTTTGGATTGGAAATCTGTGTCTGTGGTGAGTTGGGGTTGTCGGTGTGCCTTTAGTGAGGCTCCAGTGTTTTCCACCTCTCCTCAGTCGCATGATGCTCCTGATTAGAGTTGAGTGAAACGGGTCGAAAAAATTCAAAAGTCGCCGACTTTTGGCAAAGTTGGGTTTCATGAAACGAAACCCGACCCTAGGATGAGGTCGGCCACGAGGTCGGCGACTTACGCGCCAAAGTCGCGTTTCAAAAGTTTGTTTTGCTCTCTTTTTCAGCCAATCAGGATCCACGGACACTGTGGGCAACGTGATGACCTAGGCATGGGTCACCACCATCTTTCAGAAGGGCATGCAAGTGATTGGCTTGCTTTGGTGGGCGTCACAGGGGGTATAAAAGGGCGTGCACGCCGACCGCCATCTTACTTCTGCCGATCTTAGTATAGGGAGAGGTTGCTGCTGATTCTGTAGGGAGAGCGTTAGGCAGGGAAGAAGACAAAAAAACTGCTTCTGCTGCTAGCGATTTGGCCTGCACAACACACAAGTCACTGTGTGTGCAGTGCAAGGGGAGGCTATATAGTGGTGTATCAGTGTGTTGGTTGTTGGGCTGCCTTTTAAGACTTCCTGACACGCTGGCATTGCTGTTTACCCACTGCTCCGCAAACTGCTTTTTTAAAAGCAATCCAATCTCCCTTATCCTCTAGTCACTTTTGTCACAGCTGTGCCATCGAGCCTGTCACATAGCGCTCAGATATCAGTGGGCCTCACACAATCCACAAGTGTCCAGTGTCCAAAAGTGTGCACAGAGATTCAAAATCTCCATTATCCTCTCGTCACTTTTGTCACAGGCAGCTGTGCCATCGAGCCTGTCACATAGCGCTCAGATATCAGTGGGCCTCACACAATCCACAAGTGTCCAGTGTCCAAAAGTGTGCGCAGAGATTCAAAATCTCCATTATCCTCTCGTCACTTTTGTCACAGGCAGCTGTGCCATCGAGCCTGTCACATAGCGCTCAGATATCAGTGGGCCTCACACAATCCACAAGTGTCCAGTGTCCAAAAGTGTGCGCAGAGATTCAAAATCTCCATTATCCTCTCGTCACTTTTGTCACAGGCAGCTGTGCCATCGAGCCTGTCACATAGCGCTCAGATATCAGTGGGCCTCACACAATCCACAAGTGTCCAGTGTCCAAAAGTGTGCGCAGAGATTCAAAATCTCCATTATCCTCTCGTCGCTTTTGTCACAGGCAGCTGTGCCATCGAGCCTGTCACATAGCGCTCAGATATCAGTGGGCCTCACACAATCCACAAGTGTCCAGTGTCCAAAAGTGTGCGCAGAGATTCAAAATCTCCATTATCCTCTCGTCACTTTTGTCACAGGCAGCTGTGCCATCGAGACTGTCACATAGCGCTCGGATATCAGTGGGCCTCACACAATCCACAAGTGTCCAGTGTCCAAAAGTGTGCGCAGAGATTCAAAATCTCCATTATCCTCTCGTCACTTTTGTCACAGGCAGCTGTGCCATCGAGCCTGTCACATAGCGCTCAGATATCAGTGGGCCTCACAAAATCCACAAGTGTCCAGTGTCCAAAAGTGTGCGCAGAGATTCAAAATCTCCATTATCCTCTCGTCACTTTTGTCACAGGCAGCTGTGCCATCGAGCCTGTCAAATAGCGCTCAGATATCAGTGGGCCTCACACAATCCACAAGTGTCCAGTGTCCAAAAGTGTGCGCAGAGATTCAAAATCTCCATTATCCTCTCGTCACTTTTGTCACAGGCAGCTGTGCCATCGAGCCTGTCACATAGCGCTCAGATATCAGTACGCCTCGCACAATCCACAAGTGTCCAGTGTCCAAAAGTGTGCGCAGAGATTCAAAATCTCCTTTATCCTCTCGTCAATTTTGTCACAGGCAGCTGTGCCATCGAGCCTGTCACATAGCGCTCAGATATCAGTGGGCCTCACACAATCCACAAGTGTCCAGTGTCCAAAAGTGTGCGCAGAGATTCAAAATCTCCATTATCCTCTCGTCACTTTTGTCACAGGCAGCTGTGCCATCGAGCCTGTCACATAGCGCTCAGATATCAGTGGGCCTCACACAATCCACAAGTGTCCAGTGTCCAAAAGTGTGCGCAGAGATTCAAAATCTCCATTATCCTCTCGTCACTTTTGTCACAGGCAGCTGTGCCATCGAGCCTGTCACATAGCGCTCAGATATCAGTGGGCCTCACACAATCCACAAGTGTCCAGTGTCCAAAAGTGTGCGCAGAGATTCAAAATCTCCATTATCCTCTCGTCACTTTTGTCACAGGCAGCTGTGCCATCGAGCCTGTCACATAGCGCTCAGATATCAGTGGGCCTCACACAATCCAAAAGTGTCCACTGTCCACAAGTGTGTGCAGAAATTCTAAATCTCCCCTGTCCTATAGACACCTTGTACCTTGTTTTACATTACTATATAGTTTGTTGGATTTTGTCTACATTTCTACCAAAAATGAGGAAGGCTGGTGGAAGAGGCCGTGGAATTGGGCGGGGGTTGGCAGCTGGTAATGATGGTGTTGGTGGTGGATCTGATGGTAGTGGCAAGAGCAAAATAGGACCGAATGCAGGAGGTGCTGACCCTGCATCATCGTCTGGCTACATAAGGCCTCGAACGCTTAGTTTTCTAGGAGTTGGCAAACCGCTTTAAAAGCCAGAGCATCAGGAAAAAGTTTTGTCTTACATTGCTGACTCAGCCTCCAGCTCTATCGCCTCCTCTTCTTCAGTTGTAAAAAGTAAAAGCACTGAGTCGTCATTGGAGGCTCATGTTCATGAACCACACCTTTCCTTGTGTCCTTCACCCCAACCAAGATTGAAGGATGACGCAGGCCATACTACTGATTACTCCATGGAGCTGTTTTCACATACCATGCCTGGATTATCAAGTGAAATGGTGAATTACCCAGGCCAAGATGAATCTGACATGGAGTGCACTGATGCACAGCCGCTGATGGATGATTCTGCTGGTACATTCACTCAGAGCACTACATTGTCCTCGCAGTGTACAGAGCCAGATTCTGACCCTGATGAGACTCAGGTGCCCCTTCCCGCACACTATACCACCATACACGGTGATACAGAGGAAGGTGCACATGACATAGAAGAGGAGGTGATGGATGACCCAGTTGTTGACCCAGATTGGCATCCATTGGGGGAAGAGGGTGCTGCTTCCAATAGCTCAAATGAGGAGCATCCACAGCAGACATCGACATCGCAACAGCTGTTATCTGGCAGGCCCGGAGCAGTCCAAATACAGGTTCCAAACATCAAAAGAGTTGCTGGACAGCTTGTCCAGAGGGTCAAAATATCACAGCGTGCTAGGCCGCAAAATGTCTGCCAAAGTAGGAAGAGTGCAGTGTGGCACTTTTTTGACCAAAATCCTCATGATCAGGCCAAGGTTATCTGTAAGAAGTGCGCAAAGACCTTTAGCCGAGGGAAAATTCTGAAAAATTTGAATACCAGTTGCATGCTTAGACATTTAACCAGCATGCACTTGCAAGTGTGGACACAACACCAAACCTCAAGTGCCACATGTGCAACTGATCACAACGAAGGTAGTCAGCAACGCTACATTGTTTCCCCCACTGTAAGCCCACCGGTTAGCACAGCAGCAAATGTTGAGGTGTCGTTGCAAGACCACAGCAGTCAGGGAATCCCACTGTTATATCAACGAAAGACTGATTCTAGGCCATCAGAAAGAACACCAACTCCATCACCATCATCAACCCTCTCTCAGTCCGCCCTGTCCACCGCTACTTCCACCATATGCAGCTCTCAAGTCCAGCTCACCCTCCCAGACACTATAAGTAGGTCAAGAAAGTACTCAGTCTCTCATCCGCGTACACTGGGTTTGAACGCCCACATTGCCAAACTAATCTCGTTTGAGATGATGCCCTTTCGGTTGGTGGAAAGCACAGCTTTCCGCGAACTCATGGCCTATGCAGTACCACGCTATGACCTACCCAGTCGCCACTTCTTCTCTCGCAAAGCCATCCCAGCCCTCCACCATCATGTGAAAGACCGCATTGTCCATGCACTCAAGCAGTCAGTGAGCGGAAAGGTGCACCTCACAACTGATGCATGGTCCAGTCGGCATGGCCAGGGCCGTTACGTGTCCATCACTGCGCACTGGGTTAATGTGGTGGATGCAGGGTCCACAGGGGACAGCGGTGGTGGGACAGTGCTGCCTAGCCCACGGTATAGGAAACAGTTGGCTGTAGGCGTTCGACCCTCCTCCTCCTCCTCCTCCTCCAGAAGCGAAAGCTCGTCCACAGAGCGCAGTCGTACGAGCACTCCATCTACAGCTGCCACTGTTGCACATGATGTGTCCCCCTATCGAGCAGCTAGTGGAAAGCGTCAGCAGGCTGTGTTGCAGATGATGTGTTTGGGCGACAGACACACCGCCGAGGTGCTGGCCGAGTACTTGAAGCGACAAACTGAGTCATGGCTGGGCAGTGTACATCTTGAGGCAGGCAAGGTAGTTAGTGATAACGGCCGTAATTTTGTGGCAGCCATAGCCCTTTCAAAACTCAGCCACATACCTTGCTTGGCTCACACCTTGAACCTGGTGGTGCAGTGCTTCCTCAAAAATTATCCGGAGTTAACAGCCCTGCTCCAGAAGGTGCGAAGACTGTGCGCGCACATCCGTCGGTCGCCTGTACACTCCGTTCGTATGCAGAAGCTGCAGCGATTGCTCCACCTTCCCAACCACCGCCTCATTATCGACATTGCAACAAGGTGGAACTCCACCCTGCACATGGTGGAGCGGCTGTGCGAGCAGAGGCAGGCCATAATGCATTTGTGGGAGGATACACGGCCAGGCACTTTGAAAGCAGACATGGAGTTGACAGGCGTGCAGTGGTCGAAGCTGAAAGACCTTTGTAAAGTCCTTCAGTGTTTTGAGGAATGCACACGGCTGGTAAGCGCAGACGACGCCATCCTAAGCATGAGCATCCCACTTATGCGTCTGCTCATGCAAACTTTGACGCACCTTAAGGAGCAGGCGTATGCAGCCAATGTTGATGAGGAGGAAGAGGAGGAGGGAATCCTTGATGACATTCAGCCATTGTCTGCTCAGGGACCTCTCCTGGACGAGGTGGAGGAAGAAAAGGAGGAGGAGGAGGATGATGGGTATGATTACTTAGGGGAGGAGGATGCATCTCGTGGGGCAAGTGAAAATGTTGGCGTGGCAAGGTCTGGTACAGGGTTTGTCCGTGACTGGAGGGATGTGGATTTGCCAGAAAGTGCTCCTCCACCCAGCACTTGCAGTGCATCATTGACACTGGGAACATTGGCCCACATGTCAGATTATGCCTTGCGGATCCTAAAAAGGGACCCCCGCATTGCCAAAATGATGAACAATGACGACTACTGGTTGGCCTGCATCCTGGATCCACGCTATAAAGGCAAATCACAAAACATCATGCCACAGGAGAACCTTGACCTAATATTGGCTAATAAACAAGCAACTCTGGTAAATCAGTTGCTTGAGGCATTCCCAGCACACAGCAGCGGTGATGGTTCTCACACGAGCCGTTCGAGCCGGGGGCAGCTTGGCAGAGGTGTTCGTGGTGCACACAGCAGAAGTGGCGTTGGAGACAGGGGTTTCATGACAATGTTGTGGACTGATTTTCATATACCGCTCACACAACTGGTAATACTGCATCGATGGAAAGTGACAGGAGACAGCAGTTGTCAACTATGGTTTCAAACTACTTTTCCTCCCATATCGATGTTCTCCCACACAGGTCATTCCCCTTTGACTATTGGGCCGCTAAACTGGACACCTGGCCTGAATTGGCCCAATATGCCTTACAGGAGCTCGCTTGCCCAGCTGCAAGTGTGCTATCGGAAAGAGTCTTCAGTGCAGCTGGATCAATCCTGACAGAAAAAAGGACCCGTCTGTCAACCCAAAATGTGGATGATCTAACCTTCATTAAAATGAACCACGCATGGGTTTCCAAGGATTTTGTCCCACCTTCCCCTGATGACACATAGGGTGACAGAAAAATGGCTTGCTTTGGTCCACCTCTTCCTGGTACTTCACTTATTTCGCCTTTTGCATCAGCTGAATGTCCAACATCAACATATGCCACTTTCTAAAACTCCCTAACTGTGCTGCCTCCCCCCCCATGGCCGGGGTCAACACCTAACGCACGACACCGTGCGAGTGCCGTTGCCCTGGACAGGTGGGTAGGCCGACTCTTGGGCGCGGGCACTGGCACAGGGTCCCTCATAGTGCAATCAAGTGTCTCTGACAGTGGTGGTGCACACCCGCCGTCAGACACACCGCTGTACTATGAGGGGCCCAGTGCCAGTACCGACGCCCACTAGTGGGCCCCCCTTGCTTGGGCAGGGCCCCAGCATTTGCAATCTTTACCTCTCCCTGCTCCTCCGCTGTGTAATCTGGGCCGTCAAATCCATACTGGGCCTAACACCGTCTGAGCCTGCCTCCTGAGACATATATTTTGAATGTGTACGCTATCCATACATGTTATCCAGGGATACGGTACCCTTTCTAACCTTTGTGCAATCACGTGCAATCCATACTGGGCCTAACACCGTCTGAGCCTGCCTCATGCTGTATAGACATATATTTTGAATGTGTACGCTATCCATACATGTTATCCAGGGATACGGTACCCTTTCTAACCTTTGTGCAATCATGTGCAATCCATACTGGGCCTAACACCGTCTGAGCCTGCCTCATGCTGTATAGACATATATTTTGAATGTGTACGCTATCCATACATGTTATCCAGGGATACGGTACCCTTTCTAACCTTTGTGCAATCACGTGCAATCCATACTGGGCCTAACACCGTCTGAGCCTGCCTCCTGAGACATATATTTTGAATGTTTACGCTATCCATACATGTTATCCAGGGATACGGTACCCTTTCTAACCTTTGTGCAATCACGTGCAATCCATACTGGGCCTAACACCGTCTGAGCCTGCCTCATGCTGTATAGACATATATTTTGAATGTGTACGCTATCCATACATGTTATCCAGGGATACGGTACCCTTTCTAACCTTTGTGCAATCACGTGCAATCCGTACTGGGCCTAACACCATCTGAGCCTGCCTCCTGAGACATATATTTTGAATGTGTACGCTATCCATACATGTTATCCAGGGATACGGTACCCTTTCTAACCTTTGTGCAATCACGTGCAATCCATACTGGGCCTAACACCGTCTGAGCCTGCCTCCTGAGACATATATTTTGAATGTGTACGCTATCCATACATGTTATCCAGGGATACGGTTCCCTTTCTAACCTTAGTGCAATCACGTGCAATCCATACTGGGCCTAACACCGTCTGAGCCTGCCTCATGCTGTATAGACATATATTTTGAATGTGTACGCTATCCATACATGTTATCCAGGGATACGGTACCCTTTCTAACCTTTGTGCAATCACGTGCAATCCATACTGGGCCTAACACCGTCTGAGCCTGCCTCATGCTGTATAGACATATATTTTGAATGTGTACGCTATCCATACATGTTATCCAGGGATACGGTACCCTTTCTAACCTTTGTGCAATCACGTGCAATCCATACTGGGCCTAACACCGTCTGAGCCTGCCTCCTGAGACATATATTTTGAATGTGTACGCTATCCATACATGTTATCCAGGGATACGGTACCCTTTCTAACCTTTGTGCAATCACGTGCAATCCATACTGGGCCTAACACCGTCTGAGCCTGCCTCATGCTGTATAGACATATATTTTGAATGTGTACGCTATCCATACATGTTATCCAGGGATACGGTACCCTTTCTAACCTTTGTGCAATCACGTGCAATCCATACTGGGCCTAACACCGTCTGAGCCTGCCTCATGCTGTATAGACATATATTTTGAATGTGTACGCTATCCATACATGTTATCCAGGGATACGGTACCCTTTCTAACCTTTGTGCAATCACGTGCAATCCATACTGGGCCTAACACCGTCTGAGCCTGCCTCCTGAGACATATATTTTGAATGTGTACGCTATCCATACATGTTATCCAGGGATACGGTACCCTTTCTAACCTTTGTGCAATCACGTGCAATCCATACTGGGCGTGAGAACGGCTGGCGAGCTGTTAAGCAAGCTACAGCACCTGTCCAGACAAGTACAGGGATTCCCTAGCGAGGAGACTTATTTGATTGTTTTCAATGTTGGGACAGCAATTTTTGGGGAGCACTATACTCTGGAGAATGATAGATGGGGCCCACCATACACTGGAACATTCGAAAGGTGGACATCAGACACTGGAGCAGCATTTACAGGGCCCATTATACACTAGGGCATTAGAAATGGGGCCCATTATGTTTGGAGCATTATTTGGGCCCATAAGACAGTGGAGCTTCAACCATGGGGACCAACATATACTGTAGCATTATGTGGAGCTCATCATATACTGTTTCAAACATTATATGAGACCAATGATTCTGTATGGAGAAATAGATGGGCCTCGTCATGAGAAGTAAAAAGTGAGGTATTTTTCATTGTACTATACCGCTATTTATCTGCCGTATCGGAGCATGATGAGTTGTGGTATGTGTTAAAGGGGCGCTCTTTCGCCCAGGGCACATGAAAACCTGCAGCCAGCCCTCCCCCCCCACAACTTTAGCCAAATAACCCCCATTTTTCAGTGCGTAACTTGTATTATGAAGTTAATTAAGGTTGACAAGCTTAAGTAAGAAGAATTGATGCTTTTGGCATTCAAATGGGCACTGTAGGTGTGTTTCCTGTCCTCCTCTCACTGCCGACTTTTATTCCCCATTGACTTACATTGGGTTTCGTGTTTCGGGACGACCCCGACTTTTCCCTATAATAGGACGATCTTGCTCGACCCGACTTTTGGAAAAGTCGGGTTTCACGAAACGAAACGCGACCCTAAAAAACCAAAAGTCGCTCAACTCTACTCCTGATTATTTGGTGGACTTTTATGATGTATTTAGTGAGAATGAGTCTGCGTCTCTGCCTCCTCATAGGAGTTATGACTGTGCAATTGAACTGAGCCCAGGGTGTAAATTTCACAAGGGTCGGCTCTTCAATTTATCTGTACCCAAGCACGAGGCTATGAGATCCTATATTAAGAGGCGTTGGAGAAGGGTCATATTAGACCATCCTCGTCACCCTTAGGTGCCGGTTATTTTTTTGTAGCCAAAAAGGATGGATCATTAAGACCTTGTATTGATTATCGTGCCCTCAACAAAATTACTGTTAAATATCAGTATCCATTACCCCTGATTTCTGATCTATTCTCCAGAGTTAAAGGTGCTTGCTGGTTTACCAAGCTTGACCTCAGGGGGGCGTATAATCTTATTCGCATTAAGCATGGGGATGAATGGAAGACGGCGTTTAATACTCCGGAGGGACATTTTGAGTACCTGGTGATGCCTTTTGGGCTCACTAATGCCCCTTCTGTCTTCCAGTGCTTCATGAACGATATTTTCCGAGATTTTGATTTTGATCTTCTCCAAGGATTGGGATTCTCATGTGGAACATATTCGGACTGTGTTCCGGATCTTGAGGGAGAATTCCCTGTACGTCAAAGGATCTAAATGCCTTTTTGGAGTACAGAGGATTTCTTTTTTGGGATTTATTTTGTCCTCGTCAACTATTGAAATGGACCCGGCCAAGGTACAGGCCATTTACGATTGGGTTCAGCCCACTTCTTTGAAGGCCCTCCAGAACTTTTTGGGTTTTGCTAATTTTTATCGGAAATTTATAGCAAAATTTTCTAGTATTGCCAAGCCATTGATTGATTTGACTAAGAAGGGTGCTGATGTGTTAAATTGGTCTCCGGAGGCTGTTTCTTCCTTTCAGGAGCTGAAGCGAAGATTCACCTCCGCCCTGGTTTTGCGGCAACCTGATGTCTCACTTCCGTTCCAGGTAGAGGTGGATGCTTCTGAGATTGGTGCAGGAGCTGTTTTGTCCCAAAAGGATCCTGTAACATCTAAAATGAATCCCTGTGCTTTCTTTTCCCGAAAGTTCCCTCCATCTGAACGTAACTATGATGTAGGGAATCGGGAACTGTTGGCCATGAAATGGGCATTTGAGGAGTGGAGACATTGGTTGGAGGGAGCTAAGCATCAAGTCGTGGTCCTCACTGACCACAAGAATTTGATTTACCTAGAGTCGGCTAAGCGCTTGAACCCTAGACAGGCTAGGTGGGCCTTGTTTTTTACACGTTTTGATTTTGTGGTTTCTTTTCTTCCTGGAACTAAGAATGTCAAGGCAGACGCCCTCTCTAGGAGCTTCTTTGCTGATTCTCCTGTGGTGACCAAGCCTGCTACCATCTTAGGCGAAGGGGTAGTTCTTTCTGCCATCTCGCCCGATTTGAGACATGCTCTGGAAGAGTTCCAGGAGGACAAACCTGAGCGTTATCCCAGTGGAAAGTTGTATGTTCCTGACCAGTGGAAGAAGAGAGTGATGTCTGAAGTTCATTGCTCTGCTTTGGCTGGTCATCCAGGTATTTTTGGTACTAGAGATCTGGTGAGTCGGTCTTTTTGGTGGCCCTCCTTGTCTCGTGATGTCAGGAATTTTGTGCAGTCCTGTGGGACGTGCTCCCGGTCTAAATCGTGTTCTCGCTCTAGTGGGTTGTTGATGCCTTTGCCTGTCCCCAAGAGGCCATGGACCCATATTTCAATGGATTTCATCTCTGATATGCCTGTCTCTCAAAGGATGACTGTTATTTGGGTGATTTGTGATAGGTTCTCTAAGATGGTTCATCTTGTACCACTCCCTAAGTTGCCGTCTTCCTCTGAGTTGGTGCCCCTGTTTTTGCAACAGGAGGTTCGCTTGCACGGGATTCCTGAGAACATTGTATCTGACAGAGGAGTTCAGTTTGTGTCTAGATTTTGGAGAACTTTCTGTTCCAAGCTGGGAATTCAGTTGTCCTTCTCCTCTGCTTTTCACCCTCAGACCAATGGGCAGACAGAGAAAACAAAGCAGACCTTGGAGTCGTATTTGAGATGTTTTATTTCCGCTGATCAGGATGATTGGGTTTCATTTTTGCCCTTGGCCAAATTTGCTTTAAATAATAGAGCTAGTTCTGCCACTTTGATGTCACCTTTTTTTTGTAACTTTGGGTTTCATCCTCGATTCTCTTCAGGGCAGGTGGAGCCCTCTGCCTGCCCAGGTGTTGACACTGTGGTGGAGAGAATGCACCAGATCTGGGACCAAGTGGTGGATAAGTTATCTCTCTCCCAGAAAAAGGCCCAGCGGTTTTCCAACCGACATAGGACCATTGGTCCCCAGTTTAAGGTTGGTGATATGGTGTGGTTATCATCAAAAAATATTGCTATGAAGGTGGCTTCTCCTAAGTTTAAGCCTAGATTTATTGTACCTTACAAGATTTTGGAGATTATTAATCCAGTCTCTTTTCGTTTGGCTCTTCCTGTCACATTTAAAATCTATAATGTGTTTCATAAATCTTTGTTGAAAAGGTTTGTTGAACCTGTTGTTCCGGGGGTGGCACCTCCAGACCCTGTATTGGTTGAAGGTAACATGGAATATGAGGTAGAGAAAGTACTGGATTCCCGTCTGGCTAGACGGAGACTCCAGTATTTGGTTAAGTGGAAGGGTTATGGTCAGGAGGATAATTCCTGGGTCTCTGCCTCTGATATTCATGCCAAAAGATTGGTACGTGCCTTTCATCGGGCTCACCCTGATCGCCCTGGTGGCGTGGTTGAGGGTTCGGTGACCCCTCCTCAAGGGGGAGGTACTGTTGTGAGTTCATTTTCCCCTTCACTACTGAGGCCCGAGGAACTCCCTCTTCTGGTAAAGAAAGGTAGTGAGCCTGATTATCAAACACCTGAGCCTAATGATGATGACTGGCTGAGTGGAGTTACTGACTGGATATAAGGCTGCCAATGCCCTTCTGCCCTGCGGGTGATTTCTCTGTGGGATCCTTGGAGACCAGTCTGAATTCCTGCTCTTCTAAAGCTAAGTTTTCTGCTCGGCTTTTTGCATTTGTGCTTTGACTTTGTTTTTCTGGATTTCTGCCATTCCCTGCTGGGGTGAGCTGAATTCCTTTAGCTCTGTCTTCTGAAAATACCTGAGTGCTGATTTAGTTTTTGAAGCCTAGCTGCTTCAGGGTCTTTTTCCATATCAGCTTGTTGGCTTATGTTTTTGATAGGGTTTTGGCAGATTGCAGACAGCAACCTTCCTTTCCTGTTCTGTTTAGTTAGCTTGGGCCCCATCGTTTGCTCAGCCTATCTTTCTATCTGTGTGAGTGTTTTTTCATCTTGCTTCACCGTCATTATATGTTGGGGGCTGTCTTTTACTTTGGGGTCTGCTCTGGGGCAGTTTAGATTTCCTTTTCTGTCTTTAGGCTATTTAGCTCTCCAGCTGTGATCGAGGGGTCTAGGGCACCGTAGGAACCCTCCACGGCTACTGCTAATTGTGTTGACAGGTTCAGGGATCTGCAATCTGATAGTTGCCAACTTCTCTGGTTTTCTGGACGTAGCTTCTATTTTTGTGTCTGCCTCCTACGGTGACTCAATCATAACAGAGGGGGCTCTAGGAGGGGGGTAATGTTAGGCATCGCGTTCCTGTTGCTGTACAGCGGGAATCCCGAGCCTTGCTTGCGGCGGTCTCCCATTCCTCTCCAGCCGCAGAGGAGGTTGCTCAGCAGACTCGTCGGTCCCAGCGCTCTGCCCAGACTAGCTCCATGGGTTTGGTTGCTGCTGTCACCTCTGGCCCAACTATAGCAACGCATGCTGGTCAGCAGCGAGTCTCTCCAGGAGCTAAGTCCTCCTGTCGGTCCACTGAGCATGCCCATGGAGTGATCTCCCATTGGAGATCGAAGGTCATGTGCTCAGGTCCTTCTCCAGCTCAGATAAATCCATCCGAAAAGCCAGTAAGATCCCGGAAGCACGCAGCTATAAAAGGTTTGTATGGCCGCTCGGACATGCGCTAGTATAGACTGCATTATCAGACTATGAGGAGTGAGTGTTGTATGCATGTATGAATGTCTCTGGGGAATGACTCCCTACCCTTGGTACGCATGTGTTGTGCAGCCTAGCCTGTTAAGCACCCAGGCTTAGGTGCAGGTAGGACAGAGTCTGAGACAGGCATCAGTCTCCATCAGTGACACGGCACGCCTCAGTGCACGTGCTCTACACTCCATAGTCAGCGTCTATAGCGGCATCCGCAGTTGCGACGCTGCGCGCTCAGAAGGTCTAGAGGGACTCTGACCCTGTGTCCTTGGGGCAGAGTTCTGTGACTGCTTTCTGTGCGCTCATTGGCCAGGCTCTGTGAGCTAAATAGGCTCCGGCATTTATGTTCAGTGGTAGTGCGGCTCCGTGAGTTAACAGAGTTCGCTCCTGTTCACACTGGGTGATGTTAACCCACATGTGACCTTTCCACACCGCTTTATACTCCCGCCATTACCTAGCAGCAGTGTACCACCTCTGCACGGTGGACCCCGGGCTGCGAACGCACCTACTATTATTTTATAATTTGGTGCATTCCGCCAGCCCTAACAGTTATTCTGTCATCAAATGAGGGGTACCAACAATTTTAACCACGTGTGTATATTACATTACGTATATAAATGTTGTGATCTTGGAACATCACTTGGTTTCTCAAATAGAGACATTTTGAAGATCATTTTGAGATGATTCTTTTATAAGTTGTAAAGCCATTTGGAACTTTTATTCTTGTTTTTCCTTAAAATGAGCAGTAAAACAAAACAAAACAAGGAAAGTAAGCTATTTCTAAGATGTATTTGGCCAGAAACAAACAGTAATTATACTTGAGAGGGGAGAGAAAAGAGAAAAAGAGAAGAAGGAGAGAGAAGAGAGCGAGAATAAGAGAAGAGATGGAAAGAAGAGACAGAGACTACTCAATTACGATACACCACAGTTTAATTTGATCATCTCTATTATTTGGACAATAAATCAGTAGAAAGAGTACAATGCACAATGCAGTCATAAATCTGATGTCTGGCCTTACCTACTTACTTACCTATTGTGACAGGGTCACTAGCTATGTTTGTGAGGAGAGATATGTGTTATGAAGATTGCTTTCTTCCATGATGTGAAACCCATGTTTCTCTCCAGCATGCTATATGCTGAAGGGGTTAACCAACCATTACAAGAGTTTTAGCTTTTGTGAGTAAGTGAGAGAAGGACTCACCAAGTCTCCACCTCAAGGGTGTGGCTGGGAAGTAAAATGTGCAGCCACTGTTTTTTTCCTCTGTTGTGTTGTTGGAAAGGAAAGTCTCCAGAAGGTGGCTGACTCCAGGAGGAGCTGAAGACTTGTGGTTTGAGCAGGCGAATCCTGCAGAGATAAGAACTTTGCTATACTTTATCTTTTGTTTTGCCGTATTGCCAGAATGGCCATGTTTATTTTGTTAAAGCCTGCCATGGTTTATGCTGTCCAATAATAAACCAGCAGGTGACTTACCTAAGAAGGGTTCCTGTGTCTACCACTGAAAGCAGCTGAGTGAGTCAACCCCTCACAATATATAGAGTCTTTCCATCGGTTTACAGTAGCCAGTTTTTGCCATTAAGTGACCAATGATTGTTAAAAATTTGTGCAATATGTTCTGTGCGATTTGTTATAGATTGTTCAGAACGTATTGGCTTCCATTATTCTTGGCATTGTGAGTCCTATATACACAAGATATTTTGTGCACCTCTTTGTGCATTGCTTCAAAGCCCCTGCAAGATTATTGTGAACGAATCTTTAGTAAGAATGCTGGTTCCTAGTAATCATTCAGTGTAAATACATCTTTTAAGGTCATGCAAAGGTCATCGAGGACAAAGGAGACCTTGTCAATTATCTAGAATGGACAGCTACCATTCAGATGAATGCCCATTATGAAATAAATAGATTTTTCAGCAGCAGCAGCCGATGACCATGAATGTCCTAGTATTTACAGGAGAATTTATTTGTAATTTGTTGAATTGACTACCTTTTGGCACCTCAGCTAAAAGCAGTTGTCTAATGTGAGATATTTTTGGCATAATCACAAGATAAGCCATAATTGCTTGACTGATGTGCTTGGACCGAAATCTATAGTATTTCACTAATATGCTATGGCTTATGCCTTAAAGAAGACTTGTAAGTTGTAATATCAGTTTAAAATGATTTTTTTTCTGGGGGCTTTTCTTTAGAAAGTTCTGCATTATTATCTAGCGAGCAAAGTCCCCTTGGTAAGCACCATAACAACCCAAAATAATAAGGCTAATGTCTGTAGAACCATATTTAAAATACAAACAAAAAAAACAAAAGAGAAAAAAAACAACATATTACTCAGGGGAGCAACAGGAATAATATAAGTGCAGCAACTTGCCACTTTTGCACTTTTGAACTCATGACTGATCCTCTTTAAATTATTCCCAGATGGGAATAACCCTTCATTCTCTGTCTCTGAAATGGAGTTTAAACCTGATGCAATATACATTGTCAGAAGTGCACACTGGCTTGTGTTACAAAAGTTATTTAGGTTTATTACATTAGTGAAGGACATTTAACCACCTTTAAATGCATCTGTGACGACTCCTGGAGTGGACCCTCTGGGTCGTGGCACCAACCCTCCCAGGGCGAGCTGACCTAGTGAGGACCACCCCCTATACAGGGAGTGTCAGGGGCAAGCCCAAGGGGGTAAGGTACCACGACTGCTGGCACCAGGTGGCCGGCTCACAGGAGACACGAGTGTGTCTGCAGGAACGTGCAAAGTGTGGACACAGGGACACGCCGGGTGCAGGACGGTACAGGGCGAGTATATGGAGGCACGGAGAGTATTGGAGAACACAAGGCGTGTACACAGGAGTGCGCTAGTTACAGGATAGTGCAAGGCGTGTACACGAGAGCACATATGGCGTGCACCAACTAGCACGCCCGGGTGTGAGCAAAGCAGGACGCGTGCAAAGGAGCACGTCAGAGTACTGAGTTAGGCAGCAGGTGTGCCAGGAGGTGCAACAGAGTACAGGAACAGAGTGTGCCAGGAGGCACAACTGAGCACAAGGCGGAGTACAGGATCAGAGCGTGTGCCAGGAGGCACAACTGAGCATAAGGCAGAGTACAGGATCAGAGCATGTTCCAGGAGGCCCAACTGAGCATAAGGCAGAGTACAGGATCAGAGCATGTGCCAGGAGACCCAACTGAGCATAAGGCAGAGTACAGGATCAGAGCGCGTGCCAGGAGGCACAGCTGAGCACAAGGCAGAGGACCTGAATACAGCGCACAGCCAGGCAAGGACAAGGCAGACCAAGCAAGGAAGCACAACAATAATCAGGCACCTCCCATAGGAAGAGGTATCCTGATACAGCACATGATCACTAGGACTTCCCTGTCAAGTCCTCCAATACCATAGAGAGGACAGGCCCAGAGACAGAGCTAAGAAGAGCGCGCGTGCACACAAAGAACATGGTGCAAACATGAACCTAAGCACGAGAGGTGCGCGTGCGCACCCAACGGGACCCCTGGAGCAGCCGCGGCTCCGGAAGAGGTGACGTCGGGACCGAGGTCTCGCCCCCAGGTGAGCGCGGCGTGTCAGACGGCATGACAATACCCCCCCTTTATGCCACCTCTTTCTAAGGCTGGAGAGGAACTTAGACATAATCTGGGGTGTGTGGATATTCTCCCTGGGTTCCCATGACCTTTCTTCAGGACCAAAACCCTTCCAATCAATTAAGAACAGGGTTCTCCCTCTTACCTTCTTCATGGCCAAAATGTCATTCACCTCAAACTCATCCCCCATGCTAATAGGCTTGGAGAAGGATGAAACCGGTTAAGTACCACAGGTTTAAGGAGTGACACATGGAAGGAATTGGGGATACGGAGCGAAGGGGGTAACTTCAGTTTGTATGCAACATCATTAATACGCCTAAGGATCTCAAAAGGACCAATGTAACGGGGACCCAGTTTGTAGGATGGTACCTTAAGGCGGATGTATCGGGAGGAAAGCCACACCTTGTCACCAGGTTGATATGGAGGAACGTCCAGACGCCTCTTGTCAGTGTGTAGTTTCATTCTGTCTCATGCTTTCTCAAGAGCGGTTTTGGTCTCCTGCCATACCCTGGAGAACTCCACAGACAGAGAATCGGCAGCAGGTACCCACGAGACAGGAAGTACCGGTAGAGGCACACTGGAATGCTGTCCAAAGACGATGAAGAAAGGTGACTTGGTGGACGATTCACTGGCGTGGTTATTGTAGGCGAACTCAGCCCAAGGAAGTAGACCGACCCAGTCATTCTGATGAGCATTTGAAAAGTGCCAGAGATAGGATGTAAGAATTTGGTTGGTACGTTCTGCCTGCCCATTGGTTTGGGGGTGATAGGCGGAAGAGAAGTCCAATGACACTTTCATGAGTCCGCATAGAGCTCTCCAGAACCGGGAGGTGAATTGGACCCCTCTTTCCGACACAACGTGCAGAGGGAAGCCGTGAATTCTGAAGATGTGGGAAATGAAGATCTTCGCCAAGTCAGGAGCAGAGGGTAGACCGGGAAGAGGAATGAAGTGGGCCATCTTCGAGAATCGGTCTACAACCACTAGAACCACAGTACACCTGAAGGAAGGAGGCAGATTGGTAATGAAATCCATGGCTATGTGCTGCCATAGAGCCGACGGTACAGGAAGTGGGAGCAGAAGACCGGAGGGTTGTTGTCTGGGTAGCTTGTTCTGGGCGCAGGAAGGGAAAGATGCCACAAAGTCTTTATCATCCTGGGAAAGGGAAGGCCACTCGTAGTAGTGAGAGATTAGTGAAAAAGTCTTTTTGACACCAAAGTGGCCGGCAATCTTGGACGAATGTCCCCAGTTTAACACTCATTTTCGGTTGTTCTCAGCCACAAAGGTTCTTCCCGGAGGTAATGTGGTTAATTTGATAGGAGCCACGGTAATTACCTTGGACGGGTCAATGATGTGAGAAGGTTCTTCTTCCGTATCAGATGACAGGAAAGATCTTGACAACGCATCCGCTCTAACGTTTTTATCGCCGGGCCGAAAATGTAGTTCACGTCAAAGCGGGCAAAGAACAAGGACCACTTGGCTTGCCGATGGTTAAGCCTCTGAGCAGACTGGATGTACGCCAGGTTCTTATGTTCCGTGAAGATCTTGAATGGATGTATGGCACCTTCCAGTAAGTATCTCCTTTCCTCCAAGGCCAATTTAATGGCCAATAGCTCTTTGTAGCCAATGGAGTAGTTCTGCTCAGTGAAGGAGAATACTTTAGAAAAGAAGTCACAGGTGACTAAGCGTCCAGAAGAAGATTTCTGCAGAAGGACTGCGCCGGCCCTGGTAGAGGATGCATCCACCTCGAGAGTGAAAGGTCTACTAACCTCAGGAGTCAGACGATGAAGTGCCAGAGCAGAGGTGAAGGCTTGTTTCAAGGACTGGAAGGCATTTTCAGCCTCAAGGGGCCAAGCATTTGGGTCAGCTCCTTTGTAGATAAGGGATGAGATGGGGCGAACCAACGAGGAGAAATGGGAAATGAACTGTTGGTAGTAGTTCGCAAAACCAAGGAAGCGCTGGATTGCCTTCACCTCATGGGGCCGTGGCCAATCGAGAATGGTGGACACCTTTGCTGGATCCATGCATAGAACAGAGTCTGAGATAATGTACCCCAGGATTGGCAATGACGTCTGCTCGAAGGCACATTTCTTGAGCTTGGTGTAAATGTGGTTCTCCCTCAGGTGCTGGAGGACTTGATGCACGTTCTTTCTGTGGACAGAGATATCTGGAGAAAAAATGAAGATGTCATCCAAATAGACTACCGCACAGGAGAAGAGCATGGCCCGGAAGACATCATTCACGAACTCCTGGAACACTGCTGGAGCACTGCAGAGGCCGAAGGGCATGACCAAGTACTTGTTGTGACCGTCTCGGGTGTTAAAGGCGGTCTTCCACTCGTCACTGGAACGAATGCGGATAAAGTTGAAGGGCCCACGAAGATCCAGATTGGTGAAAATTCGAGCTCCTCTAAGCCGGTCAAAGAGCTCCGGGATCAATGGCAATGGGTACTTGTTCTTGACCGTGATATCGTTCAGGCCTCGGTAGTCTATGCAAGGACGAAGGGAGCAGTCCTTCTTTTTTACAAAGAAAAATCCCGCTCCCGCGGGCGAGGAGGACTTACGGATAAAACCTCTCGCAAGGTTCTCCTGGATATACTCAGACATGGCTTGGGTTTCAGCAGGAGATAGCGGATATATTCTACCCTTGGGTGGAGTAGATCCAGGAACGAGGTCAGACAGTCTTATGGCCGATGGAGAGGCAGAGTCTTGGCCTCCTTTTTGTTGAAGACATCTGCAAAGGACCAGTAAGCTGATGGCAGACCTGTAGGTGCTGAGGACGGACTGGCAGATTTCATTGGATAGACGGGCAAAAGGCACTTCTCCTGACAGAATGGTCCCCAGCAGAGTATATCGCCCGACCGCCAGTCCAGGGTTGGCTCATAAGTCTGTAGCCAAGGGATACCTAGAAGAAGTGTGTGAGTCATAAAACATAGTAGACAAGACGTGGAAGGAGATCTTCTCTCAGTGCAGGGCTCCGATCTGCAGCTCGATCTCTTCGGTGGCCTGGGTAACGGTCTCCTGCAAGGATGTACCATTGACCAAAACTATTGACCGAGGAGTCTCCAGGGATCTGACAGGAATCCGGTATTTTTTAGCCAACTCGAGTGTGATAAAATTCCCAGCTGCGCCAGAATCTAGAAAAGCCTCCTCTGAATAACGCTTGGTACAAAGATTCTGTAAAACAGACATGACAAGGGAGGGAGAGGAGTCACATACACCTAGGGAGGCCTTTCCTAACAATCCTAGGTGGAGAAGTTTCCTGGCTTCTTGGGACAGGAACGAAGGAGATGAGAGGCACTCCCACAGTAAAAGCAGAGACCAAGAGTAAGCCTCTCCTCACGACACTGTTCGGCCTACTTGCAATGGTCCACCTCCATAGGCTCTGCCACGGAGATCGCAGAAGGCATGGGGCGCGAGTGGAGAGGTCTGCAGATAGTCGAAGGGAGATGAGAAGGCCTTCTCTCTGGCTGATTCACGGGCACGCTCTTGGAACCGCAGGTCTATGCGTGTTGCCAGAGAGATCAGACCCTCTAAAGAGGTGGGGGTATCCCGACCTGCCAGTTCGTCTTTGATCCGACCGGACAGACCACTCCAAAAGACCCCTACGAGGGCCTCGTTGTTCCAAACGAGTTCAGAGGACAAGGTAAGAAAAACGGATGGCATACTGTCCCACCGATAGAGTACCCTGATGGAGGTTAAAGAGGGATTCGGTGTTGGAAGTCAGACGACCCGGCTCATCGAACACCTTGCTGAAGGTGTCCAAAAAGGTGGAAAGCTGAGAGATGAGTGGATCACCCATGCTAACGCCTCCCCCTCTAAGTGGGAAACAATAAAGGCTATTTTAGCGCGCTCAGTGGAATAGTGCTGCAGCAAAAGCTCAAAATGTAACCGGCACTGGTACAAAAATCCTCGACAAAACTTAGGGTCACTACTATACCGGGGTGGCTTGCATAAGCGCGGCAGCGGGTGCGGGGCCGAGGCCTGGGCAGAAACGAATTGTATGGAAAGGAGCCGATTATCTACCGACGCCATATAGTTGAGAATATGGGCCTGGGTGTCGTGTTGCTACTTGAGTTCTTGCTGGATGCAGGCCAACTGGGGAGCATTCCCAGGGTCAGAGGACTGTAAGGCAGATAAACGGGACTCCATGGACTTCAGAAAAGACATAATCCTAGTCTGGTTTTCCCGGAGGAACACCAGCTTCTTTTGGACGGGAGCCGAGGTACTAGCGGGGTCCATGGCCTGATTATACTGTGACGACATCTGGAGTGGACCCTCTGGGTCATGGCACCAACCCTCCCAGGTCGAACTGACCTAGTGAGGACCACCCCCTATATAGGGAGTGTCAGGGGCATGCCCAAGGGGGTAAGGTACCACAACTGCTGGCACCAGGTGGCCGGCTCGCAGGAGACACGAGTGTGTCTGCAGGAACGTGCAAAGCGTTGACACAGGGACATGCCGGGTGCAGGACGGTACAGGGTGAGTGTATGGAGGCACAGAGTACTGGAGAACACAAGGCGTCTACACAGGAGTGCGCTAGATACAGGATAGTGCAAGGCGGGTACACGAGAGCACATATGGCGTGCACCAACTAGCACGCCCGGGTGTGAGCAAAGCAGGACACGTGCAAAGGAGCACATCAGAGTACTGAGTTAGGCAGCAGGTGCGCCAGGAGGTGCAACAGTGTACAGGATCAGAGCGTGTGCCAGGAGGCACAACTGAGCATAAGGCAGAGTACAGGATCAGAGCATGTGCCAGGAGACACAACTGAACATAAGGCAGAGTACAGGATCAGAGTGCGTGCAGGAGGCACAGCTGAGCACAAGGCAGAGGACCCGAATACAGCGCACAGCCAGGCAAGGACAAGGCAGTCCAAGCAAGGAAGCACAACAATAATCAGGCACCTCCCATAGGAAGATGTAGCCTGATATAGCACATGATCACTAGGACTTCAGGGTCAAGTCCTCCAGTACCATAGAGAGGACAGGCCCGGAGACAGCTGATAAGAGCGTGCGTGCACACAAAGAACATGGTGCAAGCATGAACCTAAGCACGAGAGGTGCACGTGCGGACCCGACGGGACACCCTGAGCAGCTGCGGCTACGGAAGAGGTTACGTCGGGACCTCGGTCCCGCTCCCAGGTGAGCGCGGCGTGACAGACAGTGTGACAGCATCAAGAGTGGTCAACACAGCCAAGATGAGGGTACAGTTGCACCACCCAACACATTCAACCACTAACTTTGTCTTCATCAAATACAATGCATGATTTATCATTTGTAAGCCAAATGTACATTAGTTATACAGTCATAAATACTGGGTGTGTATTCGGTATAATATGGACCAATTTTATAACGCAAGTGCAGCCCAGAGAAAATCAGTTTCCAATTGTGTGATAATGCACATGGCTATGCTTGGCCTAACCCGTTGGTGCCCTGTGATGGACATCATGGAGCAGGTCCTCATGTATGGAGTGGGCTCACAAACTGAGCGCGCTCCATATGCTGCAGATTCTTAAGAAATTAAATAGCCGATATCTGTGTCTAAAAATCTCCCTCTGGAGATAAGCTCATTCTACTGCTGTTAGCCATTTAGATGCTTCTGTCAGCAGCAAAATGGCACAGATGCCGTTGCTCGCTTACATAGTCTTCTATCAACAAATATGATGGGTTACCATGACAGCCTGGGGCATGCAGAAACTCCCAACTAGGTCATCTTAGTACCTCTGTGAAGCTTAGCCACTGGCTGAGCTATATAGGAGGTTATGATTTACAGTCGTATTGCAGTTGTTAGTTCAAAAGATCGCAGTTTCAATGTTATTCAGTGAGACAGTGCAGAGCTGCGTATGTTTCCTCAGCTGTATTTGGCATGAGAAAAAAAATCATAACATGCTGCGATTTCATTCTGAAATCTGATGGGTGTGAGAAAAAAAATCGCATGCCATATGGACCATGAGTATGACATCTGATTTTTACGGACACATTACAATTCTGCAACATAGGAAACTGTAAATGGTCCTGTAAAAGATTACTGCTGAGTAAAATACTGATTGTGTACGGAGAGCACCCAGACGACATGTGAGAACAAAAATTGTACCACTTTTCTGAATGAGAACGGGAGCGACTTTTTTATGTGCTAGTATGAGCGAACCCTTAATCTCACAGGTCAACTTAACATGAAGGTTCACTGATCGTTTGCAGGATGTCACAGAGCAATTTGTGTTACAAACATGTTTGTGATACTGTGTGATACTATTGCAAGAGTCACAGTTGTGCATTATTCACACATCAGCATTTCATCATTATTTGTAAGCCAAAAGCAGGAGTGGCTCCAAACCACAGAACAGAATTTTTGTTTTCTCTCTGTAGGTTCCGTTCCTGATTTTTGTCATGCAATTACAGATGGAACACTGGCCAGACTACTGACATTTGAATTATACATCGCTTGGAGTTTGATTGATCTCTTGTACATATGTGAATATATTGATTACGGTATATTAGATTTACTTTTGTATACACTCAAAACAGGCTCTATTTTTATTCAAACCCAATAGAAGGGAATGGATAATCCAGACTTGATGAGCATAGTCTGCATATGTGTTTGTACAGCTTTTTCTTAATGTTATTTCTTATTCTAAAAGATTTAACAGATTGTATAACTGCAGTCTACTCCTTCTTCCTTTCATGTCTAATTAAATGGAATCTGTCAGTAGGTTTTTACTATATAATCTGAGAGAAACAAAACATAGAGCAAGAAAACCTGATTCCAGAGATGTGTCACTAACTGGCCTACTTTGGGCAATCTTCATAGAAGATGTAGAGGAGCTAAGTCTTCTGCTGTTTCTATAACCCCACCTGGCAGATCCCTGTGTGCACTGTGAGCAAGCTGCTGCTCAGTGGTGTGGGGCGGGGTTACACTGATTAGCCTGACTGCTGGTCACATGAGCTGTAGTCCGGCATTGATAATCTCCTGCTGATAAAATACTGATTGTATTGAAACTACAACACACAGTCTAGCAAGTGACACAACGATGGAATCGGGCTCTTTTTACCCTCGTTATTCTGCTCTCAGATTAAATAGCAAAACCCTTCTGACAGATTCCCATTATAGCTATGAATACCATGGACATGGGCAAAATTATTTTGACACCTGAAAGTGTAGATCCACGTGAAGTTCTTTGACGTGTAGTTTGAAGACTATCACCTTCAAAATCCACATAAAACTCCATGTAAACATACGCTGATAAATTATCTTCAGTTAAAAAAGTTGCACTAAATTACAGTTTGCAATGTCTATTCCTAATTGTTTCATAGCTCGTGAAATGCATTTTACAAACTGCTTTTAGTTTTACAATGTTATTATTGCATTGTCACATACTGCATAGGTGAGTTGTCTGTAAACACCAATACTCTGTCCTTTTACAAGTTTTCATGTTATATACTGTTGTAATACACTGTTAGGGTATGTGCACGCGTAGTTTTTTTGGTGTGCGGATTTTGTAGAGAAAACCGCAGGTAAATCTGCAGGACAAAGTGCTGTGGTTTATCTGCGGTTTTGCCCTGCGGTTTTACACCTCATAATGGATGAGGTGTAAAACTGCAGCGTTTCTGCACCAAACAATTGACATGCTGCGTTTTGAAAACCGCAGAAAAAAACGCAGAATGTGCACAGCTTTTTTTTATTTCCATAGGAAATAAAGGTACAACGCAGCAGAATCTGCTGCGTTTCTGCAGAGCCAAAACCGCTGCGGAAACGCAGCAGAAACCGCAAAGTGTGCACATACCCTTAAGAGAAATATTGCTGTGCCTTTCGGTTTAAAATGCTGTAATATCTTGCCATGTTCCCTTATGCATTATGTAAGATGGACGACTTGTTAAAACTATAGTAATTGCCTGCGATGTGTTATTGTAACTGAGTGAGCACTTGTGTGTCCACCACAACATCAGGACTAGTTTCTACTCACTTTAAGGGCAGTTTCACACGTCCAGGTAATTCCGGTACCGGAAAAACTGGTACCGGAGCTATCCATGTCCGTGTGCATACGTATGCCATCCGTGTGTCCGTGTGTACCATCCGTGTGCTGTCCGTATGCTTTCCGTGTGTCCGTGTTTTTGAGAAATTATTTTCAATGTTAACCCTTTGACTTTTAAAAAACGCACATGGATCGCACACGGACAGCACACAGACAGCATCCGTGAGCGGGACGTGTTTACATGGACCCATTGACTTGTATGGGTCCGTGTGATCCGTGCTGTTGCACAAAAACGGACATGTCAGCGTGTTTTGCACATGGACACACGGTCCGTGAAAACACGCTGACATCTGCATAGACACATTCATTCGAATGTGTCTACGTGTGTCAGTGTCTCCGGTACGTGAGAAAACTGTCCCTACACGTACCGGAGACACTGACGTGTGAAACTGCCCTAAGCAAACCTTGTAATTATTGAATGAGTGCATGCAAAAGAACCTTACAACATATTATCATTTCAAGTGACTTTTCAGAATAAGCTGTCGTGTGTATTTATTTATGAATTACTTATTGATTATTTATTGCTTTGCTTATATAGCAGCAAGAGATCCACGAGAGCTTCACAGACTGAGCTTCACATCACTGTTCCCTTTGGGAACAAATTTCTTATCAGTATGTCTCTGGAGTACTAGAAGAAACTGAAGAACTTAGGATTTTAACCTATGCTAAATAAAGCTATTCCTGGCCAATGTTATTTGTTTTTGTTGACTGTTTTCCGCTCAGCAGGGTGTTGTTACTAGAAGCTTTAGCAGATTTTCTCTGTGTCTGTTTTCCTCTGTCTCCCTCAGTTTTCCTCCCTTCTCCATCAACTACAATAGGCAGCATGTAATCTATTACTAGATAAATTAGAACACAGGTTTGGAAAGTTTTTGAAAGTAAATAAAAAAGAAAAAGTGAGAGGGGTGAGAAAAAAATGACTGCTAATTGGGGGACAGACATTTTTCTCTAATAAGATACTATCTATGGACGAAAGTACTAGGACACACTACTTAATCACAAAATTCAGGTTTTTCATTCAGTCCCATTTCCGCAGGTGTATAAAATCTAACACCTAGCCATGCAATCGGCCTCAACGTTTATGAAAAAATACCTCATTGATAAGAACTCACTGAATTCAAGCATGGTCCCATAATAAGATGTCTCCTTACCAACAAGTCAGATTGTGACATTTTTTTTACTTCCTAGTTATTCAATGGTAATTTGTGAGAGGCATGAGAGGTAATAATACCTGAAGTGTTTAGGGACCCCATCAACTAACCCATGAAGTGATAGATCTGGAATGATTGCAGAGCTTAGATGCCAAGAGCATCAAACTCATCATTAGGGACAGCTGAACCCGAACTGTAAAGTTCGGGACCAGTACCGAACACATGGTGTTCGGTCACAAGGTCCCGAACACGGGCTTCCATGGGAAACCCATGTTACAGTTCGGGTCCAGGTCCAGGGCCGGCTGTAAAAAAAAAAAAGCAGAAAATTAATGTTAAACATTATAATTATACTTACCTGTCCAGTGACGAGTCCTCCCCTCCCGCATCTGCTTCTGGGGCCGCTCACTAACTTCCGGCGGTATTCACTGCACTCGGCAGTCTTCGACTTTTTCCGTCAGTGTTCGTGCGGTGACGTCACCGCACGAACACTGCCAGAAAAAGCCGCCGACTGCTGCTGAGTGAAGTGAATACCGCCGGAAGCTAATGAGCGGCCCCAGAAGCAGATGCGGGAGGGGAGGACTCGTCACTGGACAGGTAAGTATAATTATAATGTTTAATATTAATTTTCTGCCTTTTTGTACAGCCCCCCCCGCTCCATCCCATATCTTTAAAGTCCAAGTTTGGGGTTCGTACACAAGTTCGCGACATCTGTGGCCCCGAATTCTTACTTTACAAAAAACACGGGCGAACCCGCTGATCCCGAACATCAGGGGGTTCGCCCATCACTACTCATCAATGCTCAATAGATGCAAAATTCTAAACTCCCTGTGACATTGAAGTCAGCCAGAAAACTGTCTTCCGGAAGCTTCATGCCTTGGATATTCATTGCCCAGAAAGACTAACCTTACCAAACAGAGTGCAAAGGGTTGAATGGAATGGTATAAAGTAAAAGTAAATTCTTTGCTAGTAATTCTGCTTTTTCCTGCTGATGTTACATCAACTGAGTTGCTTCCTCTCTTCTGCTTTGCTATGTTGATATGATGTGACTGCCAATGTCATGATGATTGACAGCCGGCTCATTGCTGCATAACTGTGGGTAGCCGGCTGGCAATCACCATGATGTCGGCAGTCATGCCATGTAGACAGAGGAGCACGTAAGAGGAAGACCTCTGCTAACATAAGACAGCAGAATCATTGACTGGAGTGGCCTGTGATTGCTCTGAGCTGGCGCTGGGAAGAACAGGCAGGTAGTTAGTAAATACCTGACTGTCAGTTCTTAGCTCCATGAGAAAAAATAAAATAATCCCACATAATTCCTTTTAAAGAATTTTACCAGTCATATAATATTGATACTTTGGATAGATCATCCACAATAGATCTGTGCAGGCCCAACACCCAGGATCCCCACAGATGAACTGATATTAGCTCGAGTGGAGCTGATGTGCAGGACTTGACAGCAGCCACTACACTGTGAATGTAGCTGCGCAATACAACTCTGTTCAATAGTTACATCTGGTTTCTCCTGAATATAATGGCTGATTGATGAGTGTGCTGGGCTCTGCATCCTGACTAGTGTTGGGTGAACCCCTAGAAATTCGGGTCTGCTGGGTTTGGCCAAAAAGTAAAAAAAAAGTTTGGTTCGTGTACCAGAATGGTAACTGAACCCGAACCCAATTCAGATGAATGGGGAGCACGAAAATCCACTGTTTGCCCTCCTGTCATCTGCCACCAGTCAGAGAGCTGCAGTTCCCATGCTATCAGATGACAGCATGAGCCAGCATCTATGACCAGAGGTAAAAAGTTTACCTGCGAGAACAGGCGGCAGATGATGGAAGTATTCATCAGCCGATGCCTGCGCTATAAATAAACATAAAAAATGGAGGGGGTTCCCCTCTATTTCTGATAACCAGCATGGCAAAACTGACTGCTGCGGACTGCAGTCCTTAGCTGTCAGCTTGCTCATGGCTGGCTATCAAAAATAGAGCAGTCTCCACACTATTTTTTAAAAATTACTTAAATAAATAATTTAAAAAATGGCAAGAGGTTCCCTCTATTTTTGACAACCAGCCAGCCTAAAGCAGACAGCTGGTGGCTGATATTCTAAGGCTGGTAAGGAGCAATAGAAATTGGGCCCCTCAGCCTAAAAAAAGCAGCCCGCAGCCTCTCCAGAAAAGGTGTATCTATTAGATGTCACAATTCTGGTGCTTTGCCTGGCTCTTCTCACTAGTCCTGTGGTGGTACCAAGTGGGGTCCATATTTGTGGGGTTGATGTCACCTTTGTATTGTCATGTGACAATAAGCCCACAGATTAGTAATGGAGAGGCATCTATGAGACACATAACAATTAATAACCCCATAGTCATATTGTAAATAAACACACAGCCAGAATAAAGTCCTTTTTTAAATAAAAATACACACCATTTTACTTTTTTATTTAAAAATAAAAAAACAGTTATATTCGCCTTACGTCCATTCCATTGAAGCCCTTGTACCCTGTAAAAAAACAGAAAATAATAACAATAATACTCCCTGCTAGTCACTGAAGCTGTGTTCACAGCAGCTTATTCTCCCCTGGTTTTATCTATTATTCACATACATGGATTATGGCATGGGACAGAACATCAGGCAGGTAAGGAATATGGTTTTTTTTTGCAGGGGACCAGGGCTTCAATGGAATGGGCATAAGGTGAGTATAACTTTGTTTTTTATTTTTAAATAAAAACATAAAACAGTGCCTAATTTTATTTCAAATAAAGGACTTTATTCTGGCTTCATGTTTATTTATAATATGGCTTTGGGGTTAGTAATTCATAGGCATGTTTAGATGCCTTTCCATTACATCTGAGGGCTTAATGTTATTTGACAATAAAAGGTGACATCTACGCCACAAATATTAACCCCTTGTGCCACTGCCACTGGGCAAGCGGGAAAAGCAGGACAAAGCGCCAGAAGTAGCGCAGCTAATAAATGCGCCTTTTCTGGGGCGTCTGCGGGCTGCTATTTTTAGGCTGGGGGGAACATCCATGGCCCCTTACCAGCCTAAGAATGGCAACCCCCAGGTGTTTGATTCAGCTGGGCTTGTTGTCAAAAATGGGGAGGACCTCACACCATTTTTTTTAAATTATTTATTTAAATAATTTGAAAAAACAGCATGGGGACCTCTCTCTTCTTGATAGCCAGCCATTATAAAGCTGACAGCTGAGGGCTGCATTTCACAGATGTCAGTTTTACCATGTTGGTTATCAAAAATAGAGGGGAACCCATGCCATTTTTTAAAAATGTATTTATAGTGCAGTGCTGGCTGACGAATACTCTCATCGGTGGCACCTGCTCTCACTGTTATTAGTGGCAGCAGGTGTAGGCTGGTGTGTTGTGAATTCTCTTACTTCTGAGTCGGGGCTCCCTCTGGTGGTTACTGTGGGTAGTGGAGCTGGCCGGATTGACAGAGGTCTGCCACCTGATGATGATTGGAGATCTGGGGTTACTGATTTGGAGTATTTAAGTGAGCAGGCTTCCCTCAATTGTTGCTGGTGATTAGTTCTTCCCGTGCAACTTGAGGTCTGCTGTCTTCTGCCTGATCCTGCATTTTTCAGCTAAGTTGCTCATTTGCTAATCCTTTGCTTATAATCTGGTTTTTGTTATGAATGAGTCACCGAAGGAGGAAAAAACAAAAATACAAGCTAAGTCCAGAAAACCGGAGAGGTTGGTAGCTATCGGATTGCAGACCCCTGATCCTATCCACAACAACTAACAGTAGCCGTGGGGGGTTCCTACGATGCCCTAGACCCCTCGATCACAGCCGGAGAACTAAATAGGCCTAAAGAAAGAAAGGGGAAATCTAAACTGCTCCAGGGCAGACCCCAAAGAAATAGGAAGCCCCCAACATATAATGACGGTGAAGCAAGATGAAAACACTAACACAGATAGAAAGATAGGTTACGCAAACGATGGGGCCCAAGCTAACTAAAAAGGACAGGAGAGAAAAGCTGCTGTCTGCAATCCATAAAAAACCCTACCAAAAAATGTCCCAACCGTCTGATAGGAAAAACAGGCCCTGAAGTCGCTAGGACTTCAAAATGACTATATCAGCACTCAGGTAAATTCTGAAGACAGAGCAAAGAGACAAACTGATCAGAGACAAAAATGGAACTCAGCACACCCAAGACCGGGGATGGCTGAACTCCAAAAAACAAGGTAAACAAAACAAAACTAATAAGTTCAATAGCAGAGCAAAAACTTATCTTTGGGAAGCAGGAATCAGACTGGTCTCCAAGAATCCAGCAGAGAAATCACCAGCGACTCAGAAGGGCGTCGGCTGCCTTATATCCAGTCAGAAGTTCCTGCCACCCAGTCATCATCCACCAGATCAGGTGTTTGGTAATCAGCCTCACTACCTTCCTTCACCAGAAGAGGGAGTTCATCTGACATCGACGGTGAAGGGGAAAATGAACTCACAACAGGTTTTGCCTCTTTCTGCTTTGCTGCGCGGGTAGAGCGTGCTCCCTGCTGGGGATGTGCTGGACCCCGCTCCATATGTTACAGCTTGTGTCAGTTTGTTCAGTCCCCTATTATATTAGTCTCTTTTGCTTTGCTGCCAGTTTACACCAGAATGCTGATATAGTGGGGGAGATGTCGTGAGACCTCAGTGTTTTTTGTACATCAGACGTGTTGTATTTTTTAGGGTTTTTGCATGATTGCAGACAGTGTCTTTCCTTTCCTATCCTATCTAGACAGTTTGGGACCCATCCTTTGCTCAGTCTATTTTCTGCCTGTGTTTGTCCCTCATCTGGTCTCACCGACAATATATGTTTGGGGGCTATCTATTTTTTTGGGGTTCTACTCTGGGGCAGTTTAGATTTCACCTTTCTTGCTTTAGGCCTAGTTAGTTCTCCGGCTGTGTCGAGGTGTCTAGGGCATCGTAGGTACACTCCACGGCTACTGTTAGTTGTGTTGTTAGGATTAGAGGTCTGCAATTCGCTAAGTGACCAACCTTTCAGGTTTCCTGGTGGCCTAGCCTATTCCTGCCGTCCTCCTCGGTGACCTGTTCATAACACTGATGGAAGTAGTACTCTCTCATCAGCCAATGCCTGTGACCGGAGGTAACCTTTTTATTGCCAGTCACAGCTGCTGGCACTCTGACCTGTGGTAGTAATCTTACTGCGGATCAGTCCTGCCAGTGTTTCTAGCACTGTCATATAGATGGAAGGGTGGGAAAAACCCGATACTCGGGGTGCCAAACCAAAAGTACTAAGACAGACTTCCTGGAGTACGTGTTCAGTATGGACCCCAAACCTTACAGCTAGGTCTCACCCATCTCTAATTCTGACTGATTTGGTATTAATTGCCTATCTGATGGATAGGTTGTCAATGTCATATTACTGGAGAACCCCTTTAACTTTTCACAGCACATCTAGGAAGAGAGTTGAACAAAACAAGAAATATGTGATGCATTTCTACCAATAATGCACCATTCACATGTTGAAATAGAGGACTAGAATAAGCAGCAGGGTTTCTGCCACTAAGCATACATACTTTATAGGGAAAATAAAGGTTTTTTTGGAATTTGCCTTTTAAATGTGGCTTTATTTAATCATATCATCTCTCAGGAAATCATTCTACTTATATTTGCAAAATTTGAAGCCAATCATCTTCATTTCTTGGAAACATAATTGGCATCATAGGTAATAAACAATGAGTACACCGTCACTGTGACTCCATGCAGCAAACCACCTGTTGCCTTGTTAGTATTTCTCTAAGAGCTAGAATAGGCTAATGCTAATGCAATGATAGAGATGAAGCTGACAGATAAAATATTATCAGCAATGGGATATAAATTATTTACTGCTTTGGACATAGATGGGACTTTTTAGCTCACACAGCAGCAAAGGTAAAAATTATTGCAGGTCAATTGAGAAATGATTATATTTCAGGTAGTTGAGTTCAGGTCTACTATATCCATAGTTATCAAAAATAGGCTTGCGCTATAGAATTCAATTATAATCGTATGTTTAAAAAGTTGGCTATGCCTAGAAAACTTTTTTTATACAGTTGCATTAATGTCAGGATTGTATTTGTGCAAGAAAGGTCATACATGCCTGGGCTTAGAATGCCAGCTTTTTACAAGAATCAGTTTGTTTATTTTCTATATTATTACTGAACTTATTTTTTGGTATATAAATAATTTGTTGGAAAGTTTTTAATGTCGTCTGGCAATGTTGCAAAATTTCACTAACTTTCCCTTACTACTTTTTATGTTGCATACCCCAAGAATACAATGAGTCTAGATCTAAAAATAAGTCTTGCTAAATAGTAAGGATAGTCATAACCCATAAAAATATCTCAGCAGCGTTAGTCTGTAGATAATGAACATAAAAATTGAGAGTGCTTCCCAAAAGGAAGTAATGTAGAAATCATTCTGTAGGTGATACAACTTGCGTTTATTTGTGAAAAAATCAGAAATTTGGCAAAAATTTTGAACATTTAGCAATTTTTGAACTTTGAATTTTTATGCTCTTAAATCAGAGAGATATGTCACACAAAATAGTTCATAAATAACATTTCCCACATGTCTAGCTTACATCAGCACAATTTTGGAAATCAAACTTTTTTTTTGTTAGGAAGTTATAAGGGTTAAAAGCTGACCAGCGATTTTTCATTTTTTCAATAAAATTTACAAAACTATTTTTTTAGGGACCACCTCACATTTGAATTCACTTTGAGGGGTCTATATGACAGAAAATACCCAAACATGACACCATTCTAAGAGCTGTACCCTCAAGGTACTAAAAACCACATTCAAGAAGTTTATTAACCCTTCAGGTGCTTCACAGGAGCTGAAGCAACGTGGAAAGAAAAAATGAACATTTAACTTTTCAGTCACGAAAATTATGTTTTCGCAATGATTTTATTTTCACAAGTGTAAAAGGAGAAAATAGTCTGCTAAAATAGTTGAGCAATTTCTCCTGAGTAGGCCGATACCCCATATATGGGGGAAAAACACTGTTTGGGCGCACGGCAGGACTTGGAAAGGAAGGAGCACCTTTTGGACGCAAAATTGGCTGGAATTGAGCGCGGACGCCATGTCGCGTTTGAAGAGCCTCTGATGTGCCTAAACACTGGAAATCCCCCCCACAAGTGCCCCATTTTGGATACTAGACCCTTCAATGAACTTATGTAGCTGTGTGGTGAGCACTTTGAACCACCAGGTGCTTCACAGAAGTTTATAACGTTGAGCCATAAAAATAAAAAAATCACATTTTTTCCACCCACAAAAATATTTTACCAATAATTTATTTATTTTCACAAGGGTAATAGGAGAAAATGGTCCACTAAAGTTGTTGCGCAATTTGTACTGAGTATGCCGATACCCCATATGTGGGGGAAAACCAGTTTGGGAGCATGGCAGGGCTCGTAATGGAATGAGTGACATTTTGGATTGCTGACTTTGATGGATTGGTCCGCAGGCATCATGTTTAGTGTTGAGCATTCCGATACCGCAAGTATCGGGTATCGGCCGATATCAGCGGTATCGGAATTCCGATACTTAATTCCGATACTTTTTTCATATCGGATTCCGGGATCGGAATCGGAATAGGAAGTTCCCATCATGCTATGAGCCTGCTTGCTTTGATTAAGCCAATGGGAATCCTCCGAAGTGTGGGCACATCCTGTTAGGCATGTAGGCATGTTAACTATTGGCATGGCTGTGATTGGCTGCCGAAATGATGTCATGATGCACTATAAAAGCCACCGCAGCCGCCATTTCTGGTCACTCTGCTGTGAATTCAGTTAGGGACAGGCTGCTGTAGAAGACTGTGAGGGACAGTTAGAAATAGCGATTCTAAAAACAATATTGTGCTTTATCCAGGCTACATAAACCACCACTGTAGCTTGCTTTTCCCTAGCAGCGCTGTTTTCACAGCTGTCTGCAAGGGCTGTGTGAGTGCAGCTCACGCTGTGGAGTGGGTCCTGCAGCCACGTCAGGCTGTAGGCCACCCAGTGTGATCACTGCTGCCTCATACATCTTTTATTTTTTGAGCTGCATTTTTTAAATAATTTCAATCTAGTGTGCTTCCATCCGTATCCATATACGTTGGTTGCAAACACTAGTAGTAGACAGCGGAGCCTTTCTGCAGCCTTTCAGTGCTAGTGTCCACTTTGCTGCACTGTTCACGGCTGTCTGAGAGGTCTCTGACTGTGTGTGAGTGCAGCTCACGCTGAGTAGTGTGTCCTGCAGCTACGTCTGGCTGTAGGACGCTCAGCGTGCGTCACTGCCTCACACATATTTTTATTTGAGTGCAGCTCATTTTTTCTTCTATTAGTGTGCATCCATCCGTCTCCATCTACGGTGGTTGCAAACACTATATAGGAGTACACAGCGGAGCCTTTCTGCAGCCTGTCAGTGCCAGTGCCCACTTAGCTGCACTGTTGACGGCTGTCTGAGAGGTCTCTGACTGTGTGTGAGTGCAGCTCACGCTGAGTAGAGTGTCCTGCAGCTATGTCTGGTTGTAGGACGCTCAACGTGCGTCACTGCCTCACACATATTTGTCTCTGAGTGCAGCTCATTTTTTCTTCTCCTATTAGTGTGCATCCATCCGTATCCATCAACATTGGTTGGTTGCAAACACTATATAGGAGTAGATAGAGGAGCCTTTTTTTCTGGCTTGTGCCCTGCCGGCGCAGCCAGATTAGTACTACCCAATTTTTTTGGAGCCTCATCTTTTGCATTGTAGGTTACCTGCCTGCATTGTAATAGCTCCAAAAAGTTGGTGATACTATCAGTTTCAATTCTTTGTTCTCATACTTTGAGTTTGTTTCAAACAAAGAAACCACATAAAAAGTTCACCAAACACTACATTTTGAACTTGTGTAGGCCACATCAGCTCCTATTAAAGTCTAGTCCACACACACACACTTCATAAAATTAGTGTTTCTTGTACCTGTAACCAGCTGTTCAGGAATAAGCACACTAAGGCCCCCCTTTGTCCTTTTTTGCCTATCTTAAGCAGTCTTGCAAGATGAAGAAGGCAGGGAGTAAGGCGCGGGGGCGTGGGCGTGGGCGTGGAGTTTCAGCAGGGAGAGGACGTGGGGATTCTGCAGGGAGAGGACGTGGGGATTCTACAGGTAGAGGACGTGGGGATTCTGGGCCTGCTGCGGGCACCAGTGGATCAGCATCCCCCAGTTTTAGCAGGCAACAGTCCTTTATGCGCAGCTTTGTAGGACCTCAACGTACCCCACTGCTGCGGGAGGAACAAATTGAAGCCGTTGTCGGATGGATGGCAGCTAACGCATCGACTTCAATTACTTCCGCATCCTCTCAGGGTCAGAGCACCGAAGAGCAACCATCTGTCTCTTCACCACCTGCCAAAGTGCCCAGGCAGTCAGAGAGACATGGACAGGAGCCATCACAATCTCTACTTCTGTTCTCGGAATCTGTTGGCTTGGAAAGAGGGGGCCAGCCAAGCAGCATTCCTGAATGTGAAGAAGAGGGAGTATGCAGTGATGCGCAACTTCTTTGTCCCTCTGAATCTGAAGAGGCGAGTGGGCCAGTGCCTATGGTCAGCACACCTCAGTACGCATCAGATGATGACGAGACTCAGTTGCCACTTTCTGGTGCGTACGGTGCTGGCGAGACAACCCCGGAGAAGCAGCTGTTTGAAGAGGGGAGGGAAGATGATGAGGTCCTTGACCCATCATGGCGTGAGCAACAGGAAGGTGGTGGGAGCAGCTCGGAGGAAGAGATTCCCCTACCGGCCAAAACAGGAGGCAGAGGGAGGGGGAAGACTTGGTTGCCTGTACCCTCCACTTCGGCACCCGTTAGGAGCATTCCTCCTTCCAAAGGCAAACCGGGCGCTCACAAGAGTTGCAGTGCGTGGTCCTTTTTTGACACAGTTGCAGATGACATTTGCTTTGTCAAATGCAAGCTGTGTCATCAGAGAGTCAAAAGAGGGAGAAATGTCAGCAACCTCAATACCACAAATATGTGGAAACATGTGCGCACCAAGCACGAGTTGGAGTTGCATAGACACCCTCAAGACGTAGGCCAACGTACAGCACCACCTACCACCTCTTCAGTTCGTGTTGGGCCCTCTTCCTCCAGCTCACACACTGCTGGTTCGGCTTCCTCACAGGATCGCCAAGGAAGAACCTCTGCCACTGTTGTCCGGAGACCCTGTCAGATTCCACCCATAACAGCACGTTCCCATCCATCACAGCCATCGGTAGCACAGGCATGGGATAAAAGGCGCCCTTACTCGGCAAACCATCCCCGAGCACAGTCTCTGAATGCTGGCATTGCCAAACTTCTGGCAGTTGAAATGCTGTCATTCAGGCTGGTGGACACTGACACCTTCCGGGACTTAATGGCATTGGCAGTCCCCCAATACAACGTGCCCAGCCGCTTTTATTTCAGCAGGCGAGCCGTCCCTGCCCTGCAGAAACATGTTGAGGGCAAAATAAAACATGCGCTACTAAACGCCGTTAGTAGCAAGGTCCACCTGACCACCGATGCGTGGACCAGTAACCATGGACAGGGACGATACCTTTCCCTCACTGCCCACTGGGTCAATGTTGTGGAGCCGGGTACGGATCTGGAGAGTGGCGCTGTACGTGTTCTTCCAACGCCACGGATTGCAGGACTCCAGTCTGTACACATAGACTCCTCCTCCTACTCAAGTTCCTCAGAAACAGCAGAGCAGGAGCCTGTTACGACCGATATGAGCACAGCCGTGGCCAAACGTCAACAGGCTGTACTCAAATTAATTTCTTTGGGGAATCGAAGCCACACAGCGCAGGAGCTCTGGAATGCTATCAAGCTGGAGAGCGATGTGTGGTTTGGGCCAGCGAATCTCCAGCCGGGCTTGGTAGTGTGTGACAATGGCCGAAATCTGGTGGCAGCTCTTGGCCTAGGCAACCTCACACACATCCCATGTCTGGCACATGTTCTTAACTTGGTCGTGCAGAGCTTTCTGAGGGACTATCCGGATCTTGATGCACTGTTGCACAAGGTCCGCATAGAGTGCGCTCACTTGCGACGTTCCAGCACGGCAAGATCGCGCCTCGCTGCTCTGCAGCGACGATTTGGCCTTCCAGAACATCGCATCATATGTGACCTACCCACCCGGTGGAATTCAACGTTACATATGTTGGAGCGGTTGTGTGAGCAGCAGGCAGCAGTCATGGAGTACCAGCTGCATCAGGCGCAAACAAGTCGCACTGTGCGCCGTTCACACTTCAGCACCATTGAGTGGGCCTCTATGAAGGACATCTGCCTCGTTTTGCGTGCCTTCGATGAATCCACGCGGATGGCGAGTGCAGATGATGCACTAGTCAGCATGACTGTCCCCCTTATCTGCCTGCTTCAACAAACACTGCAAGCACTAAGGGATGAGGTTTCAGAAGAGGTGGAGGATGAGGAGTCCCAAATGCCATCTGCTTCTGGACAGTCTGCGCTACGTGTTTCCTCACAAAGGCCTAGGCAGGGGACACTTTGTGAGGAGGATGAGGAGGAGTCGATGGAGGAGGAAGACATCTCTC
The DNA here is from genome assembly GCF_039654945.1 of Dendrobates tinctorius. Lineage (NCBI taxonomy): Eukaryota > Metazoa > Chordata > Amphibia > Anura > Dendrobatidae > Dendrobates > Dendrobates tinctorius. Next base: position 31,937,279 of record NW_027361766.1, read on the forward strand.
CAGAGGAGGGAGGTACACAAACCTCTACTCAGTATGTACAGCGAGGGTGGGGTGATGCAGAGCAGGTCGAGGTCACGCCTCAAACAGGGGACAGCGGTTCTTTGGCAGTTGGGAGTCTGCAGCACATGGTTGATTTCATGCTGCAGTGCCTGAGAAACGACCGCCGCATCGCCCACATTCTCGTCTCGGCTGATTATTGGGTGTACACCCTCCTAGATCCTCGCTACCGGGACAGCGTACAAAGGCTCATACCAACGTTGAACCGGGAGCGTAAAATGCGGGAGTACGAAGAGTCACTGGTGCAGTCCATAATGTTTTCCATTCCACCCGACAGCATTGTTGCAAGTGCTTTACAAAGCAGCTCTGTGCGTCGAGGCAGTGGAGGAAACTCTGCACAAAGAGGGAGCAGAGGCAGTGCCGCAGCACAAGGCAAGACCACTATGGCCCAAATGTGGCAAAGTTTTGTGTGTCCACCACAATTGTCTACACCATCAGCGACGCCTCGAGTCAGCAGGAGGCAACGCTTCCGTCAGATGGTGTCAGACTACATGTCTTGCCCTGTCGCTGTACTCCCAGATGGCTCTTCCCCCTTCAAGTTTTGGGTCTCTAAGCTGGATACATGGCCAGAGCTTAGCCAGTATGCATTGGAGGTGCTGGCTTGCCCTGCTGCCAGTGTATTATCGGAACGTGTCTTTAGTGCCGCAGGTGGTGTACTAACAGACCGTCGCACGCGACTATCTTCCGATAATGTTGACCGGCTGACTTTTCTGAAAATGAACAAGGCCTGGATCTCCAAAGACTTTGCCATTCCTCTTACAGACTAAATTAGTGGTTGGCAACTGTATCCAGGTCTGCTGGTGTGTTCATTTTTCTACCACCTGAACTATAATCCCTGTGCTTCAACACAGCCAGTTGTCGCTCAGATGTGTCGTCTGCACAGAGAAACACACTAGCTCCTGTGTTACTGGGGTTCAGTAATGCCAGCTGATCCCCTGCTGTGTGGACGGCAGAGTCACCAGCTCCATCAACATTCAAACCACTACTGATTTTTAACCGTGCCCAACTTAGGTCTCTGGCTCCACTGTCTCTACTATTTCCCCTGACCTCCAACCCCGCCATCTACATCTCTGAAGTGGCGTCAGCACAATCTACACTTGTTCCTGTGTTCCTGTGGCTCAGTCCCATCAGTTTATCCCCTGATGTGTGTCCGGCAAGGTCTCCTGCTCTGTCCACATTCCCATAACCAGTAGTGGGAATGAGGACAGAGCTGGCGAACTTGCCGGACAAACATCAGGGGATCAACTGATGGGACTGAGCACCAGTAACACAGGAACAAGTGTAGATTGTGCTGACGCCACTTCAGAGATGTAGCTGGCGGGGTTGGAGGCCAGGGTAAATAGTAGAGACAGTGGAGCCAGAGGCCTAAGTGGAGCATGGTTAGAATCAGTAGTAGTCCACAACCTCCATAAAAACCGCTGCCCATTGGCCTCTGCATGCGGCATGCGTAATCCTGGGCACCAACAGCGTCAGTTGGTGTTCAGAAGTGTCGTCTCCACAGAGCCAAACACATTCGTTCAAGTGTTAGTGGGGTTCAGCACTGCCAGCTGTTCCCCTGCTGTGGAGATGGCAAGTCTCCTGCTGCCTTCACCTGCCCAAATCCAGTAGGCCCCAGCCTGCTCCTCGCCTAATCCTGGGCTCCAACAGCGTCAGTTGGTGTTCAGAAGTGTCGTCTCCACAGAGCCAAACACATTCGTTCAAGTGTTAGTGGGGTTCAGCACTGCCAGCTGTTCCCCTGCTGTGGAGATGGCAAGTCTCCTGCTGCATTCACCTGCCAAAATCCAGTAGGCCCCAGCCTGCTCCTCGCCTAATCCTGGGCTCCAACAGCGTCAGTTGGTGTTCAGAAGTGTCGTCTCCACAGAACCAAACACGTTCGTTCAAGTGTTAGTGGGGTTCAGCACTGCCAGCTGTTCCCCTGCTGTGGAGATGGCAAGTCTCCTGCTGCCTTCACCTGCCAAAATCCAGTAGGCCCCAGCCTGCTCCTCGCCTAATCCTGGGCTCCAACAGCGTCAGTTGGTGTTCAGAAGTGTCGTCTCCACAGAACCAAACACATTCGTTCAAGTGTTAGTGGGGTTCAGCACTGCCAGCTGTTCCCCTGCTGTGGAGATGGCAAGTCTCCTGCTGCCTTCACCTGCCAAAATCCAGTAGGCCCCAGCCTGCTCCTCGCCTAATCCTGGGCTCCAACAGCGTCAGTTGGTGTTCAGAAGTGTCGTCTCCACAGAGCCAAACACATTCGTTCAAGTGTTAGTGGGGTTCAGCACTGCCAGCTGTTCCCCTGCTGTGGAGATGGCAAGTCTCCTGCTGCATTCACCTGCCAAAATCCAGTAGGCCCCAGCCTGCTCCTCGCCTAATCCTGGGCTCCAACAGCGTCAGTTGGTGTTCAGAAGTGTCGTCTCCACAGAGCCAAACACATTCGTTCAAGTGTTAGTGGGGTTCAGCACTGCCAGCTGTTCCCCTGCTGTGGAGATGGCAAGTCTCCTGCTGCCTTCACCTGCCAAAATCCAGTAGGCCCCAGCCTGCTCCTCGCCTAATCCTGGGCTCCAACAGCGTCAGTTGGTGTTCAGAAGTGTCGTCTCCACAGAGCCAAACACGTTCGTTCAAGTGTTAGTGGGGTTCAGCACTGCCAGCTGTTCCCCTGCTGTGGAGATGGCAAGTCTCCTGCTGCATTCACCTGCCAAAATCCAGTAGGCCCCAGCCTGCTCCTCGCCTAATCCTGGGCTCCAACAGCGTCAGTTGGTGTTCAGAAGTGTCGTCTCCACAGAACCAAACACGTTCGTTCAAGTGTTAGTGGGGTTCAGCACTGCCAGCTGTTCCCCTGCTGTGGAGATGGCAGTCTCTCCTGCTGTCTCCGCATTACAAAGACAGTAGGCCTCTGCCTACACCCTCCTATTTCCTGGGCTTCAACACAGCCAGTTGTAGTTCGGAAGTGCCGTCCACACGGAAAGAGATACTTGCTCCCGTGTCTCAGTGGGGTTCAGTAACGTCAGCTGATCCCCTGCTGTGTGGATGGCAGTCTCTCCTGCTGTAAACTCATTCAAAATACAGTAGGCCTCTGCCTACACCCTCCTATTTCCTGGGCTTCAACACAGCCAGTTGTAGTTCGGAAGTGCCGTCCACACGGAAAGAGACACTTGCTCCCGTGTCTCAGTGGGGTTCAGTAACGTCAGCTGATCCCCTGCTGTGTGGATGGCAGTCTCTCCTGCTGTAAACTCATTCAAAATACAGTAGGCCTCTGCCTACACCCTCCTATTTCCTGGGCTTCAACACAGCCAGTTGTAGTTCGGAAGTGCCGTCCACACGGAAAGAGACACTTGCTCCCGTGTCTCAGTGGGGTTCAGTAACGTCAGCTGATCCCCTGCTGTGTGGATGGCAGTCTCTCCTGCTGTAAACTCATTCAAAATACAGTAGGCCTCTGCCTACACCCTCCTATTTCCTGGGCTTCAACACAGCCAGTTGTAGTTCGGAAGTGCCGTCCACACGGAAAGAGATACTTGCTCCCGTGTCTCAGTGGGGTTCAGTAACGTCAGCTGATCCCCTGCTGTGTGGATGGCAGTCTCTCCTGCTGTCACCTCATTCAAAATTCAGTAGGCCTCTGCCTACACCCTCCTATTTCCTGGGCTTCAACACAGCCAGTTGTAGTTCGGAAGTGCCGTCCACACGGAAAGAGATACTTGCTCCCGTGTCTCAGTGGGGTTCAGTAACGTCAGCTGATCCCCTGCTGTGTGGATGGCAGTCTCTCCTGCTGTCACCTCATTCAAAATTCAGTAGGCCTCTGCCTACACCCTCCTATTTCCTGGGCTTCAACACAGCCAGTTGTAGTTCGGAAGTGCCGTCCACACGGAAAGAGATACTTGCTCCCGTGTCTCAGTGGGGTTCAGTAACGTCAGCTGATCCCCTGCTGTGTGGATGGCAGTCTCTCCTGCTGTAAACTCATTCAAAATACAGTAGGCCTCTGCCTACACCCTCCTATTTCCTGGGCTTCAACACAGCCAGTTGTAGTTCGGAAGTGCCGTCCACACGGAAAGAGACACTTGCTCCCGTGTCTCAGTGGGGTTCAGTAACGTCAGCTGATCCCCTGCTGTGTGGATGGCAGTCTCTCCTGCTGTAAACTCATTCAAAATACAGTAGGCCTCTGCCTACACCCTCCTATTTCCTGGGCTTCAACACAGCCAGTTGTAGTTCGGAAGTGCCGTCCACACGGAAAGAGATACTTGCTCCCGTGTCTCAGTGGGGTTCAGTAACGTCAGCTGATCCCCTGCTGTGTGGATGGCAGTCTCTCCTGCTGTCACCTCATTCAAAATTCAGTAGGCCTCTGCCTACACCCTCCTATTTCCTGGGCTTCAACACAGCCAGTTGTAGTTCGGAAGTGCCGTCCACACGGAAAGAGATACTTGCTCCCGTGTCTCAGTGGGGTTCAGTAACGTCAGCTGATCCCCTGCTGTGTGGATGGCAGTCTCTCCTGCTGTAAACTCATTCAAAATACAGTAGGCCTCTGCCTACACCCTCCTATTTCCTGGGCTTCAACACAGCCAGTTGTAGTTCGGAAGTGCCGTCCACACGGAAAGAGACACTTGCTCCCGTGTCTCAGTGGGGTTCAGTAACGTCAGCTGATCCCCTGCTGTGTGGATGGCAGTCTCTCCTGCTGTAAACTCATTCAAAATACAGTAGGCCTCTGCCTACACCCTCCTATTTCCTGGGCTTCAACACAGCCAGTTGTAGTTCGGAAGTGCCGTCCACACGGAAAGAGATACTTGCTCCCGTGTCTCAGTGGGGTTCAGTAACGTCAGCTGATCCCCTGCTGTGTGGATGGCAGTCTCTCCTGCTGTCACCTCATTCAAAATTCAGTAGGCCTCTGCCTACACCCTCCTATTTCCTGGGCTTCAACACAGCCAGTTGTAGTTCGGAAGTGCCGTCCACACGGAAAGAGATACTTGCTCCCGTGTCTCAGTGGGGTTCAGTAACGTCAGCTGATCCCCTGCTGTGTGGATGGCAGTCTCTCCTGCTGTCACCTCATTCAAAATTCAGTAGGCCTCTGCCTACACCCTCCTATTTCCTGGGCTTCAACACAGCCAGTTGTAGTTCGGAAGTGCCGTCCACACGGAAAGAGACACTTGCTCCCGTGTCTCAGTGGGGTTCAGTAACGTCAGCTGATCCCCTGCTGTGTGGATGGCAGTCTCTCCTGCTGTAAACTCATTCAAAATACAGTAGGCCTCTGCCTACACCCTCCTATTTCCTGGGCTTCAACACAGCCAGTTGTAGTTCGGAAGTGCCGTCCACACGGAAAGAGACACTTGCTCCCGTGTCTCAGTGGGGTTCAGTAACGTCAGCTGATCCCCTGCTGTGTGGATGGCAGTCTCTCCTGCTGTAAACTCATTCAAAATACAGTAGGCCTCTGCCTACACCCTCCTATTTCCTGGGCTTCAACACAGCCAGTTGTAGTTCGGAAGTGCCGTCCACACGGAAAGAGATACTTGCTCCCGTGTCTCAGTGGGGTTCAGTAACGTCAGCTGATCCCCTGCTGTGTGGATGGCAGTCTCTCCTGCTGTCACCTCATTCAAAATTCAGTAGGCCTCTGCCTACACCCTCCTATTTCCTGGGCTTCAACACAGCCAGTTGTAGTTCGGAAGTGCCGTCCACACGGAAAGAGACACTTGCTCCCGTGTCTCAGTGGGGTTCAGTAACGTCAGCTGATCCCCTGCTGTGTGGATGGCAGTCTCTCCTGCTGTCACCTCATTCAAAATTCAGTAGGCCTCTGCCTACACCCTCCTATTTCCTGGGCTTCAACACAGCCAGTTGTAGTTCGGAAGTGCCGTCCACACGGAAAGAGATACTTGCTCCCGTGTCTCAGTGGGGTTCAGTAATGTCAGCTGATCCCCTGCTGTGTGGATGGCAAAGTCTCCTGCTGCCTACACAGTCGTACCACTACTGATTTTTAACCGTGCTCCAATTAGGCCTGTGGCTCCACTGTCTCTCGTATTTCCCCTGTCCTCCAACCCTGCCAGTTACAGCTCCGAAGTGGCGTCTGCACAATCCACACTTGTTCCTGTGTTACAGGTGTTCAGTCCGATCAGTTAATCCCCTGATGTGTGTCCGGCAATGTCGCCTGCTCTGTCCACATTCCCATTATCGGAATGTGGACAGAGCAGGCGACATTGCCGGACACACATCAGGGGATTAACTGACCGGACTGAACACCTGTAACACAGGAACAAGTGTGGATTGTGCAGACGCCACTTCGGAGCTGTAACTGGCGGGGTTGGAGGACAGGGGAAATACGAAAATCAGTGAATCCACAGGCCTAAGTGGAGCTTGGTTCAAATTAGTAGTCTACAACCGATCTTAAAATTTCTTCAATGCAGCCTAAGCCTGCTCCGTGCTTGTCCCTGGGCTTCAACACAGCCAGTTGTTGCTCGGAAGTGCCGTCTTCACAGAGTAAAACACTAGCTCCTGTGTTTGTGGGGTTCAGTAACGTCAGCTGTTCCCCTGCTGTTTTGATGGCAATCTGTCCTGCTGCCTCCCAATTGACAGCACATCAGGCCTCAGCCTGCTAAGTGCTTGTCCTGGGCTCCAACATCGCCAGTTGCTGCTCATAACTGACTTTGGCACGGGTACTCCCTCCTGCCCAGCTTGGTTCCAGCCCTGCCTGCTGTTTCCGGGAAGTGTCAATGTCAGTTTGCCACCCCAAGTTGCCATGTCGTGTTGCGGTTGGGTTAGCCGAGGCTAGGGTGCCAGCAGTTTAGGTGCTTCCTATGTGGACTGCGGGTTCTGGTAAGAAAGGTTTGTTCCATAGTGCCAGTAGGACAAGCACCCCCTGTAGGACTGTGTGATTCGGTAACTGCGGCCAGCTTGCGGCATGCCAACTTTGCTTTTCAGGGGTAACTTCTGATACCCCTCCGGGTTCCAGCACCGTCAGCTGGTTCTCATCAGAGCCTTTGGCCTAGGTGCCTCCATCTCGGTATCCGAGTTCCAGCAACGTCTGCTGGTCCTTGGTAGTGCTTTGTAGCACAGGTACCTCCTGCTTAGTAACCGGGTTCCAGCACCGTCAGCTGGTCCTCGGTTGTGCCATTGGCTCTTATTCCTTCTGCTGCCCCTCCGGGTGCCAGCACTGTCAGCTGGTCCTCGCTATTTCCATTTGCTCTTTCAGCTTATGCTACCCCTCCGGGTTCCAGCACCGTCAGCTGGTTCTCGTCAGAGCCTTTGGCCTAGGTGCCTCCATCTCGGTATCCGAGTTCCGGCAACGTCTGCTGGTCCTTGGTAGTGCTTTGTAGCACAGGTACCTCCTGCTTAGTAACCGGGTTCCAGCACCGTCAGCTGGTCCTCGGTTGTGCCATTGGCTCTTATTCCTTCTGCTGCCCCTCCGGGTGCCAGCACTGTCAGCTGGTCCTCGCTATTTCCATTTGCTCTTGCAGCTTATGCTACCCCTCCGGGTTCCAGCACCGTCAGCTGGTTCTCGTCAGAGCGTTTGGCCTAGGTGCCTCCATCTCGGTATCCGAGTTCCGGCAACGTCTGCTGGTCCTTGGTAGTGCTTTGTAGCACAGGTACCTCCTGCTTAGTAACCGGGTTCCAGCACCGTCAGCTGGTCCTCGGTAGTGCCATTGGCTCTTGTTCCTTCTGCTGCCCCTCCGGGTGCCAGTACCGTCAGCTGGTTCAAGAGGACAAAGAACAGGAAGACAACCACCAAGATGCAGAACAACAAGAGAGAGAAGACAAAGAAGCATAAAAAAAACAAAGCAGAAGAACATTAAGCATAAGACTAATACTCTGAGCAAATGATATTATCTTATTTATAAGCAGAAGAAGACTAAGCAGTGTATGGGGGTGAGTCCGTTCCTCCTCGTGGTGCCCCTGGAAAAGGCCTGCTTCTGCAGGCCAAACTGAACGCGGACAAATCCTGTTGTAAATCTTTTGTGACAGGCAGAACGGAAGGTGTAAACTTCTAACTTTTCTAGATAACAACTACAGGAATGCCTGACACAAACAAGAATATGATGAAGAAGAATAGGAAGAAGATGAAGAAGCTGAATATGTAGAATAATAATTGTTGAATAAGAAGAATATGAAGAATGTAAGAAAAGGAAGAAGAAGAAGAAGAAGAAGAAGAAGAAGAAGAAGAAGAAGAAGAAGAAGAATGTAAAAAAAGGAAGTAGAAGAAGAAGAAGAAGAATGTAAAAAAAGGAATAAGAAGAAGAATGTAAAAAAAGGAAGTAGAAGAAGAAGAAGAAGAATGTAAAAAAAGGAAGTAGAAGAAGAAGAAGAAGAATGTAAAAAAAGGAAGTAGAAGAAGAAGACATACATGTCTGGCAAAATATAAATGAGGCTAACATAGTCAATATCTTTGTAACTCCTAACATCTTTAAAAAAAAAAGTTTAATTCCTGCTATTCCATTTGATTGGGCTAAACCTCTATGGCTTTAATGTCTCCTCCACCTCCCACAATACATTCTACATTATTCTTAGTTGTTTTTCTTCATGTAGAATTAACCTACAAGGAAAGAAAGGTTTTTTTTTAATTCCGATATTTTGGCCCCATTGACTTGCATTGGTTCCCGGTATCGGAATCGGCGATACCGATACTTTTTTTTAAGATCGGCCGATCCATTCCGATCCGATATTTTCAAGTATCGGCTGGTATCGCTCAACTCTAATCATGTTGTGTTTGCAGAGGCCCTGATGTGCCTAAACAGAGGAAATCCCCCACAAGTGACCCCATTTTGGAAACTACACCCCTGAAGGAATTTATTTAGGTATAGTTTTATAGTAATGATTATAATGCTTTTACTGGTGTATGAATTTATAATGTGGTGTTATGTGTAAGATGTGCGGGGTACATCAGATTATAAAAGTGTGTTGTGTCAACAGAGTACAAACTAATTTGTGGATGTGTGGTACGCTTTGTGGCAACCCTTAATGCAAAGGGCAGGTTTCTCAGGGCAGGTTTCACAATGGTAAATTGCGTCTTTTCGGATTCCCCTCTTGGAGCATACTCTCCACCGTTTTTGCGATCGTCCTGTCCTCAATGTTTGGGGAACCTTTCCTGGGAAATGTTGACCTGGGACAATACGGGCACTATCAAATTCAGAAGAACTGGGACTCTCACCTCCCTGAGTGCCAAACATTAGGGCCTTGATGACTTCCTCCTGAAACTGAAGGAAGCTCCCTGTATTGCCTGCAGATTGGAACAGCACAAAGCATTGTACAGTGCCAACTGTACAATGTGCATGGTCAATTTTTTGTGCCATACTTTGGCTTTTCACATGGCACTGTATGGTTTGAGGACCTGATCTGAAAGATCTACACCCCCCATGTACCAATTGTAAACCAAGGCACAATCTGGCTTTGGGACTGCTATTGTGGTCCCATGAACAGTGACAATGGAGCTGTTTTCACAGTGTATGGTGGTCAAGATAAGGACATCCCTTTTGTCCTTATACTTGACCATCAGCATATTGTCGCTGCATTGGGCTGTGCTTTCGCGTTTTCTCAGCATTTGCCCAATTAGCGGTTTAGTGAGGCCTCGCTGATTTTTTTTTTTCTTTTTTGCACGGTGCCACATGCAACTGTACCTCTGGCAGAGAGGGTCTTGAAGAGCGGGATGCTGGTGTAGAAGCTATCAATGTAGAGGTGATGATAAACCTTTTCCAGCAGTGGGTGCAGAAATTCACACACAATTTTCTCACTCACCCCCAGGACAGGGGGCATTGAGGGGGGTTAATCTGGGTGTCCTTCCCCTCGTAAACCCTAAATCTGTGGGTGTACCGTGAGGTACTCTCGCGCAGATTGTACAGTTTTATTCTGTACCTGGCCCTCTTACTGGGCAGGTATTGTCAGAATTTTAGCCGCCCTTTGACATGAACCAGAGATTCATCAATAGCGATGTCCCTCTGGGGTATATACGCTTCAGCAAATTTTCTGCTGAAGTGGTCAACCACTGGCAGAATTTTATATAGATGATCAAAGTTTGGATCATCTCAGGGAGGACACTGCATTATCACTATGATGCTTACATTTTTAGATTGCTCCAAAAAGTATCCTTTTCATGGCCATGCAGAATACCGGTGTACTGTGTAGAATATCAGTACTCCAGTATTGCCGAAGCTCTGTTTTTTGTCATCTCTGCTGAATTTACCGGAGTCCATCTGGCGCATGATGACGTGGGATTTTGGGTGAAAAATTGTTGGGTATACAGGTTTGTCTGGGCCACCATAAGCTTTATTGTTTCATCACTGAAAAATAATTTGAAGAAGTCAATTTCAATGAGGCCAGAGGTGTCAAACTGGATTCATGAGTTGCCGATGAACTCCTGAACGACGGGCTGATAATTTTCGGGGGGGTGCAATCCATATGGGATCGATTAATGAAGGAGTTGCCTGAGTCCTAGGGCGCCTTGCTGGGGGTCCTTCCTCACTAGATGAGGAGGAAGCATAGAAATAGAGGAATGTGGGATTTTTCTCACTGGCTGAATCCGTGTCAGACGCAAGCAAGGCGTAAGCCTCCTCTGGTGAATAACGTCTTCTTGACGAATGGGCCATTTATTTTTATTTTTTTTCCAAACCCTGGGGATGAGCATGTAAGTGGTGCTTCAACATGTGTAATGTGTGGGGCTTGTGTATAGGGTACAATTTATTATAAAAAAAAATGAAAAAAGTAGATATAAAATGTAGAAGAAAAAAAATGAAAAGAAAAATCAGATGTAAAAAATAGTTTGTATAAAAAATACAGAAGTTCACTACACTAATGCCCTCCCTATAAATTTATCCGACGCAAATACAGTGGGGAAAAAAAGTATTTAGTTGGCATGTCAGGCCTGTAATTGACATCATAGGTAGACCACAACTATGAGAGTCAAAATAAGAAAACAAATCCAGAAAATCACCTTGTCTGATTTGGCAAGATTTATTTTTCAAATTATGGTGGGAAATAAGTATTTGGTCATTAACAAAAGATCTTCTCAATATTTTGTTATATATCCGTTGCTGGCAATGACTGAGTTTTCTGTAAGTCTTCACAAGGTTGGCACACACTGTTGGTGGTATGTTGGCCCATTCCTCCATGCAGATCTCCTCTAGCGCAGTGATGTTTTGATCCTGTTACTGGGCAACACGGACTTTCAAATCCCTCCAAAGGTTTTCTATGGAGTTGAGATCTAGAGACTGGCTAGTCCTCTCCAGGACCTTCAAATGCATTTTATGAAGCCACTCTTTTGTTGCCCTGGCGGCATGCTTGGGATCATTATCATGCTGAAAGACCCATCCACATTTCATCTTCAATGCCCTTGCTGATGGAAGGAGATTTGCACGCAAAATCTCACGATACATGGATCCATTTATTCTTTCATGTACACGGATCAGTTGTCCTAGTCCCTTTGCAGAGAAACAGCCCCAAAGCATGATGTTGCCACCCCCATGCTTCACAGTAGGTATGATATTCTTTGAATGCAACTCAGCATTCTGTCTCCTCCAAACCCGACAAGTTTTGTTTCTACCAAAGAGTTCTACATTGATTTCATCAGACCTTATGACATTCTCCCAATACTTTTCTGGATAATCCAAATGCTCTCTACCAAGCTTCAGACGGGCCCAGACATGTACTGGCTAAAGCAGAGGGAAACGTCTGGCACTGCAGGATCTGAGTCCCTGGTGGCATAGTGTGTTACTTATGGTAGCCTTTGTTACGGTAATCCCAGCTGTATGCAGGTCATTCACTAGGTCCCCCCCGTGTGGTTCTGGGATTTTTGCTCACCATTCTTGTGATCATTTTGACCCCACGGGGTGAGATCTTGCGTGGAGCCCCAGATGGAGGGAGATTAGCAGTAGTCTTGCATGTCTTCCATTTTCCTATTATTGCTCTCACAGTTGATTTCATCACACCAAGCTGCTTGCCTATTGCAGTTTCAGTCTTCAAAGCGTGGTGCAGGGCTAAAATTTTGGTTTTGATGCCCTTCAACAGCTCTGCACCACAGTGAAGATTGGAGAGTGACTGTTTGAGGTTGTGGACAGGTGTCTTTTATACTGATAAGTTCAAACAGGTGCCATTGCTACAGGTAATGAGTGGAGGACAGGAGAGTTGCAGGTCTGTGAGAGCCATAAATCTTGCATGTTTTTAGGTGACCAAAAACTTATTTTCTACCATAATTTGAAAAATAAATCTTGCCATATCAGACAAGGTGATTTTCTGGATTTGTTTTCTCATTTTGACTCTCATAGTTGTGGTCTACGTATGATGTCAGTAACAGGCCTCTCTCATCTTTTTAAGTGTGAGAACTTGCACAATTGGTGGCTGACTAAATACTTTTTTTCTCCACTGTAATTCTTTTTTTACAAAAGAAAAACGAACGCCACCAACAATGTGACGTACACTCCCCTAATGCACTTGCTAAAACTTAGACGACTCAACTAATAATTTTTTTTGCAAAAGAAAAGCGAACTAAACCAACAATGAGACGTGCGCTTCCCTAATGAACCCGCTAAAACTTAGATAATGCAACTAATACTCTATTCCTTTTTTTTCCTTTCTAAAAGATGATCGGTCGTCACTAACGCTGTGACACTGGCTATACTACCTCTAAAACTACGCTGTACTAACTATTATTATTATTTTCTAAAAAAAACCAATTGGTCATCACTAACACTGTGATGCTGGCTACGCTACCTTGCTACGACTTAAACTACGCTGTACTAACTATTATTTTTTTCTAAAAAAAAAAAATCGGACATTGCTTACACTGTGACGTTCACTACGCCAACTAGCTAAAAAAAGAAAAAGTCCTGTGGCACAGTCTCTGATCAGCAGAGATACTGATCAGAGCACTGCAGACACAGCATGAGCAAGAATGATTTGCGCGGAATGCTGCCCACGCGAAAAAAAAGTGCAAAAAAGTGCACTACAAATTCAATTGGAAGGGGCGAGGGGTGGTACTGGAAAAGGGATGGAGGGGACTGGGAAAGGGATGGGGGAGATGTTGCCGCTTTGCTGTGATCACGGATGAGTCACACAGCAGGCAGAGCACAGCACAGCACAGATGAACAGAGAGCATTGAAGCATGGCCGCATAAGACCCATTCATCCAAAAAAATACATTATACCAAAAAGATGGCAGAAATGGCCGTGACGTTTATTTGGGTTACATAAGATAATTTTAATAAATAATTTCAAAAAATAAATACCATATCACCAAGACATAACCAATCCACCCTAAACAAAGGGCGATTTCCCCACCATTAACATTACGACAGGGAATCGTAAATAAAGGGGAGGGAGGGAGGGATCTTCTTTCTTCATCCAGCAACGTAATGGAGCTGAGCTTGCTGACAGGGCAATTTATAAATAGAACTAGCCCTACTAAAATGCATCACCACCAATCAGAAACAGTTTAAAAAAGGCGCCAAGAACTGGATTAAACCAGTTTTTGTTTGAGTACGTGCTTGCCATGAAACAGTCATTTGACCTCAAATTGACCCCAGTATCACCTGTTCCTATAAAATAGAAAATACTGAAGGAAAATTCAGGGCCTAAGCGGCCATGAGTCCCCCCTATATTAAATTTTGTCCTACGGGGGGAGGGCTAACATGGCCGCATAAGACCCATTCATCCAAAAAATACATTGCACCAAAAAGATAGCAGAAATGGCCGTGACGTTTATTTGGGTTACATAAGATAATTTTAATACATAATTTCAATAAATAAATACCATATCACTTAAACCATATTACCAAGACATAACCAATCCACCCTAAACAAAGGGTGATTTCCCAAATGCCAAGGCTCGAAGAGTCATGGCTCCCCAAAACCACACAGCCATTTCTCCACCATAGACTACAAGTCCAGGTTGAATATATCCAAGCCTATGTCAGATAAGTGGACCGAGTCGCCTCTATAAAGTCCTGGCACGAAACCTTCGAGCTCCACATGTCTAAAGGAGAAACCACCAAGCATAGGGAAAAACTTGTTCATTCCTCTGTTAACTCTCTTACGTATTTTTTCTTAAAAAAAGAAACTTGTTATTAGCCCAAGCCAATCTGGGAATGATTTCAGAAAAAATGAAACTGGTTTGCGGGAAGGATTGTTTCAGGCTTATTACATCTGATCTCAAGAAGGCTAATAAATCCAGAGTTTTCATTTTTCCAAGATCATTGCCAGTGACAAGTATAATAACTAAATTCGGGTAAGGTAGATGGTCACAACATTTCTTGAATTCTAAAATAAAATTCACCCATCTCATCCCACGAACACTGTGCCAAAAAATTTGAACATAAGTTCTCAGAATACGATCTCTGGCTGGCCCTCTTCTGGGCCCAGTAAATAAATGAGTGCCCGATGATCCATACAATCATGGGACCTAGAAACAAATAAGGATTAATAATCATATAAATCGTGTCTAACATACAACTTATAGCTTTTGGACTCCCATCTTCCCATTTTCATAATCTCAGAATTGCACAAACCGGATCTCGCTGCCTCCGTCGCTGCTCCAATTCTGAAAGAATGTGATGTTATGTTCAAATTTTCCCAATTCAACAAATGAAGACATTTTTTAAGGATGCTATTAAACTGAAAAATGGTGGCCGGAGAATTATCCCTATGAAAGAAAAGGGGGCCCATACCGTTCGGTCTAATATCAAGCCATTTTTTAACATTGGTTACAGGGCATATCACGTCGTCGTGAACTGAATCTAATTGCAATCTGGCACCTCTGCCCCACTGATATGTTTTAGATTTTCTTATGAAGAGAAAAAGGACCGAATCATGAACGTTAATGTCTGAAAGCGAGAGACCTGAGGGTTCCTTTTTAGTAGCCGAGACTAATTCCCCTACTCTGAGGGCACCGAAAAAGGCAAGAGAAAATGCAGCGCAAAAAAGTGTAGTCTCGAAGGGGTTCAAACATACTTGGAGAGACAATCATAGCTCTTTTAGTAAAGCTAGAGATATAGGTCTACGAGAATCAGGACTGAAGTTGCCCTTTTGATTCCCTTCAAAAACTGTTTTATGGGAAAAATTCTTGTTAGAGGAGGGTTACCTAATAATTTTAAGAAAAAGGAAACCGCTGCCAAGTATTTAGAAACCGCCGAAAAGGAAAGGACTTTTTGTACTAGCGATTCTACGAATCACAAGCCTGCATTAGGACTAGCAGACATATGATTAAAGTTATGCAATATGCAAAATTCTATCCATCGTTGCCATGTGGCTGAATAATCAGCCTATGTTCTCTTTGATACAGAATGTTCAATGAAATGCGGGATTATACTGAGATTATGTACCAAATTGACTGAGGGCAGGGTGTTGCTTCTGTATCCGCATTGGGAACCTGTTGGTAAAAATTCAACCGCTCACCAAGACATAAAGACTTAGCAAGCAAAGCTTTTTCGCTGCAACCCAATTTTGCTTTAATCCAAATGCTATGCTTAAAACAAAAGACGACAAATTGTCTTAAAATCATGGCCGCCCAAGAGTTCTTAGAAGATAGGGTATTGACAGCAAAAACGAATCCTTGATTAGGGGATAAAACAACTAATCTGCGGTTTTGTAATGAGGACCCCCATAGCTGAATTGCCAATAAAATAGTAAAAAGTACCACAATGTTTTTGGATATTTTTGAGTCAATCCAAGATTTAGGCCACGATTGAACTGACCAGTGGGTTAGAAAAATAACTGAGCATCCCGCAAAAATGTCTGCAGCGAACAGGAGAGGCAAAGAATCAGTTAATACAAAATTAGACTGTAAACAGGATCTCCCATTGAACTCTGAGAGGAATCTTAGCCAAACTTTTATATCTGCTTTCATCTCTGAAGTGACTCTAATGTGGAAAAAGGGGGAGGAAAGGCCCGACGTTGCATCATACAGGCATCTGGAAAACACACGACCCATAGGCATAATGCGAAGGGCAAATGTTAATATCCCAGTACTGATTGTAGCTCTTTCAAAGTAATCTTTTCCTTGGACAATATACTGGTCAGGGATTTCTGGAGTTTCAATACCTTTTCCATAGGCAAGCTGCATTCCATCCTCTCAGTGTTCAAAGAGATGCCTAAAAATTCAATAGAAGTGGAAGGGAGAACCGTTTTTTCTTTAGCAATTGGAACCCAAAAAAATTCACACATAGATAAGAATTTTTTAAGAGTAATTAAATATGTCTGGGAATCAGGGGGACCAATAAAAAGAAAATCGTCCACATAGTGTAAAATACCAGACGCTGGAAACTGACTCAATTACCCAATGCAAAAAAGTTGAAAAGCTCTCAAAGTAAGAGCATGATAGGGAAAAACCCATAGAAAGGCATTTATCGAAAAAATACTTGTTGTCAAAAGCGAATCATAAAGAATTAAAACTGGCCAGGTGAACCGGGAGGATTCTGAAAGCAGACTTTATGTCTGATTTTGACAACAGAGCATTCCTTCCAAACTTCCTAATCAAATCAATGGCTAGATCAAAAGATGCATAACATACAGTACATGCCGATTTGTCTATTTCATCATTCAGCGAAAAACCTTTTGGATATGACAAATGATGAATTAGCCGAAAAGAACCAGGTTCTTTTTTAGGAACTACGCCTAGGGGGAGAAATACGGAAATTAGTGAAAGGAGGGGAAGACAATGGGCCTGCTACTCTACCTAATGAAACTTAGTGAAAATTTTTTTCCTTAGCTACTTCAGGGCACAATAATGGAGAAATTAAATTCTTCTGAATAATACAACTCAAACCATTGAAAGTGGGAATGAGAAAGCCAAAAGAGAATCCTTTGAATAAGAGTTCGCTAGTCTCCCTGTTTGGGTAGCTGTTTAGCCAATAAAGCATTCTTTCCACTCTCACTGGTGTCTGAGCCCTTGAAAACAAAATCTCTGGAAGCTTGTTGTTGAGAGGTCTGTTTTTTAACCCCTTTCTGTCATGTGACGTACTATCCCGTCCATGTGCCCTTGGACTTAATTCCCAGGGACGGGATAGTACATCACAGCGATCACGTGGTGAGCGCCGCTGATCTCGGCCGGGTGTCAGCTGATTATCACAGCTGACACCCAGCACAATGTGTCAGGGGCGGTCACGGATCGCCACCGACACGTTAACCCCTTGCACACCGCGATCAAACTCGATTGCGTTGTACCGGGGGTTAAAGGGAAGCATCGGCAGGGAGGGGGCTCCCTCCGTGCTTCCCTGAGCCCCTCACAGCAGCGCAATGTGCAGCGCTGCTGCGGGGGGCTCCATCCCTGCAGGTCCCCGAATCCAAGATGGTGACGGGGACCTTCCGGGGGCCTTCAGGGAGCTGGCTTCCTCATGCCTGCAAAGCGCAGGTAAGGAGGAAGCCTTGTGCAGTGCCTGTGATAGATCGCTGATCTGTCACAGTGATCTGTGATGTGACAGATCAGCGATCTGTCACATGACAGTGATGTCCCCCCTAGGACAATGTAATAAATTAAAAAAAAAAGTGTAAAAATAATTTTTAAAAATGCGCTAATTTAAAAAAAAAAATATATTCTCTAATTCATTTTTTGGAAAAAAAAAAAAGCAATAAAAGTACACATATTTGGTATCGCCGCGTCCATAACGACCCGCCCTATAAAACTGTCCCATTAGTTAACCCCTTTAGCAAACCCCTTAAAAAATAAAAATAAAAACGAAGCAAAAAATAATGATTTATCATATCGCCAAACAAAAAGTGCAATAACGTGTGATCAAAAAGACGCATATAAATACCATGGTACCAATGAAAACGTCATCTTGTCCCGCAAAAAATGAGCTGCCATACAGCATCATCAGCAAAAAAATAAAAAAGTTATACCTCGCAGAATAAAGTGATGCAAAAATAATTATTTTTTATATAAAATTGTTTTCATTGCATAAAAGCGCCAAAACAAAAAAACGGCCTAAATGAGGTATCGCTGTAACCGTACTGACCCGAAGAATAAAAGCGCTTTATCAATTTTACCGCAGGCGGAACGGTGTAAACGCACCCCCCAAAAGAAATTCATGAAACGCTGGTTTTTGTTCATTCTGCGTCCCAAAAATCGGAATAAAAAGTGATCAAAAGATGTCACAGGCCCGAAAATGATACTAATAAAAACGCCAACTCGTTTCGCAAAAAATAAGACCTCACATGACTCTATGCATCAAAATATGGAAAAATTATAGCTCTCAATATGTGGTGATGCAAAAACTATTTTTACAATAAAAAGCGTCTTTTAGCGTGTGACAGCTGCCAAAAATAAAAACCCACTTTAAATAGTAAATCAACCCCCCCGTTATCACCCCCGTAGTTAGGGAAAAATAATAAAATTAGAAGAAAATGTATTTATTTCCATTTTCTCATTAGGGTTAGAGCTAGGACTAGGGTTAGGGTTAGGGTTAGGGCTAGGGTTAGGGATGAGATTAGGGTTAGGGGTGTGTTGGGGTTAGGGTTGAAGTTAGAATTGGGGGGTGTCCACTGTTTGGGCACATAAGGTGCTCTCCAAATGCAACATGGCGTCTGATCTCAATTCCAGCCAATTCTGCGTTGAAAAAAATCAAATGGTGCTCCTTCCCTTCCAAGCTCTGCCATGCACCCAAACAGTGTTTTACCCCCACATATAGGGTATCAGTCTACTCAGGACTCCTGTTATCCTTAGGAAAATAAAAAATTGGGGGCAAAAATATCATTTTTGTGGAAAAAAATGATTTTTTTATTTTCACGCCCGGGCGTTATAAACTTCTGTGAAGCACTTGGGGCTCAAAGTGCTCACCACACATCTAGATAAGTTCTGTGGGAGGTCTAGTTTCCAAAATGGTGTCACTTGTGGGGAGTTTCAATAGTTTAGGTACATCAGGGGCTCTCCAAACGCACATGACACTCGCAGACCATTCCTTCAAAGTCTGCATTCCAAAACATCACTACTTCCCTTCCGAGCCCCGACGTGTGCCCATACAGTAGTTTTCTCCCACATATGGGGTATCAGCGTATTCAGGACAAATTGGACAACAACTTTTGGGGTCCAATTCCTCCTGTTACCCTTGGGAAAATAAAAAAAATGGGGACCAAAAGATTATGTTTGTGGAAAAATTACGATTTTTTTTTTATTTTCACGCCCGGGTGTTATAAACTTCTGTGAAGCACTGGGGGGGGGGTTCAAGGTGCTCACCACACATCTAGATAAGTTCCTTGGGGGGTCTAGTTTCCAAAATGGTGTCATTTGTGGGGGGTTTTCACTGTTTTGGTACATCAGGGGTTTTCCAATCGCGACATGGTGTCCAATCTCAATTCCAGCCAAGAAAGTCAAATGGCGCTGCTTCCCTTCTGAGCTCTGCCATGCGCCCAAATAGTCGTTTACACCCACATATGGGGTATCAGCGTACTCAGAATAAAATGCACAATAACTTTTAGGGTCCTCTTATCCTTGGGAAAATAAAAATTGGGGTGAAAAGATCATTTTTGTGGAAAAAATATGATTTTTTAATTGTACGACTGTGCGTTATAAACTTCTGTGAAGCCCTTGTGGGTTCAAAGTTCTCACCACATATCTAGATAAGTTCCTTGGGGGGTCTAGTTTCCAAAATGGGGTCACTTGTGGGAGGTTTCCACTGTTTAGGTACATCAGAGGCTCTCCAAACGTGACATGGCGTCCGATCTGAATTCCAGCCAATTTTGCATGGAAAAAGTCAAACGGCGCTCCTTCCCTTCTGAGCTCTGCCATGCGCCGAAACAGTGGTTCCCCCCACATATCAGGTATCAGCGTACTCAGGACAAACTGCACAATAACTTTTGCAGTCCAATTTCTCCTGTTACCCTTGGTAAAATAAAAAAAATTGAACCTGAAGTATTTTTTTTGTGAATAAAAGTTAAATGTTCATTTTTTTTTAAATATTCAAAAATTCCTGTGAAGCACCTGAAGCGTTAATAAACTTCTTGAATGTGTTTTTGAGAACCTAAAGGGGTGCAGCTTTTAGAATGGTGTCACTTTTGGGTATTTTCTATCAAATAGACCCCTCAAAGTGGCTTCAAATTTGATGTGGTCCATAAAAATAAAATGGTGTTGCAAAAATTAGAAATAGCTGGTCAACTTTTAAACCTTGTAACTTCCTAACAAAAAAAAATTTTGGTTCCAAAATTGTACTGATGTAAAGTAAACATGTGGGAAATGTTAGTTATCAAGTTTTTTGTGTGCCGTATCTCTGTGATTTAAGGGCATAAAAATTCAAAGTTGGAAAATTGCAAAATTTTCAAAATTTTCGCCAAATTTCCATTTTTTTCACAAATAAACTCAAGTTATATGAATGAAATTTTACCACTAGCATGAAGTACAAAATGTCACGAGAAAACAATGTCAGAATCACCGGGTCAGAATTGTAAAAATTGGCCCGGTCATGAACGTGCAAACCACCCTTTGGGGTTAAGGGGTTAAAACATTTGGACACTGGGTGAGTGTTACCGCAGAAGGAACACTCGTGACAAAATCGACAGCTATTGCGCCATTTACAGGAGGATTCGTTAAATGCAAAGCAAAAACCTCTTTTTACAGATGGGTAAGACATCTGCTTACTCGCGTATTGACGCTGTGGAAGCATCAGGTTGATCCATAATCCAACGTCCTTCACACCCCATTTAAGTTCCGGATGTACTGCTAATTTCTGACTAAAAGCCTAGTCATAGCTGAGCCATGCGAAGCCACCAAAATTCCTGTAAGCTTCTAGAATAATGTCTATGTGCTGAAGCAAACTGCTACACAGGTGCGGAAACTTTTCGCCGACAACAGCAGAGTAAATCGAGAAGGCCTGGACCCAGTTGTTGAAAGACTTCAAAGAGCCACGTTTTGAATCGTCAGATTCTGTTTTGTCCTTCTCGAACCTACCCGGCTGTTCCCTGCAAGGGAGTAATGAAAATCAATCTACATATTTGTTCTCCCAAATAAGCTCCTTAACTGAAGCATTGAGGTGAAAACCTAATGGAGACAGCTCACAAGTGAGCTCCTCTTTAAATGGGTTCTGAGGGGAGGTGTTAACTTTTGCAATATTACCAACAGCGGCACTGGCGGTGCTAGCCAGTGAGCTGGAAGCACTGACAGCCTCACCCAAAGCCTCAGTGAACAAATTTTTGAACATTGTTTTAAAATCAATAAGCTGAAGGACAGACAGGGGGACATTCAAGCTCTCACCCCTTCCAGAAGTGGACTCCGCTTGCTCTTGATCTGAAGAACAGCCCGCCCTCGGACGCTGAGACACGGGGAGGGGCAGCTGACACCCGCCGGATGCCGGGCATTCTTCTTCCCCTGATGTTGCTGACTCCAGATGAGCTGGAGGCGGGCGTCTGGAGTTCGGAGACAGTGTGGTGCCGCTCGGCCTAGCTGCCGCAGCGCTTTTATAGCCGCAGCAGGTACCAGCACCTCCGGAGACTGATGATTCTGTCACAGACGAGACCCAGCGGTCGCACTGAATGTCTCGCGCTGGGCTGCGAGACTTCCTTGTTGCAGGGCGGGCAGAAGACGCGCGCTCTTCCTGTGCGCGCCTGGAGGCTCTCGGCGGGGTCACCGGCGGTGAGAATGACGTCCGTGGCTTCCTCACTCTCTAGGCACTGGTCGACCTCAGAGTGGCAGGCTGTTCATCGGTCTGCGGTAGCGGCGAGGAGCGCCGTTCAGGTAAAGGAGGGATGGCTTCCGGAGCTGCCAATATAGGTTTCATAGCCAGACAGCTCCTCAGCCAATCCTCTCCATCACTTTCTCCGGCCCTGGCTACCAACTGCTGCAGTAGGCTCTCCATTGAGGGAAGTACTTGGCTTATCTTCTTTCTACATCCAGCAACGTAATGGAGCTGAGCTTGGTGACAGGGCAATTTCTAAATAGAACTAGCCTTGCTAAAATGCATCACCACCAATCAGAAACAGTTTAAATAAGGCGCCAAGAACTGGATAAAACCAGTTTTTCTTTGTGTACGTGCTTGCCATGAAACAGTCACTTGACCTCAAATTGACCCCAGTATCACCTGTTCATATAATATAGAAAACACTGAAGGAAAATTCAGGGCCTAAGCGGCCATGAGTCCCCCCCTGTATTAAATTTCATCCTACGGGGGGGGCTAACAGGAGGTAGGAGATCGCCGGGGAGATCACGCTGGCCACCAATGAATTATTTTCTCAGGTGGCACAGAGAGGCTGGAGGGCCACTCTGCATGGCAAATCTGAGGTAAAGATGGCGTGCAGGGCGGTGATCGCTATTTTAGATTAACCCCTTTGGTGCTGATAGGCTAGAAACTCTTGTTCAGCCAATTCGCGCCATATGGGTTAATCAGGTGAGGTGGCATCACGATTACCCCACCCATTGTGATGGCTGTGATTGGTGTTCAGAGTTCACCTGCCAATCACAGCGATCGCCGATGCAGGGGGGGCAGATCAGCCCCCCGTGGAGACGTGCCAGGATGGTCTGCTGTTAGGGACAGCAGCCATCATAACCCGTTCATTGCGTGATGCAGTGCCGTGACCAGAAATAGCAGTACTAGTACTGAAGTTTGTCGTAACACACCTCCCGCAGAGCAGTGCTAGTACAGCGCATGTTGGGAAGGGGTTAAAAACTGAATAGCTGAATCCTTCTAAGCTCTATGTAGAATCCAGAGATCAATTTTCCCATAAGTCACTGCAAAAGTCAATGGCAGAAGGGAGGGGCAGAGCCAATTGGTCAGGAGTTGAAAAGTGGGATGATTTATGCAAGGAAAATAGACTTCCTATTTCCACAGAGCAGGGAAGAGAGAAGAATTAGATGGGTAGAAAGGCAAAATGAGCACAGTGCTATGTAATATGATCATTGCAACATATTAGGAGGATGAAAACTTTCCTTGCACTTGATGGCTAATTTAATCCATCCACAAGTGGCTGTTAACCGGTTAAATGCCATTGTCAATCATTGACAGCAGCTATTAACACGTGCAAACAGGAAGTGCATCATTGATCCCGTTCATCAGCGCTCCCATCACGTGATCAAGGGGCGCCGATGGGTTGTCATTACAGCCGAGTGTCTGCTAAAGACCCTTTGCCTTTCATGATGCTTTTCCTATGCCAGTGTTCATTGGGGATCGTGATTTTTGCTATACATAGCAGTGCTTGGCCACTGCTATGTATAGCACAGGTGATCGGGCGATCTCAGGTTTCTGTATAATACAGAAAAAAATAAAAATACACCAAAAAAGTTGCAATTATGCCCTTTTTACTCCATTATAAATAAAACAATAACAAAATAATAAATGCACGTTTGGAATCTGTGTACTCTTACTGACCTTAGGAGTCGTGTTGCTAGGTCAGTTTTACAATATATTGAACAAAATAAATTAAAAAAAAAAAATTTGTGGAAATGCACTTTTTTGCAATTTCAACATACTTGGAATTTTTTTCCTGTTTTTCAGTACATTATGTGGAGAAATGAATTGAGTCATTCAAAAATACAACTCAGACCTCAGGAAAGAAGCCCTCATATGGCTATATGGTTGGAAAAACAAAAAAGATATGGAAAATCGTCAACAGGTAAAGGAGTTAAATTACTGTGATATACTGTTTCAAACATTATATGGTAACAATGATTCTGTATGGAGAAATATATGGGCCTCATTACTCTGTATAGCGCACTATGCGGTGGCCATAATACTGTATGGAGTAATATACTGTCCGTTTTTGGAGCTATTGGAGAATTTAAAATGGATATCAGTCATGAGATGTAAAAAATGAAGTATTTTTCATTGTACTAAACCGCTATTTCTCTGCCGTATCGGAGCATCATGAGTTGTGGTATGTGTTAAGGGGGCGCTCTTTGGCCCAGGGCACATGAAAACCTGGAGCCAGCCCTCCCCCCCACACAAATTTAGCCAAATAACCCCCATTTTTCAGTGCGTAACTAGCATTATGAAGTAAATTAAGGTTGAAATGCTTCAGTAATAAGAACTGATGTTTTTGGCATTCAAAAGGGCACTGTAGGTGTGTTTCCTGTCCTCCACTCCCTGCCGACTTTGCTTCCCCATTGACTTGCATTGGGTTTCGTGTTTCGGTCGGCCTTTTCACGATAATCGGCCGATACCCCCACACAAATTTAGCCAAATAACCCCCATTTTTCAGTGCGTAACTAGCATTATGAAATAAATTAAGGTTGAAATGCTTCAGTAATAAGAACTGATGTTTTTGGCATTCAAAAGGGCACTGTAGGTGTGTTTCCTGTCCTCCACTCCCTGCCGACTTTGCTTCCCCATTGACTTGCATTGGGTTTCGTGTTTCGGTCGGCCTTCGACTTTTCACGATAATCGGCCGATTTCGTTCAACCCGACTTTTGCGAAAGTTGGGTTTCGTGAAACCCGACTCGACCCAAAAAAAGGCAAAGTCGCTCATCTCTAATCACAAATTAATAAGTTTTCATGTATCCTTTAATAAGATGTGTAGTAGAGGGGTTACAAGGACACTAAATTCAGGAAGGCAAATTTCCAACGGATGAGAGATGATCTTGGTGCAATTAACTGGGACGATATCCTGAGACATAAAAATACACAAAGAAAATGGGAGACGTTTATTAGCATCCTGAATAGGGCCTGTGCACAATATATACCATATGGGAATAAACATGCTAGAAATAGGAGGAAACCACTATGGCTAAATAGAGCTGTAAGGGGTGCAATAAGAGACAAAAATAAAGCATTTAGAGAATTAAAGCAAGTAGGTAGTGATGTGGCATTAAATAAATACAGAAAATTAAATTAATTCTGTAAACGCTGCATTTCTTAATATTGTCGGCTGCTTTTTCGAGTTCAGAAGAGACCAACATAACCGGTTTTGATTGTCTCTACTGAAATTGAAGAAGGAGCCTATAGAGGCCAGAAATTCTTTTTTTTTGTGAAATGTTTTACGAATAAATGTAACTAGTTCATGTACAATGTTAGTATAGCCTGTCATATGTCCTGGAGTCTCCCAAAGACTTTGGCTATTGGAAAATCCAAAGTCCTTGGACGACTGTTTAAGAACGTGTCAGGGAAATTCATGCTCACTTTCATTTCTAATAAAATGGGTGTGATTTTGTGTATTAAAAATGTATTTTAAGCGCAAAGAATATTATGGGCCCTAATGTGAACAAATGTATGTTGGTAATGTGAATAATATAATAAGAACAATTTCATAGAATGCTTAAAATACTAGTGATATGGAATGGAATGTGTTAATGTATTAGATATAGGGAAAGTGTAGGGGTAAGAAATTAGGACATACTGTAGGTACAGAAATAGGATAAAGCATTAGATATATACAGTATAAGGATTCCAAAAGTGCAGTGGAGGTCACAATAAAATCAGGAAGTTGATAGTTACAGTATAGGAAATGTTAAAGTGTTTGGGAACCGCCTCAACATGGGATGTGCAGGGTTAGTTAAAAAGGAGAACACTTCCTGTTTCACGGAGATAAGATTAGATAGAAAGAAAGGTAAGAAAAGCCCAAGGCCAAAAAAGCACAAGTGGGTACGAACTTTTGGGCAGCATGTGGACAACCACCACTTTAATTATTATGCTTTGCTTATATAGTGCTATCTTTTTCACTTGAGATACATTATCATCACTATCCTCAATGAGGCTCACAATCTAGATTCCCTTTCAGTATGTCTTTGGATGGTGGGAGGAAATCAAGAGAACCTGTAGGAAACCCACGCAAACACGGGGAGAACATACAAACTGCTTGCAGATGTTGTCCTTCATGAGATTTGAACCAAGGACCCCAGAGTTGCCAGACTGCAGTGCTAACCACAAACTTAAGTGGACCTTCCTGGGACATCCAGAACATATGGCCCGAATTAGGTACAGAGGAGCGTGCATTAATCACTTTCCAGAAGGGAATAAACGGGAACCGTTTCAGAAAGGCAGGTTGGAACCCATGAGAGCTGCCAAGACTGCCAGACAAGGGATAACTCTGAAAAGAATGTGAATGTATCATCGTATTGTGCTGTCAATAGGATGGCGTTAGGACTGTTCAGTAAAGATAAACTGAAAAGGATCAAGCATCTCCTGTTCAATATGCGGGTGTTCCTGATCATGGAGTCAGCGGAGGATTCCGGCCAAACCGTGAGTGTAATAACTTATACCCACTGCATAAGGTAAATTGGACACTATTTACTTGTGATGTGCCAGGATGTAGAAACACAACAGCTCCTCGTCCATGACTACCACTTTGTGCACCTTACAACTGTTTCCTCACAATCACTAGAGCAGACATCTCCCACAATAATTAGAACAGGCATGGTTAGGGATGGCAATGCACCTCCATTCATTGTCTATGACTGACAGAAATGAATAAGTACAGCACCGATCTATTTCAGGCAGTCCCTCAGAGAAACAATGGAGCGTCATTGCACATGTCCAACTATAATGATTTATTAACAGAGAAAGTGAGGGATTACATGAAATAAGGACCCCAATTTTAGTAAATGTTGGGATCCCAGCAGTAGGATTCCCAAGGACAAGACATTATTCCCCTTTCCCACAAAGTTGGAAATATGTAATCGTCCAAAATATCTTAATATTCTGAAGTATTAAGATTTTACTTCACTGATAGAGGACTATTCCAACCACTGAAAACAAGCCCATTCCTCTGCCAAACTTTACAGTTGGCACAATGCAATCAGGCAGGTAACATCCTCTCTCTTGCATTTGCAAATTATCTCTTCAGAAAGGAGAGCTTGAAGTCTAGTGCTATATATTGGAAGTAGTAATCCTAAATATCAATATCGACCCTTTTATGAGTCATGTGTTGCATGCATGCCGCTAGGTTCAGATAGGGACGGAACAGGTCTCATGAATTCTTTGGAACTTTGGGGGAACCGTTACTCAGGGCGACCATGTACTGCAGCTTCCTCAGGCGCAAGATGGATCCACTTGCTCACACAGATACAATTGATAGAGTCCTCATGAACAGTTTAATGTCACAGCACATTCAGAACAATTCAAGTCTCTTAAGCACAGGCTTCATAAACAGTACAGCTTCTTATTAGAGGCACATTGACTAACAGTCTCTTTTGATAGCACAGTGTAGCACAGATCAAGACTCTTTGCAAAAGCACAGCAGTACACAGCATTCCTTTTAGCACAATGTAATGGAGGAGGGGGAGGGTTTGCTGAGGGAGATTATCCCTGGGACATGATTCCTAAGGGTCCCGTTACATTTAGCGATGCACCAGCGATCCCGACAATGATACGACCCGGTCAGGATCGCTGGTGCATCACTAAATGGTCACTAGTGAGCTGCCAAACAGGCAAATCTCACCAGCGATGCAGCGGCAGTTGGCGGTCGTTACTTACCTGTCAGACGCGGTGATGAAGACGTCCTCCCGCCCGCATCCACGCGTCGCTCGTCAGCACCAGCAGGAAGCACAGCAAGAAGCCGCTGCCGAGAAACGGCCCAGGACGTTCTCGCGCGATCAACGATAGCCAGCGGGGGAGCCGGTCGGAGGTAAGTGTCACATATAGCGATATTGCTAGCAATATCGTTTCTGCGTCACAAAATCGGTGACGCTTTAGCAATATTGCTAGCGATATCGCTATGTGTGAAGCCTCCTTTAGAGTTCTTATCTTCCTGCTCCTT
Organism: Dendrobates tinctorius; assembly: GCF_039654945.1. Taxonomy (NCBI): domain Eukaryota; kingdom Metazoa; phylum Chordata; class Amphibia; order Anura; family Dendrobatidae; genus Dendrobates; species Dendrobates tinctorius. The sequence goes on from NW_027361766.1 coordinate 31,964,875, forward strand.
ATAGACTTACTCAGCTAGCAGTCGAGGAGTTACCCCATCTCCACTCTGTACTGGAATACTGTACCCCTCTCAGTCACTTGCCTGAAGGTTTTTGAGACAGATCACAGACAAACACTACAAGTCCCTTCCTGCTGCCAGAATAGTAAACAAGTTTCCCACAATCCCCCTGGGACTCTGCTAACAACTCCCTGTCTCCTGTGACTGTGTTAACCCCTCTAGTTGCTGGATGCTTTTGAAGCATGCATGTCACACATGCCATATGACATATGATAAAAAGCAAAACCGTATGCTCTACTTGCAAAAATATGATTAAGTGTGTTTTACCTTCATCAGTACAAAGCAAATTATCTGATTTGGCTGGATGAGAGGTCTGTTGTAAAAGGAAAGTGCCTGACCTGCCAGAAAATGGAGACTCTCTTCTCTGAATTGACAATTTGTATATTTAATTTACTAGAGCAGCATTGTATCGCCTATAAGTCTCCTCACACTGGCATGTCAGGCATGTCACAATCTAGAAGGAGAGATAATATCCTTTAGATCCCTAACATTTGCAAAACCCAGACTTGTCCATCAGACTGCCAGATAGTAAAGTGTGATTTGTCATTCCATAGTACACATTTCCACTGCTTCAAAGTCCAGTGGAGGTGTGATTGCCACAACTTCATCTGAAGCTTGGTGATTTAACCATGTGTGGTCATTCCATTCAATATTTCTGATAATATTAATACCAGGAAAGGTTTAGAACTGTGTCCTTGGTCTGCCACTAAATACTTCCACTCTCATAATCTGGAATACTTAGGAATTAAAACAATTCACAAACTGACTTTTTACTTTGGACTAAATAGCAAAGCCACTAAGGAAGACTCAAGGTCTCCAAAATTTCATTTTTAAACAGCAGAAAAAAAGGCAGCAACACTTACCTGCCCAGGTCTAAGAACAAATGCACTGCAGGGTGCAGCCAGCCCATAAAGCAAGATGTTAGCAACATACCCATTACTGGAGGGGGTGACTGCCCAGTATAAAATTGCACAATAAAGGCCCACATAGGGCGCTGTTCACACAGGGGAACTACACAGTGTCTGGCTCACAGCCTAATCACGCCCCTACTATTCGAGTAGGTGGGCTGGCCAGCACATCCTCAATGCATCCCAGTGTGAACACCCCTCATACGAGACCAAACGTGTTTGGGCTTGGCTGCACCCTGAAAATTAATATAGTGCAAAAAGTACACAATTAGTGAGGTATTAGCTGATATTTTGGCCAAAATACTTGAGCTCGTAAACTGTGCCAAAGTTCCTCACGCTTACGGGTCCCTACACTAAACTAAATAGCAAAGCCACTAAGGAAGACTCAAGGTCTCCAAAAAAAACAGTTGTTTCCAAAATTGTGCTGTTGTAAAGTAGACATATGGGAAATGTTATTTAGTATGTGTCACATAACTCTGGTTTAACAGAATAAAAATTCAAAATTTGAAAATTGCAAAATTTTCTAAATTTTTGCCAAATTTCTGATTTTTTCACAAATAAACGCAAAAATTATCAGCCTAAATTTACCACTAACATGAAGCCCAATATGTCATGAAAAAACATTCTCAGAATCGCTAGGATCTGTTGAAGCATTCCTGAGTTATTACCTCATAAAGGGACACTGGTCAGAATTGCAAAAAATGGCCAGGTCATTAAGGTCAATATAGGCTTGGTCATGAAGGGGTTAATGTTAAAAAAAACAACTTACAACTGGAACTCAAAGATATCCTTGGTATCAAAGCTGGGAAAACAAGATCGTCCATAACCGGGACCGGTTGCCTTAGGCGGCTGCACTGCCGTGTATGTTGAGGGGTGCCAGGCCTGTTGGCTCAGCTTGTCTCTGGGTTGCTTCACACAGGTTGGCTCTGCAGAGCCTTCTGCTCTGAACGCTTGCAAAACCAGCCCGCCTATTCGAATAGTAGGGGCGTGACTAATAGGCTGTGAGCCAGACCCTGTGTAGTTCCCTTGTGTGAACGGCGGCCTATGCGGGCCTTTATTGTGCAATTTTATACTGGGCAGTCACCCCCTCCAGGAATGGGTAGCTGGAGAGTGGCTGTTAATCTGGTATTTTGCACTTGTGTTGCTAACATCTTGCTTTATGGGATGGCTGCACCCTGCAGTGCATTTGTTCTTAGTCCTGGGCAGGTAAGTGTTGCTGCCTTTTTTACTGCTGTTTAAAAATGACTTGTTACTTTGGCAGCATCTTATGCAGAACCATGCTGAACCATGCTTTCGGTCACAGCATTTAGAAGGTAGGCAGAGGGAGGGAGCTCCCTCTGCTCTCTGATCGACGCCTCTGCGTCGTCATTGTGGGGGCCTGATCGTTACCATGGTGACCCAATGTCATCATGAGGACATTCGGGTCACAAGAGCTAGCAAGCTTGTTACACCATGCTAGACCTGAATCCGATTGAGCACATCTGGGACATCATGTCTCGCTCCATCCACCAACGTCACGTTGCACCACAGACTGTCCAGGAGTTGGCGGATGCTTTAGTCCAGGTCTTGGAGGAGATCCCTCAGGAGACCATCTGCTGCCTCATCAGGAGCATGCCCAGGCATTGTAGGAAGGTCATAAAGGCACGTGGAGGCCACACATACTACTGAAAAAATTTTCCTTGTCATGATGCATTTCCACTGAAGTTAGATCAGCCTGTAATTTGATTTTCCACTTTGATCTTGAGTATCATTCCAAACCTAGACTTCTATGGGATATTCATTTTGATTTACACTGATAATTGTTATGTTTTATTGTTCTGAACACATTCCACTATGCAATAAATAAAAATTTGCAACTGGAATATTTAATTCAGAGATATCTAGGATGTGATATTTTAGTGTTCCCTTTATTTTTTGAGCAGTGTGTGGGGGGTCACCTTGCCATGGTTGATGGCTTACATGAATTAGCCAATTTGTGCACTAAGAATCTTCATTTTCATCTTACTGTAAGTTTAAAAAAAAATTTGAAAAAAATATTTTTGAGGATTCTTGCACGTGTTCACACTAGGAGGTGCTGGTCGTTTTTTTTTGTCTATTTAGTTGCTGGTGCTAGCTGCCTCCAGTCTGATCTTGCACCCCTCCCATTGGCCTTGCAGGTGACAGCAATCAGCTCTACCTGCCGATAAATTGTATGCTTAGCCTGGTAGTGACATGTTTGTCCAAAATTGTAGGCTGGTGGCCCAGAAGTGGCTTATGTACGGTAGAGAAGGGACCCATCAGGGGGAGGTCACCTTGCCGTGGTTGATGGGCTTACATGAATTGGTCAATTTGTGCACTAAGAAGTGAACCTTAATTTTCATCTTACTGTAAGTTTAAAAAACTTTTTTTGAAAAAAACATTTTTGAGGATTATTATCTAAATTGAATGATTTTAATGTTTTGCTGTGTTTTCTCATGGCCTAGATTCATGCACATGTGTTGCTGTATTCTTTTTGTCTGTATTGTACAGTTTTTGCAGCTTGCACGTGTTCACACTAGGAGGTCAGCCGGGTACAGATATATATATATATATATATATATATATATATATATATATATATATATATATATATATATATATATATATATATTATATCTTTATATTGCATAGTGATATAGATAGAAAATTATCCATTAATTCATTTGTCGGCTTATGTAAAATCAATGCAGGAGCCAACAGGATAGGAGACATGGTTTACATACAGTAAACACATGCATAATAGTTTGATATATAGATGTCAGTGACCAATATAATTAGTATAGTGTGTGTATGCAAATTATGGGATATGTGTGCATTTAATAAAATAATCTTTTCGGGGAAAAAATGACCTGGGCTCCCATGCAGTTTTCCAAGCTGTAGCATCTCTTCATTGACCAGTGGTTTTCATCTGGGGTGGTCCCATCTTGGCACCGTCAAGGTTGAAAACTGTATTTCCCCCCAGATATGGATTACTGTGTGGGACACAATGATGGACAGGTATGGTATATGGTTGGTTTATTTTTTTACTTTTATTACAGGAGATCGAGGGCTTCGCAGGAACTAGGTGAGGTCGTAAGTATGGTTTAATTAAGAATATTAAAAGAGTCTTCTGTGTCTTTATTTCAATTTAATGGATTTTTTACTGGGTGTCTTTGTTTTATATACAATTTGACTATTGGGTTAGTAATGGGGGTGTTTTATTGATGCCTCTCCATTACTAGCCTCGGGACTTGATGTCACAAAGGTGACATCAACCCCTCCAATTATTACCCCATATGCCACCACTAGAGGGCAAGTGGGAAGAGAGATGTTAAGTGCCAGAATTGGCACATCTTAGAGATGCTCCTTTTCTGGGGTGGCTGAGAGCTGATGTTTTTAGCCAGGGGGGTAGTATCCATGGCCCCTTTCTAGGCTATTAATATCAGCCCACAGCTGTCTGCATAGCCTTTGCTGGCTATTAATTATAGGGGGACTCCACCTCATTATTTTAGGGTCCCCCATACTAATAGCCAGTAAAGGCTAAGTATATAACTGTGAGCTGGTATTAATAGCCTGTGAAGCTCCATGGGTATTACCCCCTTCCCAGGCTATAAACATTGACCCCCAGCCTTCAGCTTACCTTCTGCTGGTTACGAAAATTGCATGGGAGCCAATGCCATTTTTTTCCAAAAAATAATCTTTAATTAATTGAATACATGTACAGTAAGCTGCACACACTGTACTAATTGCATTTGTCACTGACATCTATATATCTACCTCTTCTGTATGTATTTACTATATGTAATCCATCTCATCTATCCTGTCGGCTCCTGCTGTGATTTTACACTACCACGGCCGCTGAATTACCGGCTTTTCTTCTATCTATGTAATATAAATTATAAATACATATATATGTGTGTGTGTGTGTGTAAATATATATATATGTATGTATTCTATGTGTATATATCTATTCTATCTATTGTATTCTAACCTCTCAGTGTGATTTTACTGTAGCCGCATATGAATTGCCTGCTTTTCAAAGGACACCAGTGCGTAAAAATTGGACAGCACTTGCAGGGTGCGAGTGCTGTGTGTTTTTTTTTTCTCGCATCCATTGGCTTGCATTGGCGAGTCTCGTCCGAGATACAGTCATATGTTAAAGTTTGGGCACCCCTATTAATGTTAACCTTTTTTCTTTATAACAATTTTGGTTTTTGCAACAGCTATTTCAGTTTCATATATCTAATAACTGATGGACTCAGTTATATTTCTGGCTTCAAATGAGGTTTATTGTACTAATAGAAAATGTGCAATCTGCATTTAAACAAAATTTGACCGGTGCAAAAGTATGGGCACCTCAACATAAAAGTGACATTAATATTTCGTAGATCCTCCTTTTGCAAAAATAACAGCCTCTAGTCACTTCCTGTAGCTATTAATGAGTTCCTGGATCCTGGATGAAGGTATTTGTGACCATTCCTGTTTACAAAACAATTCCAGTTCAGTTAAGTTTGATGGTCGCCGAGCATGGACAGCCCGCTTCAAATCATCCCACAGATGTTCAATGATATTCAGGTCTGGGGACTGGGATGGCCATTCCAGAACATTGTAATTATTCCTCTGCATGAATGCCTGAGTAGATTTGGAGCAGTGTTTTGGATCATTGTCTTGCTGAAATATCCATCCTCTGCGTAACTTCAACTTTGTCACTGATTCTTGCACATTATTGTCAAGAATCTGCTGATACTGAGTTGAATCCATGCGACCCTCAACTTTAACAAGATTCCCGGTGCCGGCATTGGCCACACAGCCCCAAAGCATGATGGAACCTCCACCAAATTTTACTGTGGGTAGCAAGTGTTTTTCTTGGAATGCTGTGTTTTTTAGCCTCCATGCATAACGCCTTTTTGTATGACCAAACAACTCAATCTTTGTTTCATCAGTCCACAGGACCTTCTTCCAAAATGTAACTGGCTTGTCCAAATGTGCTTTTGCATACCTCAGGCGACTCTGTTTGTGGTGTGCTTGCAGAAACGGCTTCTTTCGCATCACTCTCCCATACAGCTTCTCCTTGTGCAAAGTGCGCTGTATTGTTGACCGATGCACAGTGACACCATCTGCAGCAAGATGATGCTGCAGGTCTTTGGAGGTGGTCTGTGGATTGTCCTTGACTGTTCTCACCATTCTTCTTCTCTGCCTTTCTGATATTTTTTTTGGCCTGCCACTTCTGAGCTTAACAAGAACTGTACCTGTGTTCTTCCATTTCCTTACTATGTTCCTCACAGTGGAAACTGACAGGTTAAATCTCTGAGACAACTTTTTGTATCCTTCCCCTGAAAAGCTATGTTGAATAATCTTTGTTTTCAGATCATTTGAGAGTTGTTTTGAGGAGCCCATGATGCCACTCTTCATAGGAGAATCAAATAGGAGAACTACTTGCAAGTGGCCACCTTAAATACCTTTTCTCATGATTTGATACACCTGGCTATGAAGTTCAAAGCTCAATGAGGTTACAAAACCAATGTAGTGCTTCAGGAAGTCAGTAAAAAGTAGTTAGGACTGTTCAAACCAAGAAAATGATAAGGGTGCCCATACTTTTTCACCGGTCAAATTTTGTTTAAATACAGATTGCACATTTTTTTAATGTCTTTCCACGTGTGGTAACATTGATAAGGCGCTTTACTCTTCGGGTCAGTACGATTACAGCGATACCACATTTACATAGTTTTTTTTATGTTTTGTCGCTTTTAAACAATAAACTATGATCGAAAATGGTAGCAATAAAACCGTCAACTTGTCCCACAAAAAACAATCCCTCAAATGACACTTTCGGCTGAAATATGGAAAAATTATAGCTATCAAAAGATCGGGATGCAAAAACTTGTTTTTGCAAAAAAAAAGCGTCTTTAATATGATCTGGCGCTGTCCATCTTTTTAGGTTAGCATAAAATCGCAGTTTTCCACAGTTTTGTGCACTTCCAAAAAGATTTACAACACTGAACAGAGGCCAGAGAAGTCCAAAGTAACTGCTGCCTCTTTATAGAGCATGAATCCCTCGGGGGTTTAATCTGAATCACGTCACTCAGAGATTTAGATGGAGATCCCAAAGTAAGTGATCAATGTAGAGCGTAGAATTAATGTGATCCCAAACATTATATAAAATGTTCCAATAAAAGCTTCAGTTCAATCCACAAAAAAAGCAAGCAGCTCAGGTCCGTCAACTGTTAATGGAAATACAAGGGACTTGCATGTTACTGGTGGTACAAAGGCTCTGGAAACCCCCAAAAGAAATTCAGCAAATTCTGTGCTACCACGCACTGGGCGCTACAACATCCTGAGCACAACAATGACATTTTGCAATTTTCACTCCGTAACATCCACTTCTGCTTGTTTCTGGAAAACACCCATGGAGTCAAAATCGTCACTTCACCTGTAGAAAAATTCCCACAGGGGCATAATTTCCAAAATTGGGTCACTTGAGGGTGATTCTGCTCTTCTAGCACTTATGGGCTCTGTATATGGAGTCCATAAACTATTCTATGGAAACCTGTGCTCCAGGATGCAAATAGCGCTCCATCGCTCCCGGCGTCCTCCATATGGCTAAACAGTACTGTATAGCCACATATGAGGTATTTCTATATTCAGCAAAAATTGTGGGACAAATTTTTCTGCTATTTTTTTTACCCATTTCCTGGTATTAAAATGTAAAATCTGGGGTTAAAACAAAATGTTGATGGTAAAAATGTAATTATTTTCTCTTCACAGCCCAATGGTATAAAATTCTGTGATACATTTGTTGTGTCAATATGATTACTGCAACTCTAGATGAATTCATTGAGAGGCATATTTTGTAAAATGGGGTTACTTATGGGGGTTCTGCTGTTCTGTCACCTCAGGGACTTTGCCAAAGTGACATGACACCCTCAAACCAGTCCAGCTAAATCTGAACTCCAATATGGCCCTTTTTCCCTTCTGATCTTTGTCCTGTGCTTCAAAAGTAGTTTTCGACCACATATGGGATAGCGGTGTACTCAGAAAAATTTGCCCAATAAATTTTACTGTCCATTTTCTCCTGTTAACATTGTTAAAATAAAAAATTTGGACATATGGAGCTAAAAGAACAATTTTTGTGGGGAAAAGTTATAAACTTCTGTGAAGCACCCGGGAATTCAAGTGCTCACCACACAGTTAGATACATTCCTTATGAGGTCTAGTTTCCAAAATAGGGTCACTTATGGGGGAGGTTTCCACTGTTTAGGCACATTAGGGGCTTTCCAAATGCGACATGGCCTCTGCTAATTATTCCAGCCAATTTTGACCTCAAAAAGTCAAATGGCACTCCTTCCCTTCCGAGCTTTGCCATGCATCCAAACAGTAGTTTTCGAACAGATTTTGGGTATTGGTGTACTCAAGAGAAATTTCTCAACAAATTGCACTGTGCATTTTTTCATGTTACCCTTGTGAAAATAAAAAAAAAATGGGGCTAAAATAATATTTTTGTGGGAAAAATGTGATTTTTTTTTTTACTTTCACGGCTCAATGTTTTAAACTTCTGTAAAGCATATGGGGGTTTAAGGTGCTCACCACACATCTAGATAAGCTCCTTGAGGGGTCTAGTTTCCAAAATGCAGTCAATTGTCAGGGGTTTACACTGTTTAGGCACATCAGGGGCTCCCCAAGTGTGACATGGCTTTTGCTAATTATTCCAGCAAATTTTGCATTCAAAGAGTCTATTAGCACTCCTTCCAAGCCCTACTGTGCGCCCAAACTGTAGTTTTCTTCCACATACTCAGGAGAAATTGCACAACAAATTTTTTGGTCCATTTTTTCTTGTTAACTGTATGAAAATACAATAATTTGGGCCAAATGAAGATTTTTGTTCGGAAAAATGTGTTATTTTTATGTCTCAAAGTTCTAAAATATTGTAAAGCACCTGGGGTGTTCAAGGTGCTCACCAAGCATTTCGATAGGTTCCTTGATGGGTCTAGTGTCCAAATCCAGGTCACTTGTTGGGGGTTTCCACTGTTTAAACATATCAGGGGTTCTTCAAGTGTGACATGGCGTTTGTTAATTATTTCAGCAAATTTTATATTCAAAAAGTCAAATGGCACGCCTTCCCTTCTGAGCCCTGTAACCCTCAGGAGAAATTGCACAATAAATTTTGGAGTCCATTTCCTTCTGTTACCCTTATGAAAATAAAAAAAAGTTGGGTCTAAAGTAAAATTTTTGTGAAAATAGTTCAATGTTCATTTGTCCGTCCACATGTCATTAATTCCTATGAAGCACCTGAAGGGTTAATAAACTTCTTGAATGTGGTTTAGAGCACCTTGAGGGGTGCAGTTTTTAGAGTGTGGTCACTTTTGGCTATTTTCTGTCATAAACCCCTCAAAGTCACTTCAGATCTGATGTGGTATCTATAAGAATGATTTTGTAAATTTTGTTGTAAAAATGAGAAATCACTTTTAGCCTTTCTAACTTCCTTTAAAAAAAATATGTTTCAAAAATTGTACTGATGTAAAGTAGACACAACACAGAAATTGAGCTTGGTTTGAGTTGGTACACATGCAGCATATAAATGCATGTTCACATGGCCAAAAAGCATACAAAACCTACAAAAGACAAAATGAAAAAAACTCTGCTATAATTAAATAAGTAAAAAGCAAAAGTGCATTTAAATCATACAGAGTTCTTAGTAATAGTGTATTTGATCAAACATAGCATAAAAGCCGTCCCACCATCGACAAGGTGACTCTGTGGTCGGGGTGGTCCTACACTGTCTAGTATTAAAACCTTATCATGTGTCAAAGTTGACGTCTGTGTGAATAAGGGCAGACAAGGACCGGGACCCAACCACTGGACACCAGTCAGGGGAAGCCTTAAAATACAATTTCCAGCTCAGGAGAGGGAGGCCACACCCCAGCTTGCACAGAATGTAAAAATACAAAGAAAAAACACAAAAATTGAGCTTGGTTTGAGTTGGTACACATGCAGCATATACATTTCTAAATTTTGGAAGCTTTCACCAAATTCCAGATTTTTTCACAAGTAAATGTAAGTCATATTGAACATATTTTACCACTATCATGAAATACAAAAAGTCATGAAAAAAAGTTTGAGAATCAGTGGGATCCATAGAAGCGTTCCACAGTTATTGCTACGTAAAATTACACTGGTCAGATTTGTAAAATTTGACCCAGTCAAGAAAGTGAAAACAGGTTTTGGGGGATAAAGGTGACAGCATTGTGCCACATGCACACTGTCACTATTCCTCTTTGTTGCCTGCTGTAACAATTGGCATGTGATCACATGTAGGCAATTTGCATACTGGAGGTCAAGTGCTGACTGGCAACTTTTCCTCCTTATCTCAATGTTTTATCAAGAGCGAAGTGGATTAGAAGCTAATCAGCACATGATTGGCAGTACTCAAATTCTACACTGTGTTCATGTCGTTTGAGCAGGCGACAGAGCGAAATCCTAGCTGTGCAACAGTGCAAATGTTAGTCCAGTTTCACAGTCCTATGAAACAGTTGTCACATCGGAAGACCCGGCGGTTGGTCTGTTGTGTTTCACGTAGCGTCAAACTGGCCTTAGACTCTCATATTGCCTGGAAAAACTGCTTTAATGATTAAGAGGTGTGCCTCAATAGATTTTTTTCCAAACACTGTAAATGTAAATAAGTGTAGCGTATATCTATCTATCTATCTATCTATCTATCTATCTATCTAGCAGTGATTATAACTCTAATCGTTTGAACATGTATTTTAAAGGTAGAGATTAAATTACCGTCTTGCGTTCAGACAACGCTATAATGGTACCGGTACAGAGAACACTATTGCATTACAATCTTATCCAGGCATACAAGTTCTACACTTCTTTTTAATACACATATTTCCTTCACTTCAAATCAACCAATTTAATGCCAGTATAACAACATGATAACTGCTTTTATGTAACCCATTGTTGATTAAGCCACAGGAGACTACAAAGCATCCTTCTTATATAGCACTTAGTTTCTTATTTTACTGAATAAAACCCTCATTATTTTTTTTTTAAGTATAATAAGGTTTTTTCCTAAGAAAAAAAACAAAACTCTTTCACTATTTGTTCAGAAAGGATCCCCAGAGAGAGAACATTTCAGTAAGTCTGGGGTTCTAAGCTGAAACAAGCAATGATTATGGTATTTATTTTAATAGCCGTTATTCCAAATCCAACCACATAGGATCCTGTTAAAAATGAGCTCGGTACAATGTAAATCACTCCTGTGAACATGTAGCCTTTAACTCTTGCACAGCCTGACTGGGGTCTAGATGGTGTTAATGGATGGCGTGGAGTACTTACCCTATGTACAAAAGATGATGGATAATGAGTCCATTGGTCAATCGATAATGATTTTTTAAGGCATTTGATTCCAAGGAGCGTGAGGGAATGGAAGAGGGAGGGGGACACTGACATGATTTTCTACAGATTATTGGAGCTGAACATTACAACACCAATTTCTGAGCCATTGCTTCTGAAAATGATTGAAGCTCTTTGCTGACATTGGTAGTTTATTTCCATATTTCCTGTTCACTGTCATTTTCTATCTGTCTATATTGGAGTATTGGTATGGAATTTTCTGGCATTTTTAAAGGGAACCTGTCAACAGGATTGTGCACAGTAACCAACAGACAGGGTCAGGTCGGCGCCGTTATACTGATTAAAATGATACCTTTGTTAATGAAATCCATTTTGTGGTTGCTGTTTAATCTTTATTTTCGATTTTGAGTTAATGATATGCTCATGCTTTGAGGTGGCCTGTGGGGGTGTCTTTATGTGGTGCTCTACAAATTTCAAAAAACTGACCGTCACATCCAAACATAATCTAAGTGTGAACAGATGCTTACCTAGAGTCACCAACTCATATACACTCAAGCAAAAAAGGCAGCACTCTGTAGCGCCATAGCATGCAAATATGAAATATGAAAATTGAATTGCATTACTGCATTAGAAATATGAAAAACTGAGAATTTTTACCACATAAATTGGGCAATTCATGTGTACCTGGAAGCCACATTAAGGCGATTCTCATTTTCCAGGACCTAACCTAATGCCAATCCTCTATTATAGAGTTGAGCGAAACGGGTCGGTCAAATTCATAAGTCGCTGACTTTCGCTGAAGTCGGGTTTCATGAAACGAAACCCAACCATAGCGTGAGGTCGGCCACGAGGTCGGCGACCAGAGCGCCAAAGTCGCGTTTCAAATGATGCTTTCAGCGCCCTTTTTCAGCCAATGATGGAGGACGCACACTGTGGGCAGCGCGATGACATGGGCATCGGTCACCACCATCTTTGAGAAGGGCATGCAAGTGATTGGCTTGCTTTGTGTGGCGTCACAGGGGCTATAAATGGGCGTGCACGCCGACTGCCATCTTACTTCTGCCGATATTAGCATTAGGGAGAGGTTGCAGCTGCTGATTCTAATAAGGAAGAGCGTTAGGCAGGGAAGAAGAACAAAAAAACTGCTTCTGCTGGTAGCGATTTCCACTGTACAACACAACAGTTTGTGTGCAGTGACAGGGGAGGCTATATTTTTTGTGCATCAGCTCTGTTGGTTATTAGACTGCCTTATAAGGCTTCCTGATAGCTGCATTGCTGTTTGCACACTGCTGTGCAAACTGCTTTTTTAAAAGCAAAAATACTTTTCTTCCTCTTTTCTGCACAGTTACCAAACGTTCATTTTTCCACACTTTTGTGTGCAACAGTCCTGCTTATTAGGCTGCCTGCTGCCATACTTGGACTGAGAGCATCATTGTCAGCCTCCTAAAATCTCTAGGGAGCTTCCAATTCTCCCCAATACTATATACACACCTTGTACTTTGTCATACACCAGCCAATTTCAGCCTGTTAAATTGAGGTGTAATCTATAGTGGGCCTGAGATAATAGTTCAGCCTCCTAAAATCTCTAGGGAGATTCAAATTCTCCACAATACTATATACACCTTGTACCTTGTTTTACAGTACCATATACAGTGCCTACAAGTAGTATTCAACCCCCTGCAGATTTAGCAGGTTTGATAAGATGCAAATAAGTTAGAGCCTTCAAACTTCAAACAAGAGCAGGATTTATTAACAGATGCATAAATCTTAAAAAACAAAAAATTATGTGGCTCAGTTAAATTTTAATACATTTTAAACATAAAAGTGTGGGTCAATTATTATTCAACCCCTAGGTTTAATATTTTGTGGAATAACCCTTGTTTGTAATTACAGCTAATAATCGTCTTTTATAAGACCTGATCAGGCCGGCACAGGTCTCTGGATTTATCTTGGCCCACTTCTCCATGCAGATCTTCTCCAAGTTATCTAGGTTCTTTGGGTGTCTCATGTGGACTTTAATCTTGAGCTCCTTCCACAAGTTTTCAATTGGGTTAAGGTCAGGAGACTGACTAGGCCATTGCAACACCTTGATTTTTTCCCTCTCGAACCAGGCCTTGGTTTTCTTGGCTGTGTGCTTTGGGTCGTTGTCTTGTAGGAAGATGAAATGACGACCCATCTTAAGATTCTTGATGGAGGAGCGGAGGTTCTTGGCCAAAATCTCCAGGTAGGCCGTGCTATCCATCTTCCCATGGATGTGGACCAGATGGCCAGGCCCCTTGGCTGAGAAACAGCCCCACAGCATGATGCTGCCATCACCATGCTTGTCTGTAGGGATGGTATTCTTGGGGTCGTATGCAGTGCCATCCAGTCTCCAAACGTCACGTGTGTGGTTGGCACCAAAGATCTCGATCTTGGTCTCATCAGACCAGAGAACCTTGAACCAGTCTGTCTCAGAGTCCTCCAAGTGATCATGAGCAAACTGTAGACGAGCCTTGACATGACGCTTTGAAAGTAAAGGTACCTTACGTGCTCGTCTGGAATGGAGACCATTGCGGTGGAGTACGTTACTTATGGTATTGACTGAAACCAATGTCCCCACTGCCATGAGATCTTCCCGGAGCTCCTTCCTTGTTGTCCTTGGGTTAGCCTTGACTCTTCGGACAAGCCTGGCCTCGGCACGGGAGGAAACTTTCAAAGGCTGTCCAGGCCGTGGAAGGCTAACAGTAGTTCCATAAGCCTTCCACTTCCGGATGATGCTCCCAACAGTGGAGACAGGTAGGCCCAACTCCTTGGAAAGGGTTTTGTACCCCTTGCCAGCCTTGTGACCCTCCACGATCTTGTCTCTGATGGCCTTGGAATGCTCCTTTGTCTTTCCCATGTTGACCATGTATGAGTGCTGTTCACAAGTTTGGGGAGGGTCTTAAATAGTCAGAAAAGGCTGGAAAAAGAGATAATTAATCCAAACATGTGAAGCTCATTGTTCTTTGTGCCTGAAATACTTCCTAATACTTTAGGGGAACCAAACAGAATTCTGGTGGTTTGAGGGGTTGAATAATAAATGACCCTCTGAATAAACTTTTCACAATTTAAAAAAAAATTAAACTAAGAAATAACATTCTTTTTTGCTGCAGTGCATTTCACACTTCCAGGCTGATCTACAGTCCAAATGTCACAATGCCAAGTTAATTCCGAATGTGTAAACCTGCTAAATCTGCAGGGGGTTGAATACTACTTGTAGGCACTTTTTGGGTACATTTTTCCAAAAATGAGGAAGTATGGTGGAAGAGGCCATGGAAGTGGGCGGGGATTGCCAGCTGGTACTGATGGTGGTGGGGGTGGTGGTGCATCTGCTGGTAGTGGCAAAAGCACAATAGCACCTAAGGCAGGTGATGTTGAGCCTGCGTCATCATCTGGCTCCACAAGGCCTCAAAGGCTCCCTTTTCTGGGAATAGGTAAACCGCTTTTAAAGCCGGAGCTTCAGGAACAAGTTTTGGCTTACATTGCTGACACAGCCTCCAGCTCTATTACCTCCTCTTCTGAAGTTTCAAAAAATAAAAGCACTGAGTTGTCAGTGGAGGCTCCTGGTCAGGAACAACACCTTTCCTTGTGTCCTTCACCCCTACCAAAAGTGAAGGATGCAGCAGGCCACACTACAGATTACTCCATGGAGCTCTTTTAACATACCATGCCTGGGTTATCAAGTCTAATCGTGAATTCCCCAGTCCAAGATGAATTGGACATGGCGTGCACTGATGCACAGCCACTGCTAGATTTTTCTGCAGGTACATTCACTCAGAGCACTACATTGTCCTCGCAGTGTACTGAGCCAGAATCTGACCCTGATGAAACTCAGGTGCCCCTTCCCGCATACTATACCACCTTACATGGTGACACAGAGGAAGGTGCACATGAAATTGAGGAGGAGGTGATGGATGACCCAGTTGTTGACCCAGATTGGCATTCATTGGGGGAAGAGGGTGCCGCTGCCAATAGCTCAGAAGAGGAGGAGGAGGATCCGCAGCAGGCATCGACATCGCAACAGCTGTTATCTGGCAGGCCCGTAGCAGTCCAAAAATGGTTTACAAAAATTAAAAGAGTTGCAGGACAGCTTGGCCAGACGGTCAAATTAGCACAGCATGCAAGGCCTCAAAATGTCTTCCATAGTAGGAAGAGTGCAGTGTGGCACTTTTTTTTAACAAAATCCTAATTATTAGGCAAAGGTGCGCAAAGACCTTTAGCCAAGGGAAAAATCTGAGAAATTTGAATACCAGTTGCATGCTTAGACATTTAACCACCATGCACTTGCAAGCGTGGACGGACTACCAAACCTCACGCACCACATGTGCACCTGCTCCGAATGAAGGTAGTCAGCAACGCTACATCGCTTCCCCCACTGTAAGCCCACCGGTTAGCACACCACCAGCAACAAATGTTGAGTTGTCATCGCAAGGCCAAAGCAGTCAGGGAATCACAATGTTATTGCTACGAAAGACTGAATCTAGGCCATCAGCAAGACCACCAACACCATCACCATCACCACCCCTCTCTCAGTCTGTCATGTCCACCGCTAGTTCCACCATATGCAGCTCTCAAGTCCAGCTGACCCTACCAGAGACTCTCAGTAGGACAAGATAGTACTCATCCTCTCATCCGCGTACACAGTGTTTGAACGTCCACATTGCCAAGCTCATCCACAGAGCGCAGTTGCACGAGCACTCCATCCGCAGCTGCCAGTGTTGGACACGAGGTGTCCCATAATCGAACAGCTAGTGGTAAGCGTCAGCAGGCTGTGTTGAAGATGATGTGTTTGGGCGACAACAGACACACCACGGAGGTACTGTCCGACTACTTGCAGCGACAAACTGAGTCATGGCTGGGCAGTCTACATCTTGAGGCAGGCAAGGTAGTTAGTGATAACGGCCGTAATTTTGTGGCAGCCATAGCCCTTTCAAAACTCAGACACATACCTTGCCTGGCTCACACCTTGAACCTGGTGCTTCCTAAATAATTATCCGGAGTTAACAGCCCTGCTCCATAAGGTGCGAAGACTGTGCTTGCACATCCGCCGGTCGCCCGTACACTCCAGTCGTATGCAGAAGCTGCAGCAATTGCTCCACCTTTTCAAGCACCGCCTAATTATTGACGTTGCAACAAGGTGTAACTCCACCTGCACATGGTTCAGAGGCTGTGCGAACAGAGGTAGGCTGTAATGCATTTGTGGGAGGATACACGGGCAGGCAGTTTGAGGGCAGACATGGAGTTGTCTGGTGTGCAGTGGTCGATGCTGAAAGACCTCTGTAAAGTATTTCAGTGTTTTGAGGAATGCACACGGCTGGTAAGCGCAGGCGACGCCATCATAAGCATGAGCATCCCACTTGTGCGTCTGCTCGTCTGCTCATGCAAACTTTGACGCACATTAAGGCGCAAGCGTCTGCAGCCGAGGAGGAAGAGGAGGAGGGAAGCCTTGATCACAGTCAGCCATTGTCTGCTCAGGGAACTCTCCTGGATGAGGTGGAGGAAGAAGAGGAAGAGGAGGAGGATGATGGGGATGATTATTTAGGGGAGGAGGATGCTTCTCAGGGGGCAAGAGAAAATGTTGGCGTGGCAAGGTCAGATACAGGGTTTGTGCGTGACTGGAGGGATGTTGATTTGCCAGAAAGTGCTCCTCCACCCAGCACTCGCAGTGCATCATTGACACCTGGAACATTGGCCCACATGTCTGATTATGCCTTGCAGATCCTAAAAAGGGACCCCCGCATTGCCAAAATGATGAACGATGACGACTACTAGTTGGCCAGCATCCTGGATCCACGCTATAAAGGCAAATTCCAAAACATCATGCCACAGGAGAACCTAGAGCTAATAATGGCTAACAAGCAAGCAACTCTGGTAAACCGTTTGTTTGAGGCATTCCCAGCACACAGCGGCGGTGATGGTTCTCCCACGAGCCGTAGGGGGCAACATGGAAGAGGTGTTCGTGGTGCACACAGCCGAAGTGGCGTTGGATACAGGGGTTTCATGACCATGTTGTGGACTGATATTTCAAGTACCGCTCACACGACTGGTAATACTTTCATTGATTGAAAGTGACAGGAGACAGGAGTTGTCAACTATGTTTACAAACTACTTCTCCTCCCATATCGATGTTCTCCCTCACAGGTCATTCCCCTTTGACTATTGGACCTGTAAACTGGACACCTGGCCTGAATTGGCACAATATGCCTTACAGGAGCTCGCTTGCCCTGCTGCTAGTGTGTTATCTGAACGAGTCTTCAGTGCTGCTGGATCAGTCCTGACAGAAAAAAGGACCCGTCTGTCGAACAAAAATGTTGATGATCTAACCTTCATTAAAATGAACCATGCATGGGTTTCAAAGGATTTTGTCCCACCTTCCTCTGCTGACACGTAGGTTGTCAGAAAAATGGCTCGCTTTTGTCCTCCTCTTCCTCTGACTTTTCCAATTCCTCCATTTTCAGTTGCTGAATGTCCAACATCAACATATGCCATTTTTTCAACCTCCCTAACTGGGTTGCCTCCCCCCTGGGCCGGGGTAACCACCTGGCGCACGCACCCGTGTGAGTGCCATTGCCCTGGACAGGTGGGTGGGCCCACTCTTGGGTGAAGGCACTGGCACAGGGTCCCTCATAGTACAATCAAGTGTCTCTGACGGTGGGGGTGCAAACCCACAGTCAGACACACCGGCGTACTATGAGGGGCCCTGTGCCAGTACCGCCGCCCACAAGTGGGGCCCCCCTGCTTGACATTCTGGTCAGAGAACGTGATGACATCACGTCTGTACACCCTCTGCCTAAACAGTCCAAGTGCAGAGAGATGGAAGTTAGAGACGACGAGGAGTCCAGACTAGTACAGGGATTCCCTAGCGAGGAGACTTATTTAATTGTTTTAAAGGTTGGGAGCAATTTTTGGGGAGCACTATACTCTGGAGAATTATATATGGGGCCCACCATACACTGGAGCATTCCAAAGGTGGACATCAGACACCGGAGCAGCATTTACAGGGCCCATTATACACTGGAGCATTAGAAATGGGGCCCATTATATATGGAGCATTATTTGGGCCCATAAGACAGTGGAGCTTCATTCATGGGGACCAACATATACTGTAGCATTATGTGGAGCTCATCATATACTGTATGGAACATTATATGGGACCAATGATTCTGTATGGTGAAATATATGGGCCTCATTACTCTGTATAGCACACTATGCAGTGGCCATAATACTGTAAAAAGTAATATACTGTCCATTTTTGGAGCTATTGGAGAATTTAAAATGGATATCAGTCATGTGATGTAAGAAGTGAAGCATTTTTCATTGTACTATACCGCTATTTTTCTGCCGTATCAGAGGATGATGAATTGTGGCATGTGTTAAAGGAGCCCAATGACACTCTTTGGCCCTGGGCCCACGAAAATCTGGAGCCAGCCCTACCCCCCCACAACTTTAGCCAAATAACCCCCAGTTTTCAATGCCTAACTATTATTATAAAGTAAATTAAGGTTGAGAAGCTTATGTAATAAGAATTGATGTTTTTGTCATTAAAATGGGCACTGTGGATGTGTTTCCTGTCCTCCGCTTACTGCCGACTTTTCTTGCCCATTGACTTGCATTCGGTTTCGTGTTTCAGTCGGCCTTCGACTTTTCACGATAATCGGCCAATTTTGTTCGACCCGACTTTTGCGAAAGTCGGGTTTCATGAAACCCGACTCGACCCGAAAAAAGGCAAAGTCGCTCATCTCTACTCTCTTAGAATTAAGTCTTCATCTGTATGGGAGTGTATATGAGTTGGTGACTCTAGGTAAGAACCTGTTCACACTTAGTTTATGTTTGGATGTGATGGTCAGTTTTTTTAAATTTGTATTCATTTGCCTTCCGATTGAGCACGCAGTCTCTTAGCCTCAGGCATTTTTAATTACAGCAGAGCCACTACCCCTCCACAGAGATATACATTTCAGTCTAAGAGAGGATTCACATTAGGTTCCCATACAGATGAAGACTTTAGTCTAAGAGAGGATTGACACTAGGATAGGTCCTAGAAATCAAGAATCACCTTAATGTGGCTTCCAGGTGCACATTAATTGGCCAATTTGTGGGCTAAGCATTCACAATTATTCATATTTCTAATGCAGTAATGCAATTCAATTTTCATATTTCATATTTGCATGCTATGGCGCTACAGAGTGCTGCCATTTTTGTTTATGTGGTGCTCTGGTATGAAGATTGCTGACAGGTCACTGATCCCTCAGTGACCTGCCCCCTATATTACATAGTATTATATATACATACTGGGGAAAAAACCCTTCAAAATCCATTTGAAAATGGCGCCTGCCACGCCTGCACTGTAGCAGTTATATAGATGTGATCTGATAGCTGCTATTGTGCACGGCCCGGCAGCGCTATATTGCTAGAGAAGAAAAAAAATTACTTATCTGCGCAGAAGCAGCTATCAGCTAATCAAAATGTCAGAGCTACCACAAACAAGCTTTTAATTGAAACTGTGTAATGTCCATTTTGCCTGTGGTAAAGCTGCAGGGAAACTGAACACATAGGTCCTGAATCCTTAAAAGCTGCATTGTTCATGGAAGTCACCACATATATTAATCCAGTCATCATGAATTGGCAAACAGGTGTTGCCATACCTTATTTTGGCGATCCTGGCTGAAACTGGTGAGAAAATGCTAAAAGTCATGGTTGCCCAAAAATATTTAAACTTTTCTAAGTGTTTTTCTTTAAAAATTAAGAGCGTTGATATTTTCTTGCACTTTAGAAAGAGGCCATTAGTGCTGCTTTCAGCAGGACACACAATCTCCATAATATGTTTTGCTGTCATTTCTTATGTGCTATTCATCATCCGAATGATCTTGGAGTCCTCTTGCTGAATGTCCAGTGCGTCATCGGTACTTTTCAATTCAGCTATGGGGGTAGAAGAGAGACATTATTGGAGTTGTAGTTTTCAATGTCATGTCAAAACAAGTGACATGCTACATGTAAGTAAACACTGCAGGAAAACAAATGGCTTGAAAAAGGGCTAAAATTATGGGAAAATATATTTTTTTAAAAATAAAACCATATGATGTATGATTGTTGTGTTGGTGTTCTGTGTGTATATGCGCGTTGGGGGAGGATTGAGAAAATTTGTAAAATCAATTCTACTTTTTATCATAATAATCTATTGAGTTTTTAGAGGACAGCATCCTGATTCCATTAATCCATCAATGTTTCTGATGCATACATGACATCTGTAGAACCCCATTAGGATCCTTGCTTATTTATTCATGGAATAGTAAATGAATCGTGTTTCTCATAGCTCAGGCGACTGAGTAATGTATGTATCTGCGTGTATATTTATATATATATATATATATATATATATATAATATACATATATATTAGTGTGTGTATATGTGTGTGTGTATGTATATATACTGTATATATATATATTTGTGTGTGTGTGCACACATTCAAAAAAGGAATCATAGCACCAAAATAAAAAAATCATACCATTATAAATATAAAAATTGCAGGAGTGATAGACATGTAGTGATATGGAAATAATGAAATATTTGAAACAACATTTTTGAAACCTCTTGATTTATTGAGCATTAAGAATGGGCGCCACACGCAGAAATACAAGCATTTACACACCTTTGCTGCTATCAATGAGGTTATCAATGGTTGTCTGACAAATATTCTGCCACACTTAATGCACTTCGGCACACAAATCATCAAGGTACGAAACTGGCAGCTTCCAATGCAATTGCCGACCAATGATGTCCCAGATATGCTTGATGGGAGACAAGCCCAAAGACACTGCAGGGTATGGAGCATATTTAGGACTTGCAGCTTGCTCCCATTAGTACCAGTAACATGCGTGCTGACGTTATTGTGTTGAAAAATGGCTCCTGGGACACTTTCGTGTTTTCTTGATAGTGTTGCCTACATAGTTTTCAGACCAGTCTCAGGTTATCTATGATTTGCCTGGGTGAATTGGATGGGTTGATACTGACATCTGGTGAAAATTTCATAGCAATTGCTAGTTTTAGAAATATATTTACTAATACAGCCATAAGTCTTCTTGGGAATGATGCAACAAGTTTTTCACATCTGAATTTGGGGATCCTCTGCCATTTTTCCTTGCAGATCCTGTCCAGTTCCGTCATGGTGGATGGTGAATGTTGGTGGACAGCCACTTTCAGGTCTCTACAGAGATGCTCAATTGGGTTTACTTCAGGGCTCTGCCTGTGCCAGTCAAGAATGGTCATTGAGTTGTTCTGAAGCCACTCCTTTGTTATTTAGCTGTGTGCTTAGGGTCATTGTATTGTTGGAAGGTGAATCTTCTGCCAAGCTTGCGGTCCAGAGCACTATGGAAAAGGTTTTCATCCAGGATATCTCTGTACTTGGCCACATTCATGTTTCCTTCAATTGCAACTAGTCATCCTGTCCCAGCAGCTGAAAAACACCCCCATAGCATGATATTGTCACAACCATGTTTCACTGTTGGGATTTATTAGGCAGGTGATGAGCAGTGCCTGGTTTTCTCCAAACATACCGCTTAGAATTATCACCAAAAAGTTCTATCTTTGTCTCACCAGACCAGAGAATCCTATTTTTCATAGTCTGAGAGTCCTTCATGTGTTTTTTTAGCAAACTTTATGCAGGCTTTCATATGTCTTGCACTGAGTAGAGGCCTCTGTCGCGCCACTCTGCCATAAAGGCCTGACTGGTGGAGGGCTGCAGTGATATTTGACTTTATGGAACTTTCTCCCATTTCCCTACTGCATCTTTAGATCTCAACCACAGTGATCTTAAGGTTCTTTTTTACCTCTCTCACCAAGTCTCTTCTCCCATGATTGCTCAGTTTGTCTGGATGGCCAGGTCTAGGAAGACTTCTGGTGGTCCCAAACCTCTTCCATTTAAGGACTATGGAGGCCACAGTGTTCTTAGGAAACTTGTGTTCAGCAGAAATTCTTTTGTAACCTTGGCCAGATCTGTGCCTTGCCACAATTCTGTCTCTGAGCTCCTTGGCCAGTTCCTTTGACCTCATGATTCTCATTTGGTCTGACATGCACTGTGAGCTGTGAGGTCTTATATAGACAGTTGTGTGCCTTTACAAATCAAGTCCTATCAGTTTAATTAAACACAGCTAGACTACAATGAAAGAGTAAAACCCATCTCAAGGAGTATCACAAGGAAATGGACAGCATGTGACTTAAATATGAGTGTCTGAGGCTAGTTTCACACTTGCTTTTTTTTGCAGCGCGTTTTTCCCGCAAAAAAACGCATTGAAAAAACGCATACATAAGCATACAACTGCTGCGTTTTTTTCAAGCATTTTTATGAGCATGCATGAAAAAAACGCAGCGTTTTTATGCGTTTGTATACGTTTTTAGCGCGTTTTTACCGCGTTTGCGTTTTTTTCCAACATTTTTAGGTGGCCCCTCACACTACCCAAACCATGACTTTACTAACCCTAACCCTGACCCTAACCCTAACCCTAACCCTGACCCTAACCCTTAACCAAATCATACTTAACCCTAACCCAAACCCTAAACCCTAACTAACCCTAACCCTAACCCTAACCCTGACCCTAACCCTGACCCTGACCCTAACCCTGACCCTAACCCTAACCCTAACCCTAACCCTAACCCTAACCCTAACCCTGACCCTAACCCTAACCCTAACCCTAACCCTGACCCTAACCCTTAACAAAACCATACTTAACCCTAACCCTAACCCTAACCCTAACCCTAACCCTGACCCTAACCCTTAACAAAACCATACTTAACCCTAATCCTGACCCTAACCCTGACCCTAATCCTTAACAAAACCATACTTAACCCTAACCCTGACCCTAACCCTAACCCTGACCCTAACCCTAACCCTGACCCTAACCCTAACCCTAACCCTAACCCTGACCCTAACCCTTAACAAAACCATACTTAACCCTAATCCTGACCCTAACCCTGACCCTAATCCTTAACAAAACCATACTTAACCCTAACCCTGACCCTAACCCTGACCCTAACCCTAACCCTAACCCTAACCCTGACCCTAACCCTTAACAAAACCATACTTAACCCTAATCCTGACCCTAACCCTGACCCTAACCCTTAACCAAACCATACTAAACCCTAACCCTGACCCAAAACCCAACCCTAACACTGACCCTGACCCTAACCCTAACCCTAAACCCCCTTAACTAACCCTAACTCTAACTCAAACCCCTAAATTCCATGGTTAAAAAAAAAAAACGCATATGCAAAAAAACGCTTACATGAGCATGCCAGTGCGCACATATGCGCATCCATAGGCTATAATGGCCCTTTTTAGCGCAAAACGTGCGCATATGTGCGCATGCGCTTTTTTGCAGGGCCAAAAAATGCAACATGATGCGTCTGGAAAATCCAATCGCACACCCCAAAAAAACGCAGCGCATGAAAATCGCATACATGCGCTTACAAGCGCGCAAGTATGCGCACCCATGTTAAAGATAGGGGAAAAAACGCATGCGCAGGTTAGCGTTTTTTTCCAGCGCTAAAAAACGCAAATGTGAAACCAGCCTGAGCAAATGATCTGAATACTTACGACCATGTGATATTTCAGATTTTCTTTTTAAATAAACTTGCAAAAATTTCAACATTTGTTTTTTTTTCAGTCAAGATGGGGTGAAGAGTGTACATTAATGAAAAAAATGAACTTTTTTGAATTTACCAAATGGCTGCAATGAAACAAAGAGTGAAAAATTTAAAGGGGTCTGAATACTTTCCATACCCACTGCATACCAGGATGGGCCCAGGATGGGGGACATACAGTATATACCAGGAAGATGCCCAGCATGGGGGACATATATACCAGGTTGGGGGACATATATACCAGGAAGAGGCACAGCATGGGGACATATATATATATAATCAGGTTGGGGGACATACTGTATATACCAGGACATATATACCTTGAAGGTGCTCAGGATGGGAGATATATATCTGGATGAAGCCAGGATGGGAGGCATATATACCTGGATGGGGACCCATATACCAGTAATAGGCCCAGGACGGGTGACGTATATAACAGGCTGCAAGACATTTTACTATGAAGGGAACATATATGCCAGGATGGGGGGACATATATACCAGGAAAGGATCCAGGATGGGGGACATGTATACCAGGAAAGGAAGCAGCATGGGGGACATATATACCTGGAAGGGGCCCAGGATGGAGGACATTGCTTCATAATCACGTGTGTCTGGACGCAGCGAGTACCGCAAGGCGAACCCATATGACACATGTGACCCTGGATACACCGCCTCCAGTGGGGCGAATTTAAATAATAAGACGTGCAGCTGGATACGCCATCTCCAACAGGCGAATTTAGGTATTACACGTAAATCTGGAAACCCCACCTCCAGTAAGGCGAATTTAAATAATAAAGGGGGAACCTGGGTAACATTAACAATGGTGGGCCCTGCAATAGGGAATGGGGAAGTGGAGACCTCCTGAACTCCCCTGAGCCAGTGTCCCTGCACTCCTAACGTTCCCTATGCCGGTTCCGCACCGGGCAACGCACAGGAACCTTAAAACCCTAGCTCGCCCTGAACCTAAACCCTCACTAGGGAATTGGTCGGTGCGGAAACTAATCCCACCACTGCACTAAACACACATGAGGGAAAATGACAATACAGGGGAAACACCACTTAGCTTTGCTCTGTTGCGTACGCTCCTAGCAACAGAGCCCACCACCTGTGTGCATCTTCTCCTCCACCCGGATCCATCACCATAACTGGATCCTTCACCATAATGCAGCCTTGGAGCAAAGTCCACCACCAATTGCAGAAGTCCAGTAGCAGAGTCCCAAAGATGAGTTCAGCTCCAGCCCAAAAAGTCAAGCATGCTTGAGTCCAGCTCTCAGCAACCAAGTCGCGCATGCTGAGTGCAACTCTCACCATCGTCGCCACTCCACCATGCTATGCCAGCACTTCCTGCCGACACCATAAACTATGACTCCACCACACCGTGCCAGCCCTTCTTGCAGACCACATAGCTGCCACTCGTCCCCTCTGGCTGGGCTGCGCAGGACTCTTGTTCAGCTCCTTCCTCACCCAGGCTTGCTTCCCAAATGACGAACGCAATATCACCAACAGTGATTGAACAAACCTGGCTCTCTTTTATAGAGCCTAACACCTGATTTGTAATTAAGTGCACATTAAACCAAAGAAACTAAAGTGCACTACTGCTCACCACCACCGGGGCAACTTAGAATGAACGACACCACGTGTAATAATTCTAATGGCCACCGGGGGCAATCACATCACTTTGGCACCTAGCCAAAGGAAAAAAGTTCACTTATCCATTTAATTTGTCAGATCCAGCCTGGATCATGACAGTAACCCCTCCTTAATGAGGGGCCTCTGGACCCTCAAGATCACTCCTCATTAGGGAAACACCAACAGCGGGGACGCCCAGACCCTGAGTTCACCCCACCACTACCTGACACTTCAGGTTAATGACAAACGCACCGCTGGCATTGGCAATAATGTTCGTTTTGGAGGAACCACTCATCTCCAAAGTGCCGACCTGGGGAACGAGTTTATGTATGTGTATGTTTGCTATGAGCTGATCAGACTCCACAACACACTTCCACAAGATGTTTTTTGGTGGCCACCCATACATGCTCGTTCATACACAGGTCCGGACCTGATCGTTTATTGCACACATTCATTTGTCATATATTTGGTGAACTCCTTCTGGACACGACAACAGAGGTGTCCCCCTGCTGTCACCACACTCACTCTCCCGCTATTCACCAAGGGACACCACCCTCCAACCCTTTCACATGAGGTCTGTGCCTCCCAGGGTTGGTTAATGGCGAGAGTTGAGATTTGTCCCTACTCCCCCGCAGCGCACTTGCTGCACACACCAGGAGGAGAAGGGGACAGGAATATGGAGGAAAAATACACTCGCTGGTCGTGTGGAGGAAGGCGACCAGCGAGTGCATTTTTCCTCCATGTCCCTGCGGCTCTGGCAAAGTGCCCCCTAGAGTCGCTTTTGGGGAGCGGGACTTGTTCATACAGGCGGACGTAACCAGACAGGTGGGTGGAATTGGTGATCCCCATGGTGCTGTCTGGGGTTCCCCGAGGTGAAGGGGTACGTCCCTGTAGTGAGCAGACTAATGATAGTCCGCGGGGCTCACGCCAAATCTTCAATACCACCGAAGAAGCCGCCCCCTCCTGTTCGTGTGGAGGAAGGCGACCAGCGAGTGTATATTTCCTCCATATTCCTGTCCCCTTCTCCTCCAGGTGTGTGCAGCAGGTGCGCTGCGGGGGAGTAGGGACAAATCTCAACTCTCGCCATTAACCAACCCTGGGAGGCGCAGACCTCATGGTGAAAAGGTTGGAGGGTGGTGTCCCTTGGTGAATAGTGGGAGAGTGAGTGTGGTGACAGCAGGGGGACGCCTCTGTTGTCATGTCCAGAAGGAGTTCACCAAATATATGACAAATGAATGTGTGCAATAAACGATCAGGTCCGGACCTGTGTGTGAACGAGCATGTATGGGTGGCCATCAAAAAACATCTTGTGGAAGTGTTGTGGAGTCTGATCAGCTCATAGCAAACATACACATACATAAACTCGTTCCCCAGGTCAGCACTGTGGAGATGAGTGGTTCATCCAAAACGAACATTATTGCCAATGCCACCGGTACGTTTGTCATTAACCTGAAGTGTCAGGTAGTGGTGGTATGAACTCAGGGTCTGGGCGTCCCCGCTGTTGGTGTTTCCCTAATGAGGAGTGATCTTGAGGGTCCAGAGGCCCCTCATTAAGGAGGGGTACTGTCATGATCCAGGCTGGATCTGACAAATTAAATGGATAAGTGAACTTTTTTTCCTTTGGCTAGGTGCCAAAGTGATGTGATTGCCCCCGGTGGCCATTAGAATTATTACATGTGGTGTCGTTCATTCTAAGTTGCCCCGGTGGTGGTGAGCAGTAGTGCACTTTAGTTTCTTTGGTTTAATGTGCACTTAATTACAAATCAGGTGTTAGGCTCTATAAAAGAGAGCAAGGTTTGTTCAATCACTGTTGGTGATATTGTGTTCGTCATTTGGGAAGCAAGCCTGGGTGAGGAAGGAGCTGAACATGAGTCCTGCGCAGCCCAGCCAGAGGGGACGAGTAGCAGCTATGTGGTCTGCAAGAAGGGCTGGCATGGCGTGGTGGAGTCACAGTTTATGGTGTCGGCAGGAAGTGCTGTCATGGCTTGGTGGAGTGGCGACGATGGTGAGAGTTGCACTCAGCATGCGGGACTTGGTTGCTGAGAGCTGGACTCAAGCATGCTTGACTTTTTGGACAGTAGCTGAACTCATCTTTGGGACTCTGTTACTGGACTTCTGCAATTGGTGGTGGACTCTGCTCAAAGGCTGCACTATGGTGAAGGATCCAGTTATGGTGATGGATCCGGGTGGAGGAGAAGATGCACACAGGTGGTGGGCTCTGTTGCTAGGAGCGTACGCAACAGAGCAAAGCTAAGTGGTGTTTCCCCTGTATTGTCATTTTCCCTCATGTGTGTTTAGTGCAGTGGTGGGATTAGTTTCCGCACCGACTAATTCCCTAGTGAGGGTTTAGGTTCAGGGCGAGCTAGGGTTTTTAGGATCCTGTGCGTCGCCCGATGCGGAACCGGCATAGGGAACGTTAGGAGTGCAGGGACACTGGCTCAGGGGAGTTCAGGAGGTCTCCACTTCAACATTCCCTATTGCAGGGCCCACCATTGTTAATGTTACCCAGGTTCCCCCTTTATTATTTAAATTCGCCTTACTGGAGGTGGGGTTTCCAGATTTACGTGTAATACCTAAATTCGCCTGTTGGAGGCAGCGTATCCAGCTGCACGTCTTATTATTTAAATTCGCCCCACTGGAGGCAGTGTATCCAGGGTCACATGTGTCATATGGGTTCGCCTTGCGGTACTCGCTGCATCCAGACACACGTGATCGTGAGAGCGTCCCCATGTCTAATAAATTTTAAAAATACCCATGTAGGTGCATAGGAGTACAAATTTGCAATCACTCCAAACAGAAATCTCTTTCCAAAAAATCCAGGCACACAAAAAATGACTACAAAATCTTTAGTGCTTGCAAGCATGGTTTAACAAATCAGGTGTTAACATACTTAAAGTGCAGTGCATATACAGTATAGATAAATGATACCGGGGAAAAGAAATACCCCTATACTAACACACAGATCCAGCAATCAGTAAACAATAGTTCAGCAAATCAGGTGTTAACATGATTGAACTAAATGCAGTGCATCTTATTACATAACTACCTTGTAATGTCGTCACATTCTGTTCCAGATGTCTCCGGATCCCAGAATTCCAGCGGCTGAAATTCACTGACTGCCATATTGGGACACCCAAGTGATGGGTATCTCAATATGAAAACTGCTGGTGGTACCAGCCTCTTGCGCGGTACCACCAGCGGAACACCGTCGCACCACACACACACACTGTATATGCCATACTCATCACACACTGTATACGCCGTACGCAGCCTCTTGCATGGTACCACCAACGGAACACCGTCGCGAACATGCCGCCGGCTGGATCAGCCGAATGATTCACTGACCGCTGCCATCTTTGTACAGGAGGAGCGCATTCGCAGTTTTAATGTGACCGCCGCTATCTGTCTGCACGAAGATGGCGGCTGTCTGATTTACTGCCATTGCGTGAATTCTGCGCAGGCGCAGTGAATCATTTGGCTGATCCCGGTGGCAGATGCACAACGTGTCTACAGGCAGAGGAAGCCGGTCACATTAAAAGGGTTTTCCCATGAACGAAAGTTTATTTTAAAAATTGTCTGTGTCTGACCATGTACGGAGCATACCACATCTCCTGGGCAGGGGAATAAGCAATAGACAATACTGACATTACAGCAGGGGATTACAGAGAATTCATTTTGTGATGTAAAATATTTCACTAACTGTTTTTAAACAATACTTTACCTCACAAAATGTATCCTCTGCGATCTGCTGCTGTAATGTCAGGATTGTGTTTTGCTTCATCCCCTGCCCAGGAGCTGTAGTATGTTCTGTACACGGTGAGACACAGACAATTTTTAAAATGAACCTTCATTCATGGGAAAACCCCTTCAAAAAGCAAATATTAACGCCAACATCAAAAAAATACCAAGAATATACCATCAAAGAAAAGGACGTCTTTCCAAGTTACTGCAGAAACATGACAAGGGGATAGCACATGGGGTAGACAGGTCAAAGAAGAGAGCACAGATGGGAGAAGTCACCACATGGGGAAAGAGAGAGTGCATAGGTGGGTAAGCACATGCGGGAAGAGATTCTCAATGCTGCAAATGTGACACCCCAGAGTCTGGTTGTCACAGTGACATTGCCTCCCTTTTAAGAGGTGAAGTCATGCTTGGAGGCA
Organism: Dendrobates tinctorius; assembly: GCF_039654945.1. NCBI lineage: Eukaryota > Metazoa > Chordata > Amphibia > Anura > Dendrobatidae > Dendrobates > Dendrobates tinctorius. Next base: position 31,994,635 of record NW_027361766.1, read on the forward strand.
GAAAGGGGACCCGCATGTCAGGTAACATAGATTAAATCACAAATCCTACTGCAGGTAAGAAAAGGGAGCTACCTTATAAATTCTGGCCAGCAGAGGGGGTTGGTGAGTCAGCTAGAAGTGAGCTGAGGGGGTTGTCATGGAAACAAGAGCAGCTGTGAGCTGTGAGGAAAATGACAAGGCAGTTTAAAACGTGAGGTAAAAAGATCTTTCTGGAAGATCCAGTCAGTTCAAGACAGGGAGCTGATCGGCGAGGAAGGGAAGGACAATAGCAGAGAGAAGAGGCTTTGGGGAAGCTAAAAAAAACTGCATATAGCAGACCCCAGAGTGAAGCGCTAATAGAGAGAAAAGGGACGTCAGAGTCCTTGGTGGTCAGGAGCTGTATGTCCTGATCGCCGAATCTGAAAGTACAGGGGATTGTAAATTCCTGTGCGACATTGCACACCTGAGGGCACGGCAGCAGATAAGGAGCCCGGGGCTGACAGTGAAAAGGACGGTACCCGTGGAATAGGCTCATGCTGACAGCCGTACAGGTTAGTGAAATCATCACGCAATTGAGGGTCGCAGCTTAGTTATAAACAGCGGAGACCCACACACAAAGCGCAGAAGGAATGTCCTAAACCCCCACCTGGCAAGGTGGATCCCCTGAATGCCTCCAGGCGAGCCGGACTCATTCCATCACCTGTATGTGGTACTCCGGATTGCAACCAATTACCAGTAAAAGGTAAAGAAACTGCACGTCTCTGTGTCCTCCTCTCATTTCTCTGCATCCCAACGTTCACAGCCATTTTGACCATTAATTTAACATCTTTGCCCTGGGACTATTGCTCTACCTGTGGAGAGCTATTTTCACCTCAGCTGCGCCACATCAACAGTCTCAGGGGAACAACACCACAGCGCTGGTCACCTCTGACCAGAATACCACAGGTGGTGTCACGTATTTAACCATCTATAAACTTTATCTTCATTTTTACCACACTTCAACAACCAACAACTTTTCCCCTTCCCCTTTCATCATTTTTATTTAATGGACACCCCAGGGCCACGGACCAGGTCGCCGCCGTGACACCATCCCCCGAGTACCCCACGGCCCTGCACTGTGTCACGCTCATGAACGCCTGGGCGCCCCACAAAGCCTGCCTCCATCGTGACATTACCACCCTCTTGATGTGATAGTATCAGGCCTCCATCTAGTATATAAATAAATGTCACTAGGGAAAAGAGATCCCCTGTACTACAGCACAGATCCAGTGATTAGTATACAATAGACCATAATAATAATGTCCTTTTGCAAGATGAACCAGGCTATGTTTCATACATATTACCTGTTGATTCGCTGAGCATATAGATACCGAGTGGCACACTGTCCCTCCCAGACCCCGCCGCGCGTTTTGCTAGTGCTTCTTCCTGGGGGCAACATGAGGGGAGAACCCAGATTCAAATTTTGCACTGGACCCATCGGACTGTAGTTATGCCACTGCCTAGATGCCCTTATTATAGAGAAGTCAAAGACAATGTAGCAACATCAAACATTTACAGCATGCCTGCAAGTTCCCTTTTTTGCTACATTTGAGCTGTCTTTTTGCTGATATGCACAATTCTTTGCCACTTTTTTTTAAGTTGTATGTAATGATTGTGTCCAAATCTTGGCCAAGCAGCAAGCCATGAACACTTTTCACTTCACAGTTTTGGCACAAATTATTAATTTAATGAATTACTATTATTATTGGTGGAATTCCCCCACATTGATAAATGTGACTTTTGTGTAATCATGTGCAAAACTTTCGTTTCAGCACCATAAAATTGCCTACTTCCGATAGGTTTCTTTGTAATGATATCAAAATCTTAATTTATTCAGTTTTTAATTATTCAAAATTGAATCTTTGCCTGATTGGTTAGCTTATTACTTTATTTCTGTACTGCCCATTAATTTTGTGGTCTGTATTTTGGCTTTTTTATTACATTAATAGACCTGACACAACCCATGGACTATTTTGTAGCTGATTTTGGAAGAAAGCAGCCATGTGTAAGATCACTGATACGCTGCTGGGTAATGTTATATGAAATAAAATATACAGCGCACCGTTTCTAAATAATTTGCGGTTGCTTTTATGGAGCTCACTCATTAGGTCAGAAGCAGTCAGAAGAGCTGTTGATAACCCCTCTGTGTATTGTAAGCAGTTCCTGATACTAAATTATCTATAGGGAGGTGAACAACCAACATATGAACCCCCCTTGCTTCTGATGAGATAACAAGAAGCCACTGACAGACTGGATGTACAATTTCCATATAGTTCATGCGACATTTAACATTCTCCTTGCCACTTCAGATGGTCATTTAGTTGGCGCAATTACTCCTTCTAGGGTACAATTTGATAAGATATATTTAGATATAAGGATGTATTTAGATCTAACTCATCTGGAAAGTATACTGATCGTAATAATCTATACAAACGCTACATTTTGTAGGTCATCACCAAAAAAATTTTGCAAATTTAAAACTTTAAATTTTTATGCTCTTAAATCAGAGAGATGTGTCACACAAATTTCTTAATAAATAACATTTCCCACATGTCTACTTTACATCAGCACAATTTTGGAAGCAAAATTTTTTTTGTTAGGAAGTTATAAGGGTTAAAAGTTGACCAGCGATTTCTCATTTTTACAACAAAATTTACAAAACCATTTTTTTTAGGGACCACATCATATTTAAAGTAATTTTGAGGAGTGTACATGACAGAAAATACCCAAAAGTGACACCATTCTAAAAACTAGACCCCTCAAGGTGCTCAAAACCACATTCATGAAGTTTATTAACCCTTTACGTGCTTCACAGGAACTAAAGCAATGTGGAAGGAAAAAATTAACATTTTCCTTTTTTTTGCAAAAAATTTACTTCAGAACCAATTTTTTTTATTTTCACAAGTGTTAAAAGAGAAAATGAATCACAAAATTTGTTGTTCAATTTCTCCTGAATACGCCGATACCCCATATGTGGGGGTAAACCACTTTTTCAGCGCACGGCAGAGCTCGTGAGGGAAGGAGCGCCGTTTGACTTTTTCAACGCAGAATTGGCTGGAATTGAGATCGGATGCCATGTTGCGTTCGGAGAGCCCCTGATGTTCTTAAACAGTGGAAAACCCCAACAAGTGACCCCATTTTGGAAACTAGACCCCTTAAGGAACTTAGCTAGATGTGTGGTTAGTACTTTGAACCTTCAAATGCTTCACAGAAGTTTATAACGTAGAGCCGTGAAATAAAAAAATCATTTTTTTCCATCAAAATGATCTTTTCGCCCCCAAATTTTTATTTTTACAAGGGTAACAGGAGAAATCATACCCCCACAGTTGTTGTGCGAATTGTTTGGGCGCACGGCAGAGCTTAGAAGGGAAGGAGTACCATTTGACTTTTTCAGTGCAGAATTGGCTGGAATTGAGATTGGACGCCATGTTGCTTTTGGAGAGCCCATGGTGTGCCTAAACAGTGAAAAAAAACCCACAAGGGACACCATTTTGGAAACTAGACCCCTTAGGCCTCTTTCACACATCAGGTTTTCGCCGTCAGGCGCGATCCGGCGGTTTTGACAGAAACCGGATCCGGCGAAATGCAATGCCGGATCCGGTTTCCCCCCCATTGACTTGCATTTGCGCCGGATAGCGCCGGATGGCCATGCGTTTCATCCGGTTTTCGCCGGATCCGGCAATGTGTCGCAATGTGTCGCGATCCGGCGTCTGGAAAAAACGTCTACTGTAACGTTTTTTGTCTTCGGCGAAAAAGCCGGACACGCCGGATCCGGCGCATCCGGCTTTTTCACACAATGAAAGCCTATGAGCGCCGCAATGCGCCGGATCCGGCGAAAGCCTGATCCGGCGGCCGGATCCGGTTTTTTGGTCTGAGCTTGCTCAGTAGCTCTGCCCACAAGACATATATAAAAGCAAGACAGTGGGACCCACAGCCACACCCAACATGCCACCCAAGACAGCAACCAGGCGCAGGAGAAGGCAGGAGACATCTGCAGCAGCACCATCAGCACCACCCCAATTGGAGCAGCATGCTGAACAACGGGAGGGGAGTCCAGCAGCAGATGAGAGACGGTAATTATCAAATCACCCATTCCTCCAAACTAGGGCTATTGAATATCAAGATATTCATTGGCCCTTTGTTTCTCTTTATTCAACAGCCGCCCAATAGATGCAGCAGCAGCAGCAGCAGCAGCAATGGCAGCAGCTGGAACACCACCCACAGGCATGGAGTGTGGCCACCAGGAAGACAGCACATCATCTTCTGGGAGCCCTCCCTCGCATCGTCAGCGTTTGACGGTAAGTTTTTATTTCCAAAATCCATCTTCTCTGTAATATATGTCTATTCATTGCCTTTTATTTCAAAACAGGATTTACAAGATGAAGAGGAGCTCCCAGAAGAAGAAGGAAGGGGTGGACAGACACTTGGAGTGGGCTCACAATTGGTAAGTTTTTTGCATCAAACGCAGAAACACAACATCACACTACACACAACACATAGAAAACAATGTTCTGCAGACCACACACAGCAAACAAATGCCTACATCCAAAGACATAACTTTTTTTGTTTTCTTCTCTAGTCTTCCCAATCTGGTGCTTGGCCAAGAGGTCCTCGCAGTGCCTCCCAGGGTCGTCGGCGACAGCAACGCGGCGGTCACCAGCGTGTAAGTATAAATATTTTTGCTTTGTTTTTTTGCACTTTTTATTTCATTTCTTTTGTGGAGGCTAATTATGTTATTTTTGTCTTTTTCTTTAACAGCCTTCACAGCGTGCTCCCGACTCTGACGTTGAGGATGGAGGGATTGATGTGGACCGCCTCATCGATCTCGTCAGAGAAAGGGAGCCGCTCTGGAATATGGCTGACCGCCGCCACACTGACCTGATCTTTACCCGACGACTCTGGGAGGAAATCTGTTCGCTCCTTGTGGGCCGCTGGGAGGACCTCGATGTTCGGGCCCAGATTACAGAGCGTAAGTATATACAGTACCGGTTGCTTGATTTAAACCAGTGTTTCCCGAACTCCAGTCCTCGTGGTCCCCACGGATCATGTGTTCAGGATTTCTATTTACTATGGAAATCCTGAAAACATGACCCCTGGGGACCATGAGGACTGGAGTTTGGGAAACACTGATGTTGTATACTAACCACTCCTTTCTCGTTTCAGGGAACAGAATTGTGAATCGGTGGCGGTCTGTGAGGGATCGTTTCAAGAAGGAGTTCAATAAAGAGATGCGGGCCCCGAGTGGATCTGGAGGACGCAGGAGCAAGTACAAGTACGCAGAAGCCCTGTCGTTCCTCCGGGAAACAATGGTCACCAGAAGGTAAATATTACACACCACATGTGAAAAAAAATGTTAGATGTAAATTTTTTTTTCAGCCAGGGCCATACCATGTCAGTATTTTAATTGTTTTTTTTTCTCTTTATTCCACAGCACGGTGAGCAGCACTCGGGAGCCGGCACGATTGGACCCTTCTGAGGCGATCCCTGAGGAGACCGGCACCGAGGGACACTTCGACCGCCCCGGTACATCTGCACCTTCCCAGCCTTCCCACACATTCGACCCATCTGTCCCATCCACCAGCACAGGAGCATCGTGGCCGCCTACATTACATGAAGCTGCTGGTGAGGAGATCGCTTTCCCTTTACCCCACCCTTCTGCCCCTGCCACCTCTAGTACACCTGCGGGTACTGGGCGGCAGCGGCAGAGGGGTCAGGAAAAGACTTATGTGCCAGAGTTCTTGCATCTGAATGCATCTTTCCAGAACTGTCTAAAAGTCTTGTCAGAGCAAATCTCCGCAGGCTATCAGCAGATCAACTCCAGCATTCTGGAGGTGAAGACACTTCTGCAAACCATGCATTCAGAAGCAAGATCTTCGCCAAACCACACCTTTTTCAGGTCTGTTGTGGAGCGCATGGAAACGCTCTCTCCTGCCCAGCAGATGCATGTAATGCATTCATGCCACGCTGCTCTCCAGCAAGTTACCTCCCAACCTCCTCCTCCTCCCACCACAGTAGTTCCTCCACCTGCACCCCCTCCAGCCACTTTCCATCCTCCCCCTCCTATTACATCTACACCCCCTCCAGCCACTTTCCATCCTCCCCCTCCTATTACATCTACACCCCCTCCAGCCACTTTCCATCCTCCCCCTTCTATTACATCTACACCCCCTCCAGCCACTTTCCATCCTCCCCCTCCTATTACATACCATCCACCTCCAGCCACTTTCCATCCTCCCCCTCCTATTACATACCATCCACCTCCCCAGCACCATCCACCTCCCCAGCACCATCCACCTCCCCAGCACCATCCACCTCCCCAGCACCATCAACCTCACCAGTACCAGCAACCTCCACAGTACCTGCAAACTCCCCAGTACCAGCAACCTCCCCAGTACCAGACATCTCCCCACTTCCAGCAACCTCCCCCGTACCAGACATCTCCCCACTTCCAGCAACCTGCCCCGTACCAGACATCTCCCCACTTCCAGCAACCTGCCCCGTACCAAACTCCTTCCCCATACAACTTGCCATCAACATCATCTGCTCCTACAGTCCCTGCCCAACCCTCCACTCCACCACACACCACCTCTTCTGCTTCCCACATGTCCACCCATTCTGTAGTTTTTTCCACACCTTCACCTCTAACTGTTCCTTCCCCACCACGATCCCAGTCCTCTCTCCACACTCCCAGTGTCGAAGTGTCCCGCAGCCCCTACAGCAGTATTTCCACCACACACTACACCGAATTATAATGTGTGTATTTAAATAAAAATGACCAGTTTTATGGTTTCAGTTTTATAGTTTCAAATTTTTATTAAACATGTTTATTAAAATTTTAAAAAAGTTTACTAAAAAAAACATTTTTCAATAAAAGTTAAATTATTTTACACTGGTTGTCTGTCATTTCTTTCTGCGGCGAAAATGGTTAAATACAGGGTATTTAAAAGGTGAAATGGTATTCAAAACAAGGTATATAACTGTGGGCAAATTTTAGCTTTTTGCCACAGTTGTGTTCCTGGTTGTGTTTGAAGCAAAGTATTTCACCTAAAAAGTTGTGTTTATTGTTGGTGATTTCCTAACAATGTACTCAACTTTTGTTAAAAGGTGAAATACTTTGCATAAAACACAACCAGGTACACACCTGTGGCCTAAAGCTAAAAATAGAGACCATGACAAGATAGCCAACTTTGGTTGGCAAAGGTATATACTGTTGGTACAGAAGGTACACAAGTTTGGTTAGGGCACAAATCTTTCACACTCTGTCATCCTGCCAGTGTACTCTGCCTTGAGGTGACATAAAGTATAGTGCAAAATTGTCCCTCATTACTGAAACCGTCACAGAACTTCTAGTGGTAATGTCATGGTAATCTTGCAAGGTGGTTTCTTCAGAGGTGTCCTCAATGGAAATGGGTTCCTTGCAGATAACAAAATTGTGGAGTACCACGCACGCTTTGATCACCTCGTCCACAGTTTCTGTCTTGAGGTTGATCGCAGTCAATAGGACCCGCCATTTGGCTGTCAGAATACCAAAGGTACATTCAACCATTCTTCTTGCTCTTGTGAGGCGGTAATTAAAAATGCGTTTTGGTCTTGTCAATCCTCTGCTAGAGTACGGTTTCAAAAGGTGTTCTGACAGCTGGAAGGCTTCATCCCCTACACAGACAAATGGCATAGGTGGACCAGATGTTTGCGGCAGCGGTCTAGGTGGTGGGAACTGGAAGGTGTTTCCATACAGTTTACGCCCCATGGCAGACAGTTTGAAAACTTGAGAGTCATTGGAGCGGCCATAGGCCCCAATATCAACCGCAATAAATTTGTATTCCGCGTCAGTGATGGCCATGAGGACAATTGAAAAATATTTCTTGTAATTGAAATATTCCGATCCCGATCCAGCTGGCTTTACAATGCGGATATGTTTCCCGTCCACAGCGCCCAAGCAGTTTGGAAACTGACATATCTGTTGAAACTTGTCAGCAATTTCAATCCACCTCTCTGTTGTGGGCTCTGGTAAAAACTCTTCAGCTAAGGAGTCCCACAGTGCACGGCATGTGTACTTCACAATTCCAGATATGGTGGAAATCCCGAGTCTGTACTGGAAATGCAGTGACGAAAGGGATTCTCCAGTTGCAAGAAATCTGTGGGGAATTAACAAACAATAAATTAGTTTTAAATCACAGCATTACATACCAAAACTGACCTATAACACTTGGAGATACAAATTACCACCAACAAGATTGCAGTGAAAGTGTGCTCTGATGCGATCATATCCAATAAATGTGGCTTACCTTAAAGTCACCATCAGACGCTCTGCGGGTGAAACTGAGAAGCGGCAATAGGTGTCCGCTTTTCTTATGAGGTGTGCAATGCGCTCCACCAAGTAATCAAAATTCTCCATTTTCATCCTAACATATCCAAAAAATTTATCCGGGTTTCGTCGAAGGTCCATGCATAGTGTAGAATAGACCCCACGCGTCATTCTCTTGGCTGTGATGGGGTGGATCCACAAACGTCGTCTACGATGCCTGATGCGCTGCTGTCTCGCTCTCTCCTTCTCCAGAACAATCACCCTCAAACGATTTGCCTCCGCTGTAAAATCCGCCAAATTCTTCAAAATATTTCCAATGACAACATCCATCTTCGCCAGTACTTGCTCTTCTCTCCAACCTGCACTTTCTCATCTACAACCTGTCAAAGAAGGGCTGTAGGAACATGCTATATATAGTTTTCCAGTAGCCAATCCCGTTCGGAAGGCCACAAGGGTCAATTTTAAAAACCGGATCCGGCGTAATCCGTCGAAAAACGGATAGAAAAACGGATGAACCGGATGAGACGGATCCGGTTTTGTCTGTCAAGAAAAAGACGGATCCGGCAGAAAACCGGATCCGTCACATCAGGTTTTACTAAACATTTGCCGGATCCGGCGTTCCGGCACGACGCCGGATCGCGCCTGACGCCGAAAACCTGATGTGTGAAAGTAGCCTTAAGGAACTTATCTAGATGTGTGGTGAGCACTTTGAACCCACAAGTGCATCACAGAAGTTTATAAAGCAGAGCAGTGAAACTAAAAAATCACTTTTTTTCCTCAAAAATGATTTTTTAGCTGCTATGTTTTATTTTCTCAAGGGTAACAGGAGAAACTGGACCACAAAAGTTGTTGTGCAATTTGTCCTGAGTACCCTGATACTCCATATGTGGGGGGAACCACTGTTTGGGTGCATGGGAGAGCTCGGAAGGGAAGGAGCGCCATTTTGGAATGCAGACTTTGATGGAATGGTCTGCGGGCGTCATGTTGCGCTTGCAGAGCCACTGATGTGCCTAAACAGTATAAACCTCCCTCAAGTGACCCCATTTTTGAAATTAGACCCCTGAAGGAGCTTATCTAGATATGTGGTGAGCACTTTGAACCCCCAAGTGCTTCACAGAAGTTTATAAAGCAGAGCCGTGAAAATAAAAAATCATTTTTTATTTCTGCAAAAGTGATTTTTAAGCCCCCAATTTTTAGACCCCCAAAGTTGGTAAATAGTGGAAACCCCTCAATTCTTGCTCCAACCCTAACCCCAACATACTCCTAACCCTAACCCCAACCCTAATCCCTATTCCTAATTCTAACCCTAATTCGCCCTAAACATAATTCTAACCCTAATTCTAACCCTAGCCCTAACCCTAACCCTAATTTGAACCCTAACCCTAATTCTAACACTAACCCTTATTCTAGCCCTAGCCCTAACCCTAGCCCTAAACCTAACCCTAATGGAAAAACGAAAAAAAAAATTTCTTTATTTCATTATGTTTGCCTAACTAATGGGGTGATAAATGGGGGGGATTATTTACTATTTTTTTATTTTGATCACTATGATAGTTTATCATAGTGATCAAAATAAATGAATGGAATCTGCCAGCCGGAGCCTGCAGATTCGTGGCGGGCGCACTGCGCATGCGCCCGCCATTTTCTTCCGGAGCCAAGATGGCGGCACCAACTGGAGGACGTCGGCGGGACACAGGACCACCAGTAGGGGACCCTGGACCACCGAGAGGTACCAGGGGGATCGGGGACCTTATTTCTCTTTCTTCTGATGTGCGATCACATCAGAGGAAAGAAATTAAATGCAAAATTGCGGCTTTTTTGCAGTCACCATTATAGGGTTAATAACGGTGATCGCAAAAGCAGGGTCGGTAAAAACCGACCCGATTTATGTTCTCTGGGGTCTTGGCTACCCTTGGCAGCCGAGACCCAGGAGAAAATCTGACACTGGGGTCGCTATTTACTTACTCCACAGCGCCGTGAATTAACGGCTCTGTGGTTTAAGTACCCTTAATTACCTCCGTTAAAAGGCGTATCGGCGGTCGTTAAGGGGTTAAGGGAACAAAAGGTAATGTGTACCATGCTAAAAACTGCTCTTACTCATTGTCTCCACTTTAGGACACTGTGCATGCAGGCCCCTCCATTCTTTGTAGGTGTGAAAACTTGCAAAATAGGCAGTGTATACTTATTTTCCCCACTGAATGTCTTTGTTAACACAAAAATAAAATAAGTTAAGGCATTTGGAAGAAGTTGAGGAAAAAGAAAAATTCCCTAGGCCATAAAGAGTTAATATATGCTACTTAAAGGTTTTATGCCTACCAACTTCCTTGATCTAGTGAGGGGGCACATCAGTCGATTTACTCTATGTTAGGTCAGAGTCAGACTGCTGTATACCTCGTGCGAGAATCGCATCGCACTGCACAGACTGGCCAGGCACCTCTCCTGACCTGAGCAAGACAGCGTGATGGATTCCTATGCAGCTGTCAAGCTCAGATTAGGGGAGCCGACAGCCAGTACGATTTCTGCGATGCGATTCTCGCACAAGAAATATGGCAGTCTGTCTCTGCCCTTATTAAAATATTTTTCATGATAAAGAGCAAGAGGATGAGAGAGAATTATATGAAGAAATTCACAAGTTTGTATCTCTGTTATTGCTAATGCACGGAGGGCTGAAACTTTGTTTTCTGAACATGGGTGACAGTCAAGTTTCTTTAAATATAGGAGTGCTTCATCAACTGTTATTTAATTTTGCAACTGGTAACCACTGGAGTCAGTCTTCCCTTGGCTTGGCACCTATGTTATGACCAATGCTGCCAACTTGATGTATTTTTTTTTATTGGACAGCTTACCAAAAATTCACGGACGGACAATGTTTTTTACAGACACATTGGAAGACAATAGAAAATCAATATGATTACAAGTTATACAGGTCTACAGAACATAATTTTGATATGAAGACATCAGCTGCATTCACTGTAAACTGCAAGATGATGATACAGTCAAACTAATCTTTACAAGTTTATTCAGCTTCAAAAAAATCATGGACACCTTACATTTTTTTAATGGAGAGGGCAAAAAATGTGGCCAATTTTTATGGCCTGTCCTGGAAATTTTGTATGGTTGGCAACCCTGTCTAGGACTGTCAATACAGCGCTGCTCTACCTGCGTACATTACTTTATGTACTCAAACTATAAGCATAAGCATGAACACACCAAATGTGTCTGTAACAATATTTTACTATAGAAATGTAAAAATGAGTTCTCTTGGATTATGTACACATAGCATGATCTGTCCAATGCACAGGTCTATTGGAAACGTGACACAGTAGGTGGTTTTTCCAACTCAAAAGATAAGCAAATATATAAAAATATAAACCCTAATCTGTTGGAGCAATTATTCCTTAGTCTTGGAATATCAGGCCTGAGCCATGGTTACCTTGTATTTATAGACTTCATCTTCTGGGGTTCTCAGGCAGGAAAGTAGCTGAATGATGGGATTTTACCTCCAAGCCAGCAGAAAATTACAGACTGTTCATTTCTTTGCAGGTGAAGCAAGACTCCGACTCTGGCACAGTGCTTTCCAGTCTCCAGGGTTTCGTTCTCTTACACTGTATCAGCTCCAGCTCACTGCTCTCCCCACAACGCTTTGAGACCTTTGATTAAACAGCATTGATTTGGTTGGGAGAGACTTTCCCTGTACTTCATGTGGCATTTCAGAAAAAGGCCTCCACATTTAGAGCGCATTAAGATGTCAGTAATAGCTTTTTCTGGAGAATAAACATATTGATCTTGTACATTGTAACTTTCTGCAGATTCGGAGTCTCATTTTAAAGCATTGATTACTTCTGATCCCATGAAACCACAATACTATTTCTCCCATGTTGGCAAGTGTAATACAGATGTACTTTTCGTTCGTTAGGTCCCTATGGGGTTTTTATTGAAGTTGCAGTTATTCACCGATAAAGTATTAATAGTATCATGATCCTTTTAATTACTAGAGCAATGACAACACTGTTTTAAACTTTATACAGAAGCTGGCATTACATTGTACAAGCGCTTTCCAGTGTGACAGCAGTTTTGAAGGTACAATGCTGAAGTAATAGCACTGACCGTAGCTGTAATGTATAAGTATTTGCATCTACTACCTGAAAACCATGCTCACCATTAGTACAATTATCTTGGATTGCCCGAGCTTTTTTTGATTGAACACAAAGGGCAGATTTATCAAACTGTCTAAATGCGAAACGAAAGACAATTGTATGACAAGCGTCTAAAAGAAAAACCATCGGTAATCAATCAGAGCTCAGCTTTCATTTCTTAAATGGAACTTGTCACCAGGTTTTCCCAATATAAATTTCAGCAGGCACCTTTAAGGCCTGTTTTACAACTTTCTCGTAAGCTGTATGTAAAGTCACCAAAACCCTCTGCATAATGCAAAAAATGACTTTGTGTTCTCGTCCGATGGAAATAGCTGGTCTTGCTTCGGCACCTCCTCTCTTGCTGCGGTCACCATCCTCCTGCCCTGTTTCGTGTGGATGATGCGTCCTATGCCATTCACAGTGTCTCCTAATTGCATACCTATGCAGGCATACTTCACTCTGCCCTGATGAAGTACTGTAATATACGTGAGCCGTGAGAGTTCAAAGAGTGCCCATGACCCTGAAGTAAACACAGCGCATGCGCATTACAGTACTTTGCTCTGCCCTTAGCAGGGCAGAGCGCAGTATGCCTGTGAAAGATTGGGGATGTACACACGACTTACAATAATACTGCAAAGAGGCCTCAAAGGCAATGGATATACTTTATAAGTCACTATGTCGCCTCCTCCTGTCTCTTGAAATCCACTTGGAAAAAAACAGCTTAAATTTGCCTTGCTCAAGACAAGATGGACTTCCAAGACATCTGTGCATCATGTCACTGCTTCTATTATGTTCTGTGGAGTGTGAAAACAGACTGAGACGCAGAATGATCATACTGAACTTTATACAAGTCTTATACAGTATCTCTCCCCACACATCTAGGCTGCCCAGTACTGCTGTGGAATTTCCTCCATGTTGCTGTTGCTTCTATACGTGTGCTTGTATGACTGTGGTAGACTGCTCTAGTTATTTTCTATTTAATAAGGGTATTATAAAGGGGATATAGGGTTCTTTATAGCCAGCCAGGGTGCTAGTAGTTGAAATTCAGTGAAGGATTAGTGACAGCAAAACCTTCAAAAAGAAGTGAGATTCAGACGGGTAGAAACAAATATAGATGCAGGAGAGTACAACTGGGAAGTAAGGAGTGACACCAAGAGACAGATCAGATGGAGCATCAGTGGAACAGAGCTGTAGGATGGGAGTCATGAGACATTAGTGGGTTCAGAATGTTGCCTTTTAACTGTGGAGGACTGATAGGTGCCAGTCAAGCATGAGGCCAGGTGCATACTATATGGAAGTATCAGCGCTTTGGACGCAGCACATGTTCACTGTGTAGATAGCGCTGCCAACTATTGTACACAGGTGAATCCTCGTGTGTGCAACAGCACTGGTATTGGGCCATTCCGTTCACTGCAGTGTCCATAGCCAATTGAATAACAACAGACAACAGGTCTCGCTATAACAGCTGCTTTACTTCAGCAGAACGGGGAGATAAAACATGAAGTAATGGTAATAGTTCACATGGGGAATCCACGACCAATATAGTTCAGGATTGGATTCTGACACAGAATTGAGGTTCTGGAGCTTTTAGAAACTGTATTAGTTAGGAGCAGTACTTGCAGGTAATTATAAGAGTTCAAAATCTCTTGGTGGCATAAAGACAGAAGAGGGAATATATGGCAATATGTACAGACCTGAAATGCTGTATTCATTTTCTCAGCTGGTCACGGAACGTGCAGAAATATACTTGAAGTAAATAACGGATAATTTGCTGTGAGGCGGGGGACCCTCGATTTCCTCAACACGCAGAGCAATAGGTTCTTCTGTACACATTTAGTGCGACCTAATGCTGGAGAAGCATGCCTTAAACCGGACAGCGGGGATCCAAGGTAAAAAAATGGTTAAAAGTCTTCAGCCATCTTGGCTGTAGAAGTTAGAGGAAGATCCAAGGCATTATGAGCCTGGAGGGGGTCGGAAGACCCCTCACATGATGTCTGCTCTGGGTCACATCTTGAACCAGACTCCTCAGGGAACTTTCCAGATCTCTGTCTTGTCTCATTGGACCTTGGTGACAGGGTCACTGACCAATAGGATAACTCTCAATTATTGTGTCAGACTTCACATTGTGAAATTAATTTATAAATCATGCATTTCACCAGCATATAGTGCCGGAACACACCAAATGAAAAGTGCACTTAATAGAACACTGAAACACCTACCTGAGGAATATATGAGATTAGTGAGTTTTTGATTCATTTAAACCATATAACAGTAAAAGGATAACTTAGGAGTTAGTTGCAGTGTACAGAAGCTACTCATGGTCCAGGGTTACTTAAAGGGACATACAAAGCCTGGACCGGGTCACTATATGTGCACTGAACCATGTGGATTCAACTTTCACCAATACTTTCTATTGGTGAAATTTCTCTTGCAGAGACACCCACATTTCTAACCCAGTAATCCAAAAATAAAAAAAGACACAGAAAAAATACTTTAAAAAAAACACTCCTTGACACTTCCCTGGTTCCCAAATTTATTTATTAAAAAAAAAAACATGCAGGTCCGCTGTAGTCCAGGGAATCCACTGTAGTCCTGGGAATCCACTGTAGTCCACAAATGGAAACCTGAAAAACATAAAAGGAAAGAAATAAAGACAAGATACTGTGCCTTATTCACCAATTTATTAAAAAATAAAAAGTTCCCACGCAGGTCCAATGTAGTTCTTGATATTCCCTTCACTATCCCCGAATCCGAAGTCCAAAGGCTATGGAGCTATGGAGAGAACAAAGCTGCATAGGCTGTAGCAGCAGCCACTCCGGGTCCTTCTGTGCTCTTCGAGATCCAGCAGCTCTGATTAGTAGTGATATCAGTAACTATACCTAACTCATCAGAGTCGCAAGACCAGGAGTGGCTACTGCTACAGCCTATATAGTTTTGTTCACTGAATGAGGCTCCATAGCCTTTGGACATCAGATTTTGGACTGCCGTGGGAACGCCAAGGACTTTATTAGACCTTTGTGGAAACTTTTTGTTTTCTGATCTATCTATCTATCTATCTATCTATCTATTCTCAGGGTTCAGGCAGTGAGTTTACTTTACTTGGCTGATGAAATTTTGTGGTTCATTTGAGATGTGTGTGAGGAAAAAAAATGGACGGCATACACACGGCCCATGTGCCGTCTATTTTTTTTTTTTTGCACCCACTGACTTGGCAAGCTGCTGCCAATTTACGTGGCCATATGCAGCATGCTGCAATTTTTTCCTCAGCCCAATTGCAGCTGAAGAAAAACTCGCAGATGAACACTGCATCATTGAATAATATTGGTGCAAATGCAATGCGATTTTTTTGATCCCATTGCACTCGGCATATTTGTATGCTAATGTGAGCAAACCATTAATCCACTGACTGCGGATTTTGCAATTAAATCTGTATTCAAGAGTTTCTTCTGTTTGAAAATGGAAGTGAGATTGTTGTGTTTGAGATCTGCAATTTTTTATTTTATATCGAAATCTTCCAAATTCTGAAACTTAAACTCAAGTGTTTGCCTACTGTATGGTTTAAAATAATTTATTTGAGCTGCTTCATTGCTCCAAGAGTTTAATATTAGACACGTCACCTGAGTACAGCGGCCAGTTACACAATCTTGCTATTGAGACATGATTTTACCTAGATTTCCTGGTCCATCCTATTTGGTAAATGCCTATTTGGCATGAGGACTTTTTTTATTTTTTTTAAGTGAAAAAACCTACATAACTCTGAAACGTAAACACAAGTGTTCGCTTACTAATGTGCGCTGTTTAAAATAATTGTTTGAGCCCTCTTCATTGCTCCACTTATAGTTTATTATTAGACTTGTACACACTCTGCCTGAGTACAGTGGCCAGATTTATGTGCTTAGTTGGGGCAAGTGATTCTACCTTTATCTTCTGGTCCCATAAGATTTTGTAAAGACACGTGACCTTTCTTTCTTCAACTTTAATGTAAAAGGTCTCTTCATTTTTGGAATACCAGTTTTAATTGTTTACTCTGGATACTGTACAACCCCCCACGACCACACTGCCATTGTTGCTACATATTTATTACAATTCATGAACCTATGTGTAGCAGCTTCGTAACCAAGCATTTTAGGTTTCATTAACTTTCTTTTCATTTTGGTTGAATGTCATTATTTAAAAAAAATCAAATCAAAACAAAAGGATAAAAACAATAAGAGCTTAAGGTTTTGCAACCGTTTGAGTTGATGCCACAAATTACTTTCCGTTCAAGTACTTATGTAGCGACATCTATTTATAGGGTTAAGCTTTTTTTCTCCAAAAGTTGGAGAATTTAAACCTTAATTCATGAAAGACATGGTGCTGGAGGCGATGGACAACATCATTCTTTTGTTAATGTTGCAGGCTCTGCGAGCGGTGGTAGAAATATTATCCGTGGTGGTAGCACTCTGAGACAAGGCAAAACTAAGGGTGACAATTAGGTGGGCAGAGGTTGTTTAAGGAGCACTGGCCATTTCACACATAGACACACCTGTAATCTGAATCATGGATGAATATGAAAATTATGATTCTGTGTTGGACAACCAGGGAACCAGATGGGTAACATGGAGTTGAGGTAATCATAGTAGTCACACAGTGGTGCAAACCCAGCCATAACCTGATTGGTCAGCTAGTGACTAATGGAATCTTGGAGGTCAGGATCCCCCCCCGTGACGAAAACACTGGGGGCTTGGCTCACTTAACCAATGGTAGAGCTGATGGGGCTGTACACAGGTACATAGAGCCCAAAACAGATCAGAGGTGCTTATCTACACACTATAGTTACTACAGCTATTTAAATACAATAAGGCACACGCTGGTATATACACGCATGTCTAAATATCTAAATATATAGTGGCATGTAAAAGTTTGGGCACCTTGGATCAAAAATTCTGTTATTGTGAGCAATTAAGCAGGATGAAATGATCTCTAAAAGGCCTAAAGTTAAAGATGACTCCTCTCCATTTTGTTTTAGTGTATGTATATATATATATATAGATATATATATATATCTATATATATATACTGTATATACAGTGCTGTGCAAATTATTTGGGACAAAGCATTTTTTTAAGCAAAATCGTAAGATGGTAACCAGTCAGTGATTCAAACCAGTTTTAACTTCTTTCAACAGGCACTCACACCTGGGTGTGGAATGTGGGTGTGGAAAGTATTCAGACCCCTTTAAATTTTTCTTTCTTTGTTTCATTGCAGCCATTTGGTAAATTCAAAAAAGTTCATTTTTTTCTCATTAATGTACACTCTGCACCCCATCTTGACTGAAAAAAACAGAAATGTAGAAAGTTTTGCAAATTTATTAAAAAGAAAAACTGAAATATCCTGTTGGAAGGTGAACCTTCGGCCAAGTTTGAGGGCCAGAGCACGCTGGAAAAGGTTTTCATCCAGGATATCTCTGTAGTTGGCCGTATTCATGTTTCCTTCAATTGCAACCAGTCTTCCTGTCATTGCAGCTGAAAAACACCCCCATAGCATGATACTTCCACCACCATATTTCACTGTTGGGATTGCATTAGGCAGGTGATGAGCAGTGCCTGGTTTTCTCCACACATGCGGCTTAGGATTATCACCAAAAAGTTCTATTTTCGTCTCATCAGACCAGAGAATCTTATTTCTCATTGTCTGGGAGTCCTTTATGTGTGTTTTACCAAACTCTATGCAGGCTTTCATATGTCTGGCACTAAGGAGAGGCTTCCGTCGAACCACTCTGCCATAAAGGCCCGACTGGTGGAGGGCTGTAGTGATATTTGACTTTGTGGAACTTTTTCCCATCTCCCTCTGCATCTATGGAGCTCAGCCACAGTGATCTTGGGGTTCTTATTTACCTCTCTCACCAAGGCTCTTCTCCCACAATTGCTCAGTTTGGCTGGACAGCCAGATCTAGGAAGACTTCTGGTGGTCCCCAACTTCTTCCATTTAAGGATTATTGAGGCCACTGTGCTCTTAGGAACCTTGAGTACTACAGAAATTCTTTTTGTAACCTTGGCCAGATGTGTGCCTTGCCACAATTCTGTCTCTGAGGTCCTTGGCCAGTTCCTTTGACATCATGATTCTCATTTAGTCTGACATGCACTCTGAGCTGTGAGGTTTTATATAGACAGGTGTATGCCTTTACATATAAAGTCCTATGAGTTTAATTAAACACAGCTGGACTCCAATGAAGCAGTAGAACCATCTCAAGGAGGATCACAAGGAAATGGAAAACATGTGACTTAAATATGAGTGTCTGAGCAAAGGGTCTGAATACTTATGACCATGTAATATTTCAGTTTTTCTTTTTTAATAAATTTGCAAAAATTTCTACATTTCTGTTTTTTTTCAGTCACAATGGGGTACAGAGAGTACATTAATCAGAAAAAAATGAACTTTTTTGAATTTACCAAATGGCTGCAATGAAACAAAGAGTGAAAAATATAAAGGGGTCTGAATACTTTCCGTACCCACTGTATATACAGTTGTGTGAAAAAAGTGTTTATCACCTTGCTGATTTCCTATTCTTTTGCATATTTTTAACATTTAAATGTTTCAGATCACAAAAAACAAATGTAAATATTAGACAACAATAACACAAGTAAACACAAAATTCAGTTTTTAAAAGAAGGTCTTTATTATTAAGGGAAAAATAAATCCCAAACTACGGGGCCCTGTGTGAAAAAGTAATTGCCCCCTAAACCTAATAACTAGATGGGCCACCCTTGGCAACAACAACTGCAATCAAGTGTTTGCGATTACTGGCAATGAATCTTTTACAAAGCTCTGGAGGAATTTTGGCCCACTTATATTTGCAGAATTGTTGTAATTCAGCCACATTGGAGAGTTTCCGAGCATGAAACGCCTTTTTAAAGTCATGCCACAGCATCTCAAACGGATTAAGGTCAGGGCTTTGACTAGGCCCCTCCAAAGCCTTTTTTTTTTTTCTTAAGGCTTACAGAGGTGGACTTGCTAGTGTGTTTTGGATCATTGTCTTGCTGCATAACCCAAGTGCACTTCAGCTTCAGGTCACAAAAAGATGGCTGGACATTTTCCTTTGGGTTTTTGTGGTAGAATTCATTGTTCTATTTACCAGAGCAACTCTTACAGGTCCTGAAGCAGCTAAATAGCCCAAGACCATCACACTACCACCACCATATTTCACTGTTGGCATCATGTTCCTTTTCTGAAATGCTGTGGTACTTATACACCAGATGTAATAGAATACACACCATCAAAAAAGTTCAACTTTTGTCTCGTTAGTCCATAGAGTATTTTCCCAAAATTCTTGGGGATCATCAAGATGTTTTCTGGCAAAACTGAGATGAGTCTTTATGGTCTTGTTGCTCAGCAGTGGTTTTAGTTTTGGAACGCTGCTATGCAGACCATTTTTGCCCAGTCTCTTTCTTTTGGTGGAGTCATGAACACTGATCTTAACTGACCTCTTTCATGATTTGCTGCTGTGCTCTTGGGGTTATTTTGCTCGGCCAGCCACTCTAGGAAAGGTTCACCACTGTTCATTTTTTTCGCCTTTTGTGGATAATTTCTCTGACTATGTTTCGCAGGAGTCCCAAAGCTTTAGAAATGGCCTTATAACATTTTCCAGACAGATAGTTCTCAATTGCAATATTTCTCATTAGTTCCAGAATTACTTTGGATCAAGGCATGATGTCTAGCATTTCAGAATCATTTGCTCTACTTCACTATGTCAGGCAGATCCTATTTAAGTGATTTCTTGATTGAGAATAGGTATGGCAATAATCAGGCCTGTGTGTGGCTAGGGAACTTGAACTCAGCTTCCAAAGATGTGATAAAGCACAGATAATTTATGTTTTAAAAGGGGGCGATCACTTTTTCAAAACGGCACTGTAGGTTTGGATTTTTTTTCCTTAATAATAAAGACCTGCATTTAAAAACTGCATTTTGAATTTCATTGTGTTATCTTTGTCTAATATTTAAATTTGTTTGGTGATTTAAAACATTTAAGCATAATAAACATGCAAAAGAATAGGAAATCAGGAAGGGTGAAAACACTTTTTCAAACAACAATATATATTCATCTTTTACATTTTAAAAATTACAAAAAGGAAAATGGGGCGATGCAAAAGTTTGCGCACCCTTCATGGTTAGTACCTCGTAGCACCCCCTTTTGCAAGTATTACAGCTTGTAAACGCTGTTGGAAGCCAGCCGCAAGTCTTTGAATTCTTGTTTGAGGGATTTTCATCCATTCTTCCTTGAAAAATTCTTCCAGTTTTGCGAGATTCCTTGGTCGTCTTGTATTTACTGCTCTTGTGAATTTTAGCCACAGATTTTCAATGACGTTCAGATCAGGGGACTGTGAGAGCTATTGCAAAAACCTTCTGCTTGCACCTTTTGAGGTAGCCTATTGTGGATTTTGATTTGTGCTTAGGATCATTATCTATTTGTAGAAGCCATCCTCTTTTCTACTTCAATTTTTGTTTTTATAAATGGTGTTATGTTTGCATCAAGGATTTGTAGAAATTTAATTGAATCCATTCTTTCCTCTACCAGTAAAATGTTCCCTGTGCCATTGGCTGCAACACAACCTTTCAGCATGATTGATTCACCCACATGCTTAATGGTTAGCAAGATGTTTCTTTTTCCTGAAAGTTTGTGCCCTTTTTTCTCCACACATGAGTATTGTGGCCAAAGAATTCTACTTTAACCCCATCGGTACACAGGACTTGTTTCCAAAATGCATCAGGCTTGCTTAGTTGTTTTTTTGCATACTTCTGACACTGAATTTTATGGTGAGGATGCAGGAAAGGTTTTCTTCTGATGACTCTTCCATGAAGACCATATTTGTGCAGGTGTCTCTGAACAGTAGAGCAGTGTACCTAGGGCTGAGAGGAGGGCTAGGCAAGGTAGGCACCTACTTAGTGTACTACCTACTGTCTACCCAAGGGGGGTACACTTTGAAAAAAAAAAGTTGAAAGTGTGCGGGTTCGTGCAATATCTTCCTGCTGCTGTAGACATTCAGCACAGTGACTGCCGAGGTGTAGGCATGGAAGTGAGCAATGTAAGTCACTGATACCACTCAGCCTTCTCTCTGTCCTATGCCCCTGTAGTCACTCCCTCATTGCTCTATATTGCATTCATGTCTATCAGGGGTCTGATGGGCTTTCAGAGGGGGGTAAAATGAGTGGCTGTGCAGATATAAGGAATAAATAGAGGGGTTGTTCAGAGGAAGGAATAAGCTGAAGGACTATATAGAGGAGGGGGAACAAACTGAGGGGCTGTGCAGATGGAGAATAAACTGAAGGGTGTGCAGGGAAATAAAATGTGGGGCTGTGCAGAGGGAAATAAACTGAGGGACTGTGCAGAGAGAGGGAATAAACTGAGGGGCTGCGCAGAGGGGGGTAATAAAATAAGGGGCTGTGCAGGGGGTCATAAAATGAGGGTCTGTGAAGGGTTCTGCAAAGTATATGAGAAGCTGTGGTGACCATACTAGAGAGTGGGATGTGGTGAATATCATTCTGTTTGAAGTGTTGTTTGTGGGCCATAATACTCTATGGAATGTTTTGGGGATCATCATAGTATACATGGGGGCTGTTTTGGACATCATACTATATATGGGGGATGTGGTGATGACAATACTATATAGTGGGGAGTTGTGGATATCATACCGTATGGGTGGGTGTGGTGACCATCATACTGTGTAGGGGGGACAGTGTAGTGAGTGGTTACAGTTTGAAGAGGGCAGCTTGGTGGGTAGTATGAGGGCAAAATATGAAAATGGGCACAGAAAGGATATGGAGAGGGGACAGTGTGAAATAGAGGCACAATATGCTGAGGGGTTAGCATATTCAAACAAATAAATGTAGGATGTAGTCTCTAGGGTGCCTGGATAAAAATATTTACTTGTGCAACTGACTAATTCTCATCAGTACTGTGGTTCCTCTATGGTCGTCAGTCTGATGATGGTTCTTATTAAAGACTTCCAATATCTCCTTACCATTGTTAAGGATATAATGAGAGTTGTAGGGTTGTAGGTTCATGCAATACAATTGTTTATGGGGCTGACTAGATATTACAATTGATTATTGTATTAAGCTTGGTTGTTGTATTAAAGTACTCTTTTGGTTCTAGTCATGTATTCATGTACTTATGGTGGTTCTTGTGACGTTTTAATGTATTGATGGAGGTTCTGGTGATGTATTAATGTACTGATGGTTGTTGTGGTGACATAATCAAGTGCTGATCATGGTTTTTTTTATGTATTCATGTACTGATGATGGATTTAGTGATGCATTCATGTACTAATGATGGATTTGGTGACATATTCATGTACTGGTGGTGGTTCTGGTGACACATTCATGTACTGATGGTGGTTCTGGTGACACATTCATGTACTGGTGGTGATGCTGGTGTTGTATTTATTTACTGATGATGTTTCTGGTGCTTTATTCATGTACTATTGATGACTCTGATGCTCTAATTATGTGCTGATAATGATTTTGGCTTCATATTCATGTACTGATAATGGTTCTGTGATGAATATATCAACAGAATCATCACCATCAACATACTGTAAGTACAGAACTATAACAACCATCACTACGTGAATGTGTCATTAGAACTTGAATACATCACTAGAACCACGATCAGTTTTGTGCATGCTGTATTTGTCTCATGATGGACGCAAAAAACATCCGACATATCCCTTTATTTATAATGGGGGGTCTGTTTATTTTCCATTAGGGTAGTTGCTTTATTAGGTTCCATAACTATCCTTTGGTTCTACATTTAATTTATAGTATGTCAGGGATGAATATCGCTATTTTTTCCCCTGTATTTGGGGTCCACAAAAAAAGATTAATTCGGTATCTAAGTTTGAAATTGCACTCCCTGCTAAGTCACATTCCTAAAGTGCACTGCTTTTGTTTACTTTTGTTTAACTCTTTTTTGTGAAAAAGGTAACAATTCTAGTGGAATTAGTCATCAGAGTTTGCTACCTAACCTATTGGAGGGGAAGGGGGGATGAGCAGTAGGGGTCCTGATACCTTAGTCTCTGAAGCATTCCTTTGCTTTGGGGTGGGGGGCACAATTGGATAAATCTGCTTAGGGCGCCAAAGTCAATGCCTTGAAAACGGAGGCATCTAGCATCTGCTCCATGGTGTGACCACACATGTTTGACTACAGGTTTATCTTCTCTCCTACTGATGTCACCAATGTGTTCAAGAATTATTCTATGAAACTGACATATTGTCTTGTCCACCTAATAGGACAGGGGCAGGTTATCAAGTATACAAGACCTTATGATTTACAGTTAATATTTCTGGTCAGTGGATGCGCTTACAAACTCTGATCTGTTCCTCGTGTATCATCCTTTATATATGGAGTCTGTTTAGGAGTCTCCATAATGTCCATTGTGTCAGGTTTATGAGGACTAATGTAAATTACATACAGCACAGCTTCCTACTGGTGCTTTGCCATCTATGAGCAGAGTTTCAATAACGTCAACCATATGAGCAACAATGTAACCTACATACTGTACTGTTTCCTACTAGTTTTACGCCCTCCATGCACAGAATATCTTTAATAATTTGTTGGCTATATGCAGACTTATGAAAATGATATACTGCATTTTTTTTCCATCTATGTGCAGAGACAATATGCTGATTGCTTTATATCTAGAAATGCTTTGATGTATATACTGGTGCATGCATTATTGTATTTATCTAGCTGTAGAAACTACAGTATAGTGCGTAAGCACCTCTGATCTGTTTTGGGCGCTATGTACCTGTGTAGTGCCCCTTGGTTCTATCATTGGTTAAGTAAGCCTAGCCCCCAGTGTACGCATTATGGGAGAATCCCCACCTCTTAGATTCTATTGGTCATTAGCTGGGTTTCATGTCACTGTGTGAGCGAAGCCAAGTGTTCTGGCGGCGAAACTTGATAAAAAATAATACATTATCAGGAGGCACCATCAGCATCCTGCTGACTTGTGTATCAGGGGGAAGGTATCTCTTAAGGGGAAATATATATGAGTTGTTGGAGACCCATAGATAAGCAGAGACATCAAGGTGGAATGGCAAGGATAAGCCATAGATATAGGAAGCCATATAATTAGGCTATTCTGGTAAAGGTGCAATATGTGGATTAAGAATTAGAAGCAAAATCTATCTATCAAAGATATTTGAGTGCGAGTGGGTCGCCCTCACAGGACTGTGGAGTACTTGGTACTGGGCCGGTCTCTCAGAAGGGAAAATCACAGCAGCGGTGATCCGATCCATGGCCCTGGGCACCCATGTAAAAGGGATGAAGTGACGCCACCTGTGGTGTTCGGCAAGGGAGATGTTAAGCTGATGCTGCAAGCAGATCCTCTGGGACAGATGGTGTAGTGCAGCAATGATGGTGTGGTCCTCCACAGGTAGGGCTGTAGTCCCAGGGCAGAGTAGGTGAAGCGACGGTGAGCGGAGACGTGGATGGTGCAGTGTTAGGCTCAAAGATGTAGCAGTGCTGACGGTGTTGGTGCATGAATAAGCGGAGGACACCAGGGCATGTAGTTCCAAAGCTTTACTCATAGTCTGCTGTGCATACAGGTGCCCACATCCGTGCCGTGTCGTCCGGGTCAGGAGCTCAGTCACCTTCCAGGCCAGATGAAGTACGCCGTTCCAACACTCCGCCAACATATGTGCCTTTTCTGAACGTCTCCCTTTTGTGCCTATAGTGAAGTACTCACAGTACTGCGTTACACTGGAGTTCCTCCTGTCAGATGTTCCTATGAACTCTGCTTGTACGGCAGACAGCTGTAGCCTGCTTCGAGGACTCCTTGCTACTAAGTCCCGGCTCTCTCACGTTGCTGTTGTGCCCCCAAGTCTTATGTGGGAATAAAGTGGTGACAACTTCTATTCCTCCGGTGTCTGTTGCAGGACCATTAGTATCCATACAACTTCGGGGACCGGACCCCGGCCTTGCACTGTGAACTTGGGAAGTGTTCTGCTCTAACCCTAATCCTTAGTCCTCCTCTCCTTACATTCCGTATTAATCCTTCTTCCTTATGGAGAGAGTCAGACTTTCCATCAATGTTCCTTTCCTGTGCCAGCGGACCCAGGTCACTGAGGTCGGCTGCAGCACTTCCTTCATCCATCCCACTCAGGGGATCTTCACTCTTCCACTCCCTCTGTCAGACTAACTGACTGACTAAATCCTAAACTCTTCCCGCTCTTTTGTGCCAACTAAACTCCACCCACCTCCCAGCACGCTTCGTGTTCCAAGCAGGGAGCCACCAAAGGGTGCTTTGCTACACTACTGTGTTGTGTGGGATGCAGGTGTTGGAGCGTGGTCAGGCATCTTCACCCTACCTGAATGGTGGGGTACCACACCTCAGGAGGAGGTGTAGTACCTCTGTGGCGACTGAACCCTCAGGGGTGCCACATACCCCCCCATTAAACACAGCACGTCCACGGGCTGCAAGTGAAACAAAGTTAGACAAAAATCAGGAACATACAAAATTTTTTGAATGCTTAATAAACAATACTTATCTTAACTTCCCAATGTGGGAGGCACTGACTCTTAAAGATTGCAAACAATTTAACTATCTATGTCGAAATATAATACCTAATTAAGGTGCTATTGGCAGTAAACTCACTACCAGTTCAAGTATCATCATTAGCACATTACATTCACCTTTTTACTATTACTTCTAGACCCTAGGTGACAACCGCCGATGCCTGGTTCGTCACCTGCATTTTCAAATTTTTCATCTTTATTCACACATTAACATGAGTCGAAACTCTGTAAAACATTCACTATTCCTATATAAAATCTGTTCTATTTCTTTATTAAACACTACCACTATTTTCTTTTTCTATCAAAATGCTAAACATTAAATTAAGTGCAATTATGTAAAGTGGACATTGATCCAGCCAAGATGTCTTGAAATGTCCCTATTAAAGCAGGTCTTTGTAAAACCAAGAGAAGGTGCAACTATTTACAGGACAGTTCTGGACCATTCATTGTCCATGATCTCTGCAGTTCAAATATAAAAGGCTGCCTAAGAAATTGGGCAAACTGGAATCAAAAGAAAAACAACATGATGAACAACACAAAAAAAATGAAAAAGGCATAACGGTGCCTATACCCTCCTGGGTAACAGTTAGTTATTACTTCTTAGTGATGGTCCCCTCCTGGGGTGGTGGAAGCGGGTCGCTTGGGCTGCTTCCAGGGGAGAACTGAAGGACATCCTCTTCTTGCTGATTGTCCACAAATTGTAGGTATTCCTTCTCCCAAAGAGTTAGGTTTGTTGCTGCCTGTGCAGATGGAATGGCAGCTGGTGGAACTGCTGACTGTGAGGGTGGCATTTCAGCTGCTGCTGGTGGTAGTTCTGCTGCCGATGATTCTGCAGGGGTTGCAGCTGGTACCCATGGATGCTGTTCCCCAGTTTCAGGTGGCACTACAGTTAGCAGTGCTGCTGCCTGTTGCTGCTGGCATGGCGCAATTTGGGTGCTGCTACTCGATATCCGAGAAATCACGGGTCCATTTCTGTCCATAGGAGCAGTCCCCAACACCAGGATCATGGCAGGGGCAGTGATCCTACCTGGTGATTCCCGGTGATACTCGGGCTCCTGCGCAGGCACAGGGGGGCGGATGATGGCTGCCTGATGAGCGCCCGGCAGCTGAGTCAAAGCTGTTGCCGGATGGGCGCCTGCCAAAGCCTCCGGGATGGACCTGCGCGGTGGCGCCAAGTCCAAGTAGGGCCTCAGCCCCTGCTCTACCGCTTGCTCCGGAACTCTCATATACCGCCTCCTGGCAGGCCGCATCCAGTGGCAGCATCGGCTTGGAGGTGGAGGTGGGCGCTGTAGATGATATCGCAGCGGCCGTAAGCCCCATAGGGGCTGCTTAGGAGTGAGTGGTTTCTCTCCATTGCGTTCTCCTGGCCTCCGTCCTTCTTCCATCATGGCGTTCTTCCTCCTTCCTCGGCTCTTTTCCCGCCACTGGCTCTCGCTCCTCCTTCTTGAGGCGGCGTCTTCTTGCTACTCCTCCATACCAGGCCAGTATACGAACCCCTCGGGGGTGGGCCATGTTGCAGTTGCACAGAAGTTCAGGCAGGGGAGGCCCACGACTGTTCGCGGTCTTTTCTTAGGACCACCCATGTTGTCACGCCCTTCTTCACCGCGCCGGCGGCCATTTTGAGAGTCCATATTACAGTCTATTAATTTGGTTATTCTGCATATTTTCAGCAATGTTTAAGTCCAATGAAACCCAGGTACACAGAACCCGGTGGCACCGGACTTCGTCATCCTGTTCGTGACGCCAAGTTGGGTCACCCTCCCAGGGCTGTGGGGTACTCGGTACCGGGCAGGTCTCTCAGAGGGGAATTTCACAACAGCGGTGACCCGGTCCATGGCCCTGGGTGCCCATGTAAAAGGGATGAAGTGATGGAATAAAGTCTATGAGTGAAGGATTCATGACGCCACCTGTGGTGTTCGGCAAGGGAGATGTTAAGCTGATGCTGCAAGCATATCCTCTGGGACAGATGGTGTAGTGCAGCAATGATGGTGTGGCCCTCCACAGGTAGGGCTGTAGTCCCAGGGCAGAGTAGTGAAGCGACGGTGAGGTGTTATGGATGAGTCACCGAAGGAGGAAAAAACGAAAATAATAGCTAAGTCCAGAAAACCAGAGAAGTTGGAAGCTATCGGATTGCAGACCCCTGAACCTATCCACAACAACTAGCAGTAGCCGTGGGGGGTTCCTACGGTGCCCTAGACCCCTCGATCACAGCCGGAGAACTAAATTAGCCTAAAGACAGAAAGGGGAAATCTAAACTGCCCCAGAGCAGACCCCAAAGCAATAGGCAGCCCCCAACATATAATGACTGTGAAGCAAGATGAAAAACACTAACACGGAGATCTCATACTTTGCACTGACGAGAGCCAACAGCTCGAAACACCGTGTCTGCAAATTGAGATTCTGATTTGGCTTGTATCCTAAGTCATACTACAAGACTCGTTAAAGGGTTGATTGTGACTTGTAGGATCGCTACTACCAATAGGTGGCACTGTAGAGTAAAAGTCCTCTTTCTTTCTGAAGAGGCAATTTGCATAACACGGATAGAAAGATAGGTTGAGCAAATGATGGGGCCCAAGCTAACTAAATAGGACAGGATAGAAAAGCTGCTGTCTGCAATCCGCAAAAACCCTATCCAAAAATGAACCAACAGACTGATAGGAAAAACAGGCCCTGAAGTCGCTAGGCTTCAAAAGACTATATCAGCACTCAGGTATATTCTGAAGACAGAGCCAGAGATAAACTGATCAGAGACAAAAATGAAATTCAGCTCACCCCCGGCCGGGGATGGCTGAACTCCAAAAAACAAGGCAAACAAAACCAGAACTAAAGTGTACAAAAGGCAGAGCAAAACTTAGCTTTGAGAAGCAGAAATCAGACTGGTCTCCAAGAATCCAGCAGGAAAATCACCAGCAAGGCAGCAGGACGTCGTCTGCCTTATATCCAGTCATCAGTTCCTGTGACCCAGTCATCATCTACCTGCTCAGCTGTTTGGTAATCAGCCTCACTACCTTCCTTCGCCAGAAGAGGGAGTTCATCAGACCTCACTGGTGAAGGGAAAAATGAACTCACAACAGTGAGGGGAGATGTGGATGGTGCAGTGTTAGGCACAAAGATGTAGCAGTGCTGAGGGTGTTGGCGCAGGAATATGCGGAGGACACCAGGGCATGTAGTTCTAAAGCTTTACTCACAGTCTGTTGTGCATACAGGTGCCCGCATCCATGCCGTGTCCTCCGGGTCAGGAGCTCAGTCAACTTCCAGGCCAGATGAAGTAGGCCGCTCCAACACTCCGCCAACATATGTGCCTTTTCTGAATGTCTCCCTTTTGTGCCTATAGTGAAGTACTCACAGTACTGAGTTACACTGGAGTTCCTCCTGTCAGATGTTCCTATGAACTCTACTTGTATGGCAGACAGCTGTAGCCTGCTTCGGGGACTCCTTGCTACTAAGTCCCGGCTCTCTCACGTTGCTGATGTGCGCCCAAGTCTTATGTGGGAATAAAGTGGTGACAACTTCTATTCCTCCGGTGTCTGTCGCAGGACCATTAGTATCCATACCACCTCGGGGACCGGACCCTCGCCTTGCGCTGTGAACTTGAGAAGTGTTCTGCTCTAACCCTAATCCTTAGTCCTCCTCTCCTTATGTTCCGTAGTAATCCTTCTTCCTTATGGAGAGAGTCAGGCTTTCCATCAATGTTCCTTTCCTGTGCCAGTGGACCCAGGTCACTGAGGTCTGCTGCAGCACTTCCTTCATCCATCCCACTCAGGGGATCTTCACTCTTCCACTCCCTCTGTCAGACTAACTGACTGACTAAATCCTAAATCTTCCCACTCTTTTGTGCCAACTAAACTCCACCCGCCTCCCAGCACGCTTCGTGTTCCAAGCAGGGATCCACCAAAGGGTGCTTTGCTACACTACTGTGTTGTGTGGGATGCAGGTGTTGGAGCGTGGTCAGGCGTCTCCACCCTACCTGAATGGTGGGGTACCCTCAGGGACTGAACCCTCAGGGGCAATGTATGTGTAGTCCCTCTTAGGCACACTGATAAGTGCAAAGATAAATGTGCTTAGGGGCTATTCCTGAATTAATGCACCTTACCAATTTGCTGCTGCATAAACATTGAATGGCTTAACCCCTTCCTGACATCCGACGTACTATCCCGTCCATGGGACCCGGGCCCCTATGCCCATGGACGGGATAGTACGTCTACTGCGATCAGCGGCGCCCACGTGGTGAGCGCCGCTGATCGCGGCCGGGTGTCAGCTGATTATCACAGCTGACACCCGGCACAATGTGTCAGCGGCGGTCACGGACCGCCCCCGACACGTTAGCCCCTTGCACACCGCGATCAAACATCGCGGTTTACCGGGGGTTAAAGGGAAGCATCGGCAGGGAGGGGGCTCCCTCCGTGCTTCCCTGAGCCCCCCACGGCAGCGCAATGTGCAGCGCTGCTGCGGGGGGCTCCTTTCCTGCAGGCCCCCGAATCCAAGATGGCGACGGGGGCCTTCGGGGGCCTGCAGGAAGCTGGCTTCCTCAGTGCCGGCAAAGCGCAGGCATGAGGAAGCCTTCTGCACTGCCTGTGACAGATCGCTGATCTGTCACAGTGATCTGTGATGTGACAGATCAGCGATCTGTCACAGGACAGTGATGTCCCACCTGGGACTATTTAATAAAGTTAAAAAAAAAAAAATAAAAAAAAGTGTTAAAATAATTTAAAAAAAATCGCCAAATAAATTAGAAAAAAAAAAAATATTCCCCCAAATAAATCCATTTTTTGGAAATAAAAAAAAACAATAAAAGTACACATATTAGGTATCGCCGCGTCTGTAACGACCCGCCCTATAAAACTGTCCCATTAGTTAACCCCTTTAGCGAACCCCTTAAAAAATAAAAATAAAAAACGAAGCAAAAATAATGATTTATTATTTTACCGCCAAACAAAAAGTGTAATAATGCGCGATCAAAAAGACGCATATAAATATCCATGGTACCGCTGAAAACGTCATCTTGTCCCGCAAAAAACGAGCCACGACTCAGCATCATCAGCGAAAAAATAAAAAAGTTATAGCTCGCAGAATAAAGCGATACAAAAATAATTATTTTTTATATAAAATAGTTTTCATTGCATAAAACCGACAAAACATAAAAAAACGACCTAAATGAGGTATCGCTGTAACCGTACTGACCCGAAGAATAAAACCGCTTTATCAATTTTACTGCACGCGGAACGGTGTAAACGCACCCCCCCAAAAGAAATTCATGAAACGCTGGTTTTTGTTCATTCTGCGTCCCAAAAATCGGAATAAAAAGCGAACAAAAAATGTCACGTGTCCGAAAATGGAACCAATAAAAACGTCAACTCGTCCAGCAAAAAATAAGACCTCACATGACTCGGTGGGTCAAAATACGGAAAAATTATAGCTCTCAATATGTGGTGATGCAAAAACTATTTTTACAATAAAAAGCGTCTTTTAGCGTGCGACAGCTGCCAAAAATAAAAACCGCCATAAATAGTAAATCAAACCCCCCCGTTATCACCCCCTTAGTTAGGGAAAAATAATAAAATAAAAAAATGTATTTATTTCCATTTTTCCGTTAGGGTTAGGGCTAGGGCTAGGGTTAGGGTTAGGGTTAGGGCTAGGGTTAGGGTTAGGGCTGAGATTAGGGTTAGGGGTGTGTTGGGGTTCGGGTTGGAGTTAGAATTGGGGTTTTCCACTGTTTGGGCACATCAGGGGCTCTCCAAATGCAACATGGCGTCTGATCTCAATTCCAGCCAATTCTGAGTTGAAAAAGTCAAATGGTGCTCCTTCCCTTCCAAGCTCTGCCATGCGCCCAAACAGTGTTTTATTCCCACATGTAGGGTATCAGCCTACTCAGGACAAATTGCAAAACAATTTTTG
The DNA here is from genome assembly GCF_039654945.1 of Dendrobates tinctorius. NCBI lineage: Eukaryota > Metazoa > Chordata > Amphibia > Anura > Dendrobatidae > Dendrobates > Dendrobates tinctorius. The sequence goes on from NW_027361766.1 coordinate 32,026,547, forward strand.
GGGTCCAATTTCTCCTGTTACCCTTAGGAAAATAAAAAAATTGGGGGCAAAAATATCATTTTTGTGGAAAAAAATGATTTTTTTATTTTCACGTCCGAGCGTTATAAACTTCTGTGAAGCACTTGGGGGTTCAGAGTGCTCACCACAGATAAGTTCCGTGGGGGGTCTAGTGTCCAAAATGGGGTCACTTGTGGGGAGTTTCAATAGTTTAGGTACATCAGCGGCTCTCCAAACGCACATGACACCCGCAGACCATTCCATCAAAGTCTGCATTCCAAAACGTCACTGCTTCCCTTCTGAGCCCCGACGTGTTTCCATACATTAGTTTTCTCCAACATATGGGGTGTCAGCGTACTCATGACAAATTAGACAACAACTTTTGGGGTCCAATTTCTCCTGTTACCCTTGGGAAAATGAAAAAAATTGGGGACTAATTGATCATGTTTGTGGAAAAAATACGATTTTTATATTTTCATGCCCGGGCATTATAAACTTCTGTGAAGCCCTTGGGGGTTCAAAGTGCTCACCACACATCTAGATAAGTTCCTTAGGGGGTCTCGTTTCCAAAATGGGGTCATTTGTGGGGGTTTCCACTGTTTAGGTACATTAGGGGCTCTCCAAAGGCAACATGACACCCGCAGACCATTCCATCAAGTCTGCATTCCAAAACGTCACTACTTCCCTTCCGAGCCCCGACGTGTGCCCATGCAGTAGTTTTCTCCCACATATGGGGTATCAGCATACTCAGGACAAATTGGACAACGAAAAAATACCAATTTTTTATTTTCACGCCCGAGCGTTATAAACTTCTGTGAAGCACTGGGGGGTTCAAAGTTCTCACCACACATCTAGATAAGTTCCCTAGGGGGTCTAGTTTCCAAAATGGTGTCATTTGTGGGGGGTTTCCACTGTTTTGGTACATCAGGGGTTTTCCAATCGTGACATGTGTCCGATCTCAATTCCAGCCAAAAACGTCAAATGGCGCTGCTTCCCTTCCGAGCTTTGCCATGCGCCCAAATAGTGGTTTACCCCCACATGTGGGGTATCAGCGTACTCAGGACAAATTGCACAATAACTTTTAGGGTCCTGTTACCCTTGGAAAAATAAGAATTGAGGGTGAAAAGATCATTTTTGTGGAAAAAATATGATTTTTTAATTGTACGGCTTTAAGTTATAAACTTCTGTGAAGCCCTTGGGGGTTCAAAGTTCTCACCACACATCTAGATAAGTTCCCTAGGGGGTCTAGTTTCCAAAATGGTGTCATTTGTGGGGGGTTTCCACTGTTTTGGTACATCAGGGGTTTTCCAATCGCGACATGTGTCCGATCTCAATTCCAGCCAAAAACGTCAAATGGCGCTGCTTCCCTTCCGAGCTCTGCCATGCGCCCAAATAGTGGTTTACCCCCACATGTGGGGTATCAGCGTACTCAGGACAAATTGCACAATAACTTTTAGGGTCCTGTTACCCTTGGAAAAATAAGAATTGAGGGTGAAAAGATCATTTTTGTGGAAAAAATATGATTTTTTAATTGTACGGCTGTATGTTATAAACTTCTGTGAAGCCCTTGTGGGTTCAAAGTTCTCACCACACATCTAGATAAGTTCCTTAGGGGGTCTAGTTTCCAAAATGGTGTCATTTGTGGGGGGTTTCCACTGTTTTGGTACATCAGGGGTTTTCCAATCGTGACATGATGTCCGATCTCAATTCCAGCCAAAAACGTCAAATGGCGCTGCTTCCCTTCCGAGCTCTGCCATGCGCCATGCCATGGTTGTTTTTTAATACCTAATATATAAAGCTCAATGTGTGTGTGTGTCTGTGTGTATGTCCGGGATTGGCATCTGCACTGTTGCAGCTACAGCCACAAAATTTTGCACAGTCACGGGTCTGGACCCCGAGAGAGTCATAAGCTATGTTGTGAGGCGAAATTTTAACCCTGCGCGTTCCAATTCACCAAACAATTTTGCCCCTATCTACATAATGGGGAAAAAGTGAAAGAAAAAGTGTTGGAAGCAAATTGACAGCTGCCAGATGTGAACAAGGGGGACTTAAAGAATGAGAGCGATGGCACCAAACAGTATATACCGTACAGTTGCTAAGGTGGGGCCCTGACATGGGAGACTCACCACTAGTGTTGAGCATTCCGATACCGCAAGTATCGGGTATCGGCCGATACTTGCTGTATCGGAATTCCGATACCGACTTCCGATATTTTTTCAATATCGGAATTCGGCATCGGAATCGGAAGTTCAGTTGATTGACGGCCTGACGTCATCATGATGCGCGGTGTGTGCGCATCATGATGCGCCGTCATTTCGGGCCTTCCGGGGGTCTCTGCCGGCCTGCCGGGGGGCTGTGCCGGCCTGCCGGGGGGCTGTGTGGACTGCCCGGGGTCTGTACCGGCCTGCCGGGGGGCTGTGCCGGCCTGCCGGTGGTCTGTGCACCCTGTGGGGGTCTGTACCGGCCTGCCGGGGGGCTGTGCCGGCCTGCCGGGGGGCTGTGCTGATGTCCGGGGGTCTGTGCAAGCATCGTCCGATGGGACTACAAGTCCCATCTGGCGATGCCTGCTACCATGACAGTGATTGACACATTAGCCAATGATGGGACAGTAGTAGTCCCATCATCCGGCTAATGTGTTAAATGTTAAAAAAAAAAAAAAAAAAAAAAAAAAATACTACATACATACTACATGCATGCTACATACATACTACATGCTACATACATACTACATATATACTACATGCATGCTACATACATACTACATATATACTACATACATACTACATATATACTACATGCTACATACATACTACATACATACTACATACATACTACATACATACTACATATATACTACATACATACTACATATATACTACATGCATGCTACATACATACTACATGCTACATACATACTACATATATACTACATGCATGCTACATACATACTACATATATACTACATACATACTACATACATACTGCATGCTACATACATACTACATACATACTACATACATACTACATACATACTACATATATACTACATGCATGCTACATACATACTACATGCTACATACATACCACATACATACTACATACATGCTACATATATACTACATGCATGCTACATACATACTACATATATACTACATACATACTACATACATACTGCATGCTACATACATACTACATACTACATACATACTACATGCATGCTACATACATACTACATATATACTACATACATACTACATACATACTGCATGCTACATACATACTACATACATACTACATACATACTACATATATACTACATGCATGCTACATACATACTACATGCTACATACATACCACATACATACTACATACATGCTACATGCTACATACTACATATATACTACATACATGCTACATACATACTACATATATACTACATGCATGCTACATACATACCACATATATACTACATACATACAATACATTCATACAATACATACATAGACATACAGTACATATAACATAGAGTAACATACTTACCAATACTTGTCACATTGTTCCCCGAAGCCATTGTCGTCTACGGAATAAATATTAACATAACAAACCACAAAAATACTCACCCACGATCCGAAGCAGTCCACGAGTGTGTCCCACGACGATCTTGGGTAGAGAACGGCAGCATCAGATGATGCTGCCGTTCTCTACGGGCTGAAGGAATCCAATGACGGAAGGTAGGTATCCTTCCGCACTGTATTCCTCCGCCACTTAAAAAAAAAAAAGTCCCTAGTCTCACTTTATGCCATTGCTGCGTGGGAAATTCCCACGCAGCAATGGCATAAAGTGAGACTAGGGACTTTTTTTTTTTTAAGTGGCGGAGGAATACAGTGCGGAAGGATACCTACCTTCCGTCATTGGATTCCTTCAGCCCGTAGAGAACGGCAGCATCATCTGATGCTGCCGTTCTCTACCCAAGATCGTCGTGGGACACACTCGTGGACTGCTTCGGATCGTGGGTGAGTATTTTTGTGGTTTGTTATGTTAATATTTATTCCGTAGACGACAATGGCTTCGGGGAACAATGTGACAAGTATTGGTAAGTATGTTACTCTATGTTATATGTACTGTATGTCTATGTATGTATTGTATGAATGTATTGTATGTATGTAGTATATATGTGGTATGTATGTAGCATGTAGTATGTATGTAGTATGTATGTAGCATGCATGTAGCATGCAGTATGTATGTAGCATGCATGTAGTATATATGTAGTATGTATGTAGCATGCATGTAGTATATATGTAGCATGTATGTAGCATGTAGTATGTATGTAGCATGCATGTAGTATATATGTAGTATGTATGTTGCATGTAGTATATATGTAGTATGTATGTAGCATGTATGTAGCATGTAGTATGTATGTAGCTTGTAGTATGTATGTAGCATGCATGTAGTATATATGTAGTATGTATGTTGCATGTAGTATATATGTAGTATGTATGTAGCATGTATGTAGTATGTAGTATGAATGTAGCATGTATGTAGTATGCATGTTGTATGTATGTAGCATGTAATTTTTTTTTTTTTTTTTTTTTTTTTACATTTAACACATTAGCCGGATGATGGGACTACTACTGTCCCATCATTGGCTAATGTGTCAATCACTGTCATGGTAGCAGGCATCGCCCGATGGGACTTGTAGTCCCATCGGACGATGCCTGCACAGACCCCCGGAGCCTGCACAGCCCCCCGGCAGGCCGGCACAGCCCCCCGGCAGGCCGGCACAGCCCCCCGGAGCCTGCACAGCCCCCCGGCAGGCCGGCACAGCCCCCCGGCAGGCCGGCACAGCCCCCCGGAGCCTGCACAGACCACCGGCAGGCCGGCACAGACCACCGGAGCCTGCACAGACCCCCTGGCAGGCCGGCACAGCCCCCCGAAAGGCCCGTACAGACCCCAGAGAGGCTGTACAAGGGCAGGAAAGGGTTTTTCTTATTCCGATACCGGAAGTCCCATAGACTTGAATGGGACTTCCGGTATCGGAATCGGCGATACCGATACTTTTTTTAAAGATCGGCCGATACCATCCGATACGATACTTTGAAGTATCGGACGGTATCGCTCAACTCTACTCACCACACACAGGGATATGAGCACACACACAAAATGCGCCACACACTACCACGTGCTTCAACATATATACCACCCTCAGCACACATTTCACCACACATACACCAACCTCGCCACATAAAAGTCGAAACACAAAAGTCGCCACTCAAAACTCACCACGCTGTCCCAGAGCTGTTTAACAGATGAAAAATGAGCTGTGATTGGTTGCTATCAGCAACAGTTTTCTTTGTAGACAGTTGTGGTAACTGAGGCCTATTATTCTTATCATTTCTATGGTGTTATCGTCCTTCTGTAAAGCTGGAAATAACACAATTTATTACCGTGCCAACACAGACAACACTTTGACACAGACTGCAGGGGGGAGCCCAGTATCACACAGGATAGGATTAGATACACGGCTCAGCAGTCAGTATCACACAGGATAGGACTAGATACACAGCTCAGCAGTCAGTATGCCATAGGAGAGGTTTAGATGCACAGCTCAGCAGTCAGTATCACACAGGATAGGATTAGATACACAGCTCAGCAATCAGTATCACACAGGATAGGAATAGATGCATGGCTCAGCAGACAGTATCACACAGGATAGGATTAGATACACAGCTCAGCACACAGTATCACACAGAATAGTATTAGATACACAGCTCAGCAAACAGTATCACACAGAATAGGATTAGATACACGGCTCAGCAGTCAGTATCACACAGGAAAGGATTAGATACACGGCTGAGCAGTCAGTAGCACACATGATAGGATTAGGTACACGGCTCAGCAGTCAGTATCACACAGGATAGGGTTAGATACACGGCTCAGCAGATGGTATCACACAGGAGAGGATTAGACACATGGCTCAGCAGTCAGTATCACACAGGTTAGGATTATACACATGGCTCAGCAGTCAGTATCACACAGGATAGGATTAGATACACAGCTCAGCAGTCAGTATTACACAGGATAGGATTAGATACACAGCTCATCAGTCAGTATCACACAGGATAGGAATAGATACACGGCTCAGCATACAGTATCACACAGAATAGGATTAGATACACAGCTCAGCACACAGTATCACACAGATTAGTGTTAGATACATGGCTCAGCAGACAGAATCACACAGAATAGGATTAGATACACGGCTCTGCAGTGAGAATCAACCAGGATAGGATTAGATACACGGCTCAGCAGTCAGTATCACACAGGATAGGATTAGATACACGGCTGAGCAGTCAGTAACACACATGATAGGATTAGGTACACGGCTCAGCAGTCAGTATCACACAGGATAGGGTTAGATACACAGCTCAGCAGACGGTATCACATAGGATAGGATTAGATACACTGCTCAGCAGTCAGTATCACACAGGATAGGATAAGATACACGGCTGACCAGTCAGTAACACATAATAGGATTAGATACACAGCTCAGCAGAAAATATCACACAGGAGAGGATTAAGTACACAGCTCAGTAGACATTATCACACAGGATAGGGCTATATACAGTGGGGCAAAAAAGTATTTAGTCAGTCAGCAATAGTGCAAGTTCCACCACTTAAAAAGATGAGAGGCGTCTGTAATTTACATCATAGGTAGACCTTAACTATGGGAGACAAACTGAGAAAAAAAAATCCAGAAAATCACATTGTCTGTTTTTTTTTCATTTTATTTGCATATTATGGTGGAAAATAAGTATTTGGTCAGAAACAAGAAATCAAGATTTCTGGCTCTCACAGACCTGTAACTTCTTCTTTAAGAGTCTCCTCTTTCCTCCACTCATTACCTGTAGTAATGGCACCTGTTTAAACTTGTTATCAGTATAAAAAGACACCTGTGCACACCCTCAAACAGTCTGACTCCAAACTCCACTATGGTGAAGACCAAAGAGCTGTCAAAGGACACCAGAAACAAAATTGTAGCCCTGCACCAGGCTGGGAAGACTGAATCTGCAATAGCCAACCAGCTTGGAGTGAAGAAATCAACTGTGGGAGCAATAATTAGAAAATGGAAGACATACAAGACCACTGATAATCTCCCTCGATCTGGTGCTCCACGCAAAATCCCACCCCGTGGGGTCAGAATGATCACAAGAACGGTGAGCAAAAATCCCAGAACCACACGGGGGGACCTAGTGAATGAACTGCAGAGAGCTGGGACCAATGTAACAAGGCCTACCATAAGTAACACACTACGCCACCATGGACTCAGATCCTGCAGTGCCAGACGTGTCCCACTGCATAAGCCTGTACATGTCCGGGCCCGTCTGAAGTTTGCTAGAGAGCATTTGGATGATCCAGAGGAGTTTTGGGAGAATGTCCTATGGTCTGATGAAACCAAACTGGAACTGTTTGGTAGAAACACAACTTGTCGTGTTTGGAGGAAAAAGAATACTGAGTTGCATCCATCAAACACCATACCTACTGTAAAGCATGGTGGTGGAAACATCATGCTTTGGGGCTGTTTTTCTGCAAAGGGGCCAGGACGAATGATCAGGGTACATGAAAGAATGAATGGGGCCATGTATCGTGAGATTTTGAGTGCAAACCTCCTTCCATCAGCAAGGGCATTGAATATGAAACGTGGCTGGGTCTTTCAACATGACAATGATCCAAAGCACACCGCCAGGGCAACGAAGGAGTGGCTTCGTAAGAAGCATTTCAAGGTCCTGGAGTGGCCTAGCCAGTCTCCAGATCTCAACCCTATAGAAAACCTTTGGAGGGAGTTGAAAGTCCATGTTGCCAAGCGAAAAGCCAAAAACATCACTGCTCTAGAGGAGATCTGCATGGAGGAATGGGCCAACATACCAACAACAGTGTGTGGCAACCTTGTGAAGACTTACAGAAAACGTTTGACCACTGTCATTGCCAACAAAGGATATATCACAAAGTATTGAGATGAAATTTTGTTTCTGACCAAATACTTATTTTCCACCATAATATGCAAATAAAATGAAAAAAAAACAGACAATGTGATTTTCTGGATTTTTTTTTTCTCAGTTTGTCTCCCATAGTTGAGGTCTACCTATGATGTAAATTACAGACGCCTCTCATCTTTTTAAGTGGTGGAACTTGCACTATTGCTGACTGACTAAATAATTTTTTGCCCCACTGTACCTAGCTCAGAAACAGGATGTGCCAAAGGAGAGGACATTTTCATTCCAAGAATTCCACTCATTCCATCTGATTTGTTTTTTGATTTTAAATGCCTCCAGTTTCCAGTTCAACTGCTAATTGCAATGTCAGTTAACAATGCTCAGGGACAGTCCTTGAAAGTAGCAGGGATCGATTTGCAATCGCCATGCTTTTCTCATGGTCAACTTTACGTGGTCTGTTCAAGAGTTGGAACTGCCAAAAATCTGTTCATCTTTGCACCGTAAGCAAAAACCAAAAATCTTGAATGAGTTGAAAATAAAATACTATCAATACTTTGGTAATCGTTTAGTTAATTTATGTTGCAAACCTGTAGTGTTGAATATATAATGTGAAATGTTTTCATGTGCAATATAATCATTATAATTTGTTATAATTTGTTATAACTAACCACAGTTGGTTACTATGCCCAGGCAACGCCAGGCTCTTCAGCTAGTTTTGAATAAAAGATATGTTTAATCATCCCTTCCATTAAGTCCTAACAATTTAGAGATACATATACCTTTCAGTGAAACCCTAATTTAATAATTGGCATCAGCCGTTGGTGCATCCATTGTCTGATCCATGTCTGATTTATTTTGACAAATGTTAGGTTTTCCACACTTGAGGCAGATGATCCACTTTGGTGTGACAAATCCGCCAGGCTCACTGACATCACATTGGACATGTCACTCTATAAATTGAAACACTGCCAAATATAGTTTTGTATGTGCTGTCTTAATGATGTACCGTGCTGCTCCTGCCACAGCCACTGCACAGCTACAGACCTACCTCATGGCTGCCCACTGTGCATCATGATGCTTGACTAGACTGCTGCATCCAGGGCTGCTGTTGCTGTCTCTAAACTGTCAAGCATCTCCTTGCTTGCCCTGTCTAATGCTCTACTGTAGTGCTACTGCCAGAGCCACTGCACGGCTATGCCAACAACATACCTCCTGGCTGATCATTTGCCTTATAGTGCTTCATTGTACTAATGATGCTCAGACGCATAATCCATGTTTTTGTTCTCTCAAGAAACCATTCTGAAAATAGGGCTAATTTTTTAAAAAGATTTAATGACAACAAGGCAGAACTTATTCACTTTTAAAACTATTAACATAGAAAAAAATAAAAAAGCTCATACCACAAGATATGGCCTTCCCAAAACCCTGTATGATGACAAATGCACATAAAGTATAGCAGGATGCAGCAGGCCTCCACTAATAAAGGCAAGGAGCAGCTCAGGTGCAAACTACTGATAAAAACAACCACCCCACACCTACCAGACCATGGAGGGGTTGGCTGCCTAGTAGAAAAAATGCACATAGATAAGGCTTGCATAGGACGCCAGTCACACATGTAGGTGTGATGCAAAGTGTCTGGCTTGCACTGGCGTCCTATGCAAGCCTTATCTATGTGCATTTTTTCTACTAGGCAGCTATCCCCTCCATGGTTTGGTAGGTGTGGGGTGGCTGTTTTTATCAGTAGTTTGCACCTGAGCTGCTCCTTGCCTTTATTAGTGGAGGCCTGCTGCATCCTGCTATATATGCATTTGTCATCAGACAGGGTTTTGGGAAGGCCATATCTTGTGATATGAGTTTACTTTCAAAACTATGCCTCTCTTTTGTCTTGAAAAATAAGGGGATTGTTTCTTGGAAGGCTGTATAAAATGCTTTTGTAATTGTCTTTTGATTTTGTGATTAATAAACCAGTTGTGAACCACAAAAAAGGAGACAATTTTTTTCTGCTTGAAAAGTCCTTAATACTTCACATTCAACATTCTAAAGTGCACCTGTTTGTCTCCCTAATAAAGGGATAATTTTTTGATGGCTTATCAAAAAGCTATCAGTTCTTCATTTATCAGAGTGAAAAGCTCTTTATAACTCCAAAGAAATTGTTGGACTCAATCGTGTAAAAAAGCCGAGGCTTCTTCCATTTGCACTACAATGTCTATAAACAACAGAAATGCATACATCTACCATTCCAAAACGGATAATTTTTAGACTATTTATAGAATTTATGTAGCCTTAAAAGTCTTTTACTGCAGTGTTTTGTGAAAAACGCTGTTGGCTACCTCTAATTACCATCTGTTTTCCCTAGCCAGTTAGGTGAAAGCAATTTGGGCATTAAAAAGATTGATTTTGCATTACAGAGCTCAAAACATGAAAGCCTTCTCAATGTGTCTCCAGCTCCCTCCAACGTACATTTCGCCTACCGTGGCTTTCTCAAGGAGACTCCTTGAGACACATTGAGCCACTGATCATGGGTATTTATGATCTTATTACATTTCCTATGCACTTTATTTGAGCTTTCAGACTTTAGGTCTGTTCATTATATGCACTTTATATTGCTTATGGATTTTTTATGATCACTATATTTATTCATGGCCCATGTGTTCATTATGTAACTATCTCCTTATACTATGATATATTATGGTATTGTATTACATACAATTGTTTGGGTTTCCTTTTATTGTGTAATTAAGTAAAAACTTTTCAAGTCTTTATTAATTTGGACTTTATTTTGGCTTATTCATATGTGTTTGAGAAGGCTTTCATTATCTCCTATGAATATCCATATACGCTATTTGAATATTAAGTGAGTGATTCTCACTAGGTTGTTGGTCAGAGCTCAAAACATGTTAAATTTTAAATTGACTTCAAGGGGAACTTACTGTATTGTTAACATATTTCCAGGCAATTACAGGCTTTTTAATTATTCAATTTGCGTTAATTTCTCGTAAATCAAATTTTTTTCATGAAATTTGTCAACGTCAGCCAGCTTAAATTTCAAAAGATCCACTCATCTCTAGTACTAATAAATTATAATAAAGACTTCAACTCAGAAAAAACAACTCCCAACACAGGTCTGTCATCTGTCAACCGAAATTTAGGAGGATTCCATGCTACTGGTAGCACAAAGGCTCTTGAAAGACAACATGCTTCCCCATAACCAAATCACGTGAAATCTGCACTCCCAAATTCAAATGCCACCAAATAATGTTTCAGGAAAATATTGGATGCTTTTCTTAAAGTGTCTTCTTTGGTTTTGGTCTGCCATTTTTGCTGCAATTTTGCCTCCAGAGGCTTCTTTTTTAACCCCTTTCCAACATTTGGCGTAATAGTATGCCGAAGTCGGACTCCATGTTTGGTGCGGGCTTTGGTGCTGAGCCCTCACCTTTCCGGACACATGAAAGCTGATATATACACCTGACATGTGCCTGCAAAAGCAAAAATTGTGATGCACCCATGACTGTTAACAAGATAAATGCCACTGTCAATCTCTGACAGCAGCATTTAACTTGTGCTTACCGGAAGCGAGTCACTAAACCCGCCCATCGGTGACCCGTCACATGATCATGGGTCACTGATGTGTTGGCATGACAACCAGAGGTTTCCAGCAGACCTCTATGGTTGTCATAGCCTGATTGCTAAGAGCGCCGCCGGATGGTCAGCACTCATAGCAAGTGAGCATTTCTGCTACATACAGGTGATCTGATCATTACTTGTATGTAGCAGAGCCAATCAGACAACTGCAGCTTCTAGTCTCCCATGGAGACTATTGAAAAAACGGCGTAAAAGTGCAATGAGGACTGCGCTTGCTTCTGGTGGAGTACAAAGTTCTTTATTCAGCCAACGCGTTTCCTGAGCCTACTGGCTCACTTCATCAGGGCAGAAGTGAGCCAGTAGGCTCAGGAAACGCGTTGGCTGAATTTGAACCCCTCTCCATAATCTTTGAAAATTCTTGGAGAACAGGAGAAGTGCCAGAAGACTGGAGAAGAGCAAATGTTGTTCCTATCTTCAAAAAGGGGAAGAAGGTGGACCCAGGCAACTATAGGCCGGTGAGTCTGACTTCTATACCAGGAAAGATCTTTGAACAAATTATTAAACAACATGTATGTCAATACCTGGATAAGAATTAAGTGATTAAACAGAGTCAGCATGGGTTTGTAACTAATAAGTCATGTCAGACTAATTTAATTTCCTTCTATGATGGTATTACTGATTGGGTGGATCAAGGAAATGCTGTAGATATAGTATATCTTGACTTCAGCAAAGCATTTGACAAAGTCTCTCATACAATCCTTATTGAAAAAATGACTAAGTATGGAATGGACAAGGCAACTGTTAGGTGGATTCATAACTGGCTTAGTGATCAGACCCAAAGAGTGGTCGTAAATGGCTGCACATCCAGTTGGAAGAATGTCTCAAGTGGGGTACCACAGGGCTCTGTCCTGGGCCCTGTATTGTTCAACATCTTTATCAACGATTTAGATGAAGGAATTGAGGGTAAACTGATTAAATTTGCTGATGACACAAAGCTAGGAGGGATAGCTAATACTAGAGAAGAGAGAGAGAGGATTCAAAAAGATTTAAATAAACTGGAGAAGTGGGCAGCAACTAACAGAATGGTTTTTAACAGGGAGAAATGCAAAGTACTACATCTGGGCAATAAAAATGAAAAAAGCATATATAGATTGGGAGGAATAGGGCTAAGTGACAGCACATGTGAAAAAGACTTGGGTATACTAATAGATCACAGACTGAATATGAGTCAACAGTGTGATGCAGCAGCAAAAAAGGCAAATGCAATTCTAGGATGTATTAACAGAAGCATACAGTCTAGATCACGTGAAGTAATTATTTCCCTCTACTCCTCTTTGGTCAGACCTCATCTGGAATATTGTGTCCAATTTTGGGCACCACATTTTAAAAAAGACATCAACAAACTGGAGCAAGTTCAGAAAAGAGCGACCAGAATGGTGACCGGTCTGCAAACCCTGTCTTATGAGGAAAGGTTGCAGGATTTGGGAATGTTTAGTTTCCAAAAGAGAAGACTGAGAGGAGACTTAATAGCTGTCTACAAATATCTAAAGGGCTGTCACATTGTAGAAGGATCAACTTTATTCTCATTTGCACAAGGAAAGACTAGAAGCAATGGGATGAAGCTGAATGGGAGGAGACACAGATTAGATATTAGAAAAAACTTTTTGACAGTTAGAGTGATCAATGAGTGGAACAGGCTGCCACGAGAAGTGGTGAGTTCTCCTTCAATGGAAGTCTTCAAACAGAGGCTGGACAGACATCTAACTGGGATGATTTAGCGAATCCTGCTTTGAGCAGGGGGTTGGACCAGATGGCCCAGGAGGTCCCTTCCAACTCTACGATTCTATGATTCTATGATTCTACTCCACCAGAAGCAAGCGCAGTCCTCATTGCACTTTTACTCCGTTTTTGCAATTTTGTCCTAGGACCCTGTGCAGACTTGCTGCTGCTTCTCATGCGTTTATGGGTGTTGTGACTTTCTCACAACCCCAATAGGTGAGCACCTTCCTTTTTCTCTGTTAATGTGTTCTTTGATACGGATTTTACACAATGGATGCGCCCTTTATTTTTCCTTTCTATGGAGACTATTGAAGCATGCAAACAGCAAAAAAAGATTTGAAAAATATTAAACAATATAAAAGTTCAAATTACCCCCTCTTATGCCCCATTCAAAATAAAACAATAAAAAAAATCAAATATACACAAAACGCCAGAAATATGTTTTTTAGGTCACCGCAACATTGTTAAAATGCAATAATGGGTGATCAAAAGATTGTATCTGTAACAGAATGGTATCATTAAAAATGTCAGCTCGGCTTGCAAAAAATAAGTCCTCACCCAGCCCCAAATTAATAAAAATGGAAACACCACAGGTCTCGGAAAATGGCACAATTTTTTTTAACAGACTTTGGAATTTTTTTCACCACTTTATAAGGCCTCAACAACCAGAGGTATTTTTGTTTTTGCATTTCCATTTTTTGCTCCCCTTCTTCCCACAGCCACAACTTTTTATTTTTTGTCAAAATGGCCTTGTGAGGGCTTGTTTTTTTGTGGGATAAGTTGTACTTTTGAACAACACCATTGGTTTTATCATATCGAGTTCTGGAAAACGAGAAAAAAATTCCAAGTGCGGTGAAATTGCAAACAAAAGTGCAATTCCACACTTGCTTTTTTTTTTCTTGCCATCTTCACTAAATGATAAAACTGACCTGCCATTATCATTTTCCAGGTCATTACGAGTTCATAGACACCAAACATGTCTAGGTTCTTTTTTATTTAAGTGGTGACTGGTGAGGTGAATAAAAAAATCCAAATTTTGGTAAAAAAGTCTCCATTTTTCATGATTTGTGGCTTGGTGAGGGCTTATTTTTTGTGCACCCAGCTGAAATTTTTATTGATGCCATTTTGGTGTATATATGATCTTTTGATCGCCCATTATTGCATTTTATTGCAATGTATAGGCGACCAAAAAAGCATAATTCTAGCTTTCTGAATTTTTTTTCTCGCTACGCCGTTTACAGATCGGGTTAATTTTTTTTTATATTGATGGGGCGATTCCGAACGCGGACATACCAAATATGCGTATGTTTGATTTTTTTATTGTTTTCTTTTAAATGGGGCGGAAGTAGGGTGACTTGAACTTTTATATTTTTCTATTTTATTAATATTTTTTAATTTTTTTTTACTTTTTGCTTGTTTTAATAGTCTCTATGGGAGACTAGAAGCTGCAGTTGTCCAATCAGCTTTGCTACATACAGGCGATGATCCAATCGCCTGTGTGTAGCAGAAATGCTCACTTGCTATTAGCCCTGACCACTGGACGGTGCACATAGCAATCTGGTTACGACAACCATAGAGGTCTGCTGGATACCTCTGGTTGTCATGCCAACCCATCAGTGACCCATGATCACGTGACGGGTTACCGATGAGTGGAATTTCTTGCGCGCTTGCCAGAAGCGCGAGTTAAATGCCACTGTCAGAGATTAACAGCAGCATTTAGCAGGTTAACAGCCTCGGGTGGATCGTGATTCCACCTAAGGCTGTTACAGGCACATCTCAGCTGCTCAAAACACCTAATTCCACTGAATACCTCGTCTTCTGTAATAAAATAAAAAACAACAATATCCCTCACCTATCTGTCATTCTGTTCAACGCTGTAATCCATGTCTAGGGGACAAACAGTTTTCAACCTGGACGGTGCAAAGATGTGACCCTCCAGGCTGAGAACCACTGGTTAATCAGCTGCTTTGAGTGCAGCCTCAGTGACTAGCTTTGATGTTACTGAGGCTGTGTTCCCAACTGGGCTGAACTGTGGTGACCTTGGTAAGATCCCCACTAGCACCGTGAGAAACTCACAAGATGTAGAGTTGAGTTCTGCGACTTTCTCAAGGTGCTAGCGGGCATCTCATCGGCCTCTTCCCCAGAGCTAGTTGCATAGAAGTGGTTCATATATGTGTAAAGTGATGTATTTATTATGTTCTGCTATCAAGAGGTTCTTAGGAATTAACAAAGCAGCCCTGCTTTCCATATTTGGCCATAAGGTCATATGGTTAGACCACTTGACCGGTTTCTGGGCTTAGCACTGAGAGAGAAGGAGACACTTTGTGCGCATGAGTGAGTCACCTATAAAACTGAAGGAGCAGGTAGGAAATGAGCAGAACTCCTGTAAAAGAGAACCACAGCCTCTGCTTCAGACAGCTGTGTGATAATAATTGTGCATATTAGAAGAAGTTGAAACTCGGGAATCACTGCACCATTGTTATATCTGCACGAATATACTGGAAAGTAATTGTGATTGCTGCTTTGGAATTGATTTTTTTCAATCATTGTTTATCTGCATGTACCTGTGCATTCATGCAACAAGTAAAGTTTATCAACAGTCTCTCTGGCCTCAATGTTTTCTGGACTATTTGGAGTGCACCACATTACAGTACACTACCCAGAATCAGAGGTTAATTGAGTGCACCCTGGCGTCACAAACTTTGCTTTCTTTAATTTTTTCCCTGCCATAGCAAAATGATACCATCTGCACACCACATAATGCGTGACCTATGGCATAGTAGTGCATCAAGGCATTATGCTTAAAGGGGCAGGGAGCCTCAGGAACTTGTGCTGCACATGATGTAATAGCTGGCACAGGGACAGTTAAGCAGCAGGCATGTAAAGTATATCTGAGCTGTGTGTTTTTATTTACATTTACCATAAATATATACCATATATAATATATATATATATATATGTGATTTCAGTGTGCAGTGTATATGTTCTGTATGTAGTAAATGGCCAGTGTATGAGGTCTGTGTAAGGTATACGGCCAGTATGTGAGAGCAGTGTGCGGCATACAGCCAGTATGAAAGGGCTGTATATGATATATGGCTCACGTGCATTATACAGCTAGTATATGAGTGCTGTGTGCTGCATATGGCTAGTGTGTGAGGACTATGTGCAGTATATGGCCAGTGTGAGAAGGCTGTTTAAGATATATGGCCAGTGTAGGAGTACTATGTGCGGTAAACAGTCATTGTGTGAGGGCTATTTGTGGTATGTGGTCACAGTGAGTGCTGTGTTCTGTACAGTCAAGGCCAAAAGTTTTGAGAATGACACAAATATTAATTTTTACAAAGTCTACTGCTTCATTTTTTCTAATGGCAATTTGCATATACTCCATAATGTTATAAAGAGTGATCAGCTTAACAGCAATTACTTGCAAAGTCAATATTTGCCTAGAAAATGAACTTTATCCCCCAAAACACATTTCAACATCATTGCAGCCCTGCCTTAAAAGGACCAGCTAACATCGTTTCATTGATTGCTCCATTAACACAGGTGTGGGTGTTGATGAGGACAGGGCTGGAGATCAATCTGTCATGATTAAGTAAGAATGACACCACTGGACACTTTAAAAGGATGCTGGTGCTTGGCATCATTCTTTCTCTTCTGTTAACCATGGTTATCTCTAAAGAAACACATGCAGTCATCATTGCACTGCACAAAAATGGCCTAACAGGGAAGAGTATCGCAGCTAGAAAGATTGCACCTCAGTCAACAATCTATCTCATCATCAAGAACTTCAAGGAGAGAGGTTCCCTTGTTGCCAAAAAGGCTCCAGGGCGCCCAAGAAAGACCAGCAAGCGCCAGGACCATCTCTTAAAAGTGTTTCAGCTGCGGGATTGGGCTACCAGCAGTGCAGAGCTTGCTCAGGAATGGCAGCAGGCAGGTGTGAGTGCATCTGCACGCTCTGTGAGGCGGAGACTCTTGGAGCAAGGCCTGGTCTCAAGGAGGGCAGCAAAGAAGCCACTTCTCTCCAGGAAAAACATCATGGACAGACTGATATTCTGCAAGAGGTACAGGGAGTGGACTGCTGAGGACTGGGGTAAAGTCATTTTCTCTGATGAATCCCCTTTTCGATTGTTTGGGACATCTGGAAAACGGCTTATTCGGAGAAGACCAGGTGAGCGCTACCACCAGTCTTGTCTCATGCCAACTGTCAAGCATCCTGAAACCATTCATGTGTCGGGTTGCTTCTCAGCCAAGGGAATGGGCTCTCTCTCAGTCTTGCCTAAAAACACAGCCATGAATAAAGAATGGTACCAGAATGTCCTCCAAGAGCAACTTCTCCCAACCGTCCAAGAGCAGTTTGGCGATCAACAATGCCTTTTTCAACATGATGGAGCACCTTGCCATAAAGCAAAGGTGATAACTAAATGGCTCAGGGAACAAAACATAGAGATTTTGGGACCATGGCCTGGAAACTCCCCAGATCTTAATCCCATTGAGAACTTGTGGTCAATCATCAAGAGACGGGTGGACAAACAAAAACCTTCAAATTCAGACAAAATAAAAATATTGATTTTGCAAGAATGGACTGCTATCAGTCAGGATTTGATCCAGAAGTTGATTGAGAGCATGCCAGGGAGAATTGCTGAGGTCCTGAAGAAGAAGTGTCAACACTGCAAATATTGACTTGCTGCATTTACTCATTCTAACTGTCAATATAACCTTTTGTTACTCATAATATGATTGCAATTATATTTCTGTATGTGATAAAAACATCTGACAAACACACATAAAAACCAGAGGCCAGCAGATCATGTGAAAATATAATATTTGTGTCATTCTCAAAACTTTTGGCCATGACTGTATACGTCCAGTGTGGGTGGGCTGTTTGCGGCACATGGCCACAGTGTGTGTGCTGTGTGTGATGTTTGGTCAGTGTATGAATACTATGTGAGATAAACAGTAAATGTGTGAGGGCTCTGTGTGGTATATGGCCAGATTGAGTGCTGTATATGGCCAGTGTGAGAGTGCTGTGTGCAGTATATAGTCATAGTGTGTGTGCTGTGTGCTCTATATGTGTGAGTGTGTGAGTACTATGTACAGTATGTGATCAGTGTGTGAGTTGTGCATGATATATGGCAAGTATGTGAGTGGTACAGTGCTCTGCAAATTAATTGGGACAAACAGGTGTGAGTGCCTGTTCAAAGCAATTAAAACTGGTGTGAATCACTGACTGGTAACCAACTTACGATTTTACTTAAAAAAATGCTTTGTCCCAATTAATTTGCACAGCACTGTATGTTTGCAATGTGGGGTGTATGGGAAGTGATGAAGCCTACTGCTCAGGTTTTATCATAATTTATGCCATTAAGGAGGGGTAAATTATACAAGAAATGCACTGCAGCTGGTGGATTGAGTTATATTTGTGGTGAAGCAGTACACCTTATTCATTAAGATGCACACACCTGTTGTGGGTTTTGTCCACTACTTTTACTGTTATCAGATCACTGTGGTCCCAACGTTTAACATCCCCATCGATGCTATTGTCAGAGCCGGAGGCTGAATGTTACCAGTTGCAGAACAGAACACTAAATGTTCATCAACTCTGTAGAGATTGCTTTCAGGTACTGCAGATCTACTCCAATTCAAACTAATAGGAGCGAATCTGCAGTACTCAGCAATGGTCACTATATTGAACAGTCCGTGAAGTTGTGCTGTTTCGCTCCAAAACTACTAACATCAGGCTGCTGGCATTGAAAACAGCTCATCAGTGGAGATACTCAGGGTCAGAACTCCCGGAATTTAACACTAGAACTACCGGAGGGGTCATTTTGACCCTTTTGCTATTTCTTTTTCCTATAATTTCTAAAATTTTAACAAATGAGTTCTGACTTTTTGTGACTTTTATTTATTCATGTAGTGTTTATTTTATGACACAAAAATGAATTGTAACTTTTTCAGGGGCCCGGATTTTACAATTCATACCTATAAGTACTGAAGGAGTCAATTTGACCCCATACATAAAAGTAGTAGTAGGCAAGCCACCTAATATTACAGAGTACAGAAAATCACATTGCTTCTCCCTAGTTGTAGAGTGTAATTGTATCTTTGCATATCAGGGATGATTCAGCATTTTGTTTTGTCTAAACTTGTCTGAACATGTTTGATCCATGTTTCTTCTAGCGATTTCTGGCTGCACTTCAGTAGCAAACATTACAGTTGAAGCTACAACTCTGCATGTTTGTACAGTGTCGTTTAATTACTTCTGCGATCTTACAAGTCCCTTTTTGCGATGTATATTTGAAGCATGAGTAAGCAGAGGTGTCTGACAAGTGAAGAAATTTTGAAATGTCTTCAGAATTTTTCTGAAAATGAGTCAGAAGAAGTGGCCCATCATCCGCAACATCTGAACCACAAACAAAAGGACAAGAAATCCGCAAGCGTCGAAAATGTGGAGTTGGAAGATGCAACGAAAACAAAACAACTAAAACTTGCGCAAGCTGTAACAAACCAGTTTGTGGAAAATGCACTGGGAAAGTGGAAGAAAGTACTGTTTTGTGTTAACTGTTGGACACTGCATGCTATGACCATGTAAAAGGAAAATGCGTGCTGTACTTGATCTTAACACTGTTCCTGCTAAGTTAAAATAAATGTTCTTTAATTTGTTGGCAACAAAAAAGTTATTTTTACTCCAGAGTCAGTACTTTTGAATGGGGGTCAAAATGACCCCTAATGGTAGTTATAGGTATTATGAAACATGCGGTAGTTCTAGTGTTAATATTAATTACCTATTTTTAGGATTATCAATGTAAAAGAATTGGAGCAACACTTTAATGAATGAGGTGCATTGTACTCTAATTCTTTCTTCACTGTGACTGGCATACAAAATCTACAAAATACCAATCTCAATGAATAGGCTCCCATATGTAAAGAAAGCTTCAAAGGGAATAAATCACATACAGGTGTCTTGGGCATATTGAGTAAAGAAAACATTGGCATATGGGGCATCAAAGGCAATTTTGCACAGGGTAGTAGTTAGCATAAGGCTGACCCTGACAGTACATATGTTAATTCTTCATAGCATTTCGTAATCATTTTTTCATGTTGATTTCAAACACACAAACCCTTACAGGCTGTTAGAAATAAGCAATCTCTTTTCTTTCTCAGCCAAGATTTTGCACACCATAATCTACAGCTATGCAAGGCCCTCCGACCTCTCACACAGATGCTGCAAGACCAAAGAATTTCCTGTTCAGGTAATCACACGGAAAGAATTCTGTATAACAAAATGGGAAGACATTCCTCACCAGCCAAATCAGTCCAAGAACAAACACAATGAATCTTGGAATCTAATGCTACTTTAAATCCAGGTTTTACCTTTTACCTCTAGATAGTTTTGACTCTTTTCTCAACCCCCATTTTATTCCCTTTTTTACTCTGCTTGACTCTTCTCATGGATGTTCGGGTTCATCAGGTTCTGCCGAACTAGAGTTAAAAGTTCGGTTTGACATGTGAACTTGACCCCGAACCCAAACCCAATACAAGTCAATGGGAACCCGAACTTCAGTGCTTTAAAATGGCTTTAAAATGGTTATAGAAAGGCCTAGGAGGCTGCAAAAGGAAGCTAAATGGGAGTAATAGCAGAATAATTGCACTGCTAACAAATGGAGATAGGGAAGTAACTTAAAATAACATAGAATACAAAAATTAATAATAATCTTGAACCAGGAGGCACTGGTCCGTGTAGAGGAGGAGATTGAGGAGGGGGTTGAGGTGGAGGTGTAGTGGAAGAAGTGTAGGAGGAGGAGGTATCGAACACTGTTTTAGCGTTTTTTTAATGTTTTTTGGGGTTACTCTGAAAACAGGCAGTGTAATAATGTGCTGGCCACTCTATCTCTCTATACAGGTGTGGCGCCCCCAGGAGTATGGTCGCCACAATGGCTTTGCCTTCCTCCAGGGAGGGTGATGCCATGCTTGGGGGCAATGAAGGGTCTGTCTAGCAGTTAATCATTTTCATGCAACACGGTTCCCACTCCAGGCCAGCAGAGGGAGCTCTGAACCAGAATTGGGGGAGGAGTGTGCTCTGAGGGCTAGGAAGGGAAATTAGTTAGTGTGAGGAGGGCAACGAGTGTAGACGTGTGGAGAGAAGCTAGAGGTTGAGCTGAGGAAGGAACGCTCCCTCCCAGTGATAGCGCATGATCTGGAGCCTGGTCTCCACAGTTGTATGGATACTGAAGGTCCTGCAACAGAAACCAGAGAAATAGGAAGCTGTAAATGCTCTATTCCCAACTAAGACTCGGAGGCACAACAGAGACGGGTGAGCCAAGAGAGATAGAGGGCTACAGCTGTCTGCCATATGAGGTAGTTCTAAGAGACGATAAGAAGGAGGAACTTCAGTGTAACACTGTACTGCATGTACCTCAAGCCAGCACTAGGAAGGAGACTACACAACCCATCTGATAGAGATTCCTGAGTTGCTTCCAGGCTAGCCTGCTCCTGTGCCATCTGTAATCAGGACCCTGGACTGCATTTGCGCATTTGCCAAGTAAAGGTAAAGAAACTGCACCCTGTTGTGTCCTTGCCTCCTTCCTGCAACATCCTCAGCACTGCTACATCTCTGTGCCAAACACTGCACCCTCTTCCTAAACATTCCGCTACACCGCCCTGGGCCAACAGCCCTACAGTACCTGTGGAGGGCTACAACATCATTGCTGCACCACACCGTCTGTCCCAGAGGATCTGTCTGCAGCGTCGGCTTAACACCTCTCTTGCCGAACACCACAGGTGGCATCACGAATCACTTATAAACTTTATTCCCAACTCAACCCCTTTTATATGGGCGCCCAGGGCCACGGACCGGGTCACCGCTGCTGTGACAATCTCCTCTGAGAGACCGGCCCGGTACCGAGTACCCCACAGCCCTGGGAGGGCGACCCACAGGCAGCCTAATACTTGGCACATTTTTGGGTTGAAAACAATGAGGAGAGCTTCAAATAAGGGACATGGCCTTGTTGATGGTGATGATGTAGGGAGAGAGAGAGTGTGGTCTATCTGTGTCTGCTGTGCGCCCAAATTAAACACCCTCCTCTGGAGCAAGCATGCAACAGGATATTCTGTGTAATTTTGTAGCACTGGCTGAATGGTGAGGTCAGAACAAGTAGAAGTGGTTTTAGATTGTTTGGCTGATGGTGCCTTCAGTTCCTTTACTATGCCTGTCACCCAGGCCCCTGCTGAAAGTGCAAATTTTGCAACTGAGGCCCATGTGCATCTTCCTTTCACCTCACTCCCTTGCATATCAGGTAAACACTCTAAGCCTGAAGTCATGCAGCAGTCACTTCACTTTTTTATGACTCTAATGGCTGTGTCTCTGTGGGCCATATACCTGTCCCTGGTCAACAATTGGAAGAGATTGTGTGTCCTTGTAAGCAGGTTACAGGATGCTGTAACGCAAGAAAGGCAAAGGGTTACTTAACAATTTAATTTAACAGTCAAGATACTCCTTGCAGGGAGATAAACAATAAAAGGGGCAAATGATCGGGAAAAAGATAACCACAGTGCGACAACAATCCACGCAATTAACTTATCGCGTCTGGGGCTTCTTTGGTCACAGATGATCCGATGAGGGCGGTAGTCCCAGAAATGGCTGGTGCAGTGTCCTCAGGGGAGATTCCACAGCTCACGGTATATCTTCTGGCTGCAACGGGCGGTCTCCGGTTTTTACCCGATGAGACAATTAGTCCACAAACTTGTGCAGCCAAAATCAAGGGAGCTGCTTACAGTCCATCAACAAGGGGGGTCTGAGGTGTGCTGTCCGGCAAAGAGGGGCACAAAGAACAGTCCTTCACATGGCCCCTGTACCTATGCCCGTGCGCGGCACTAGACTTACTGGAGCCCACGGCTCTTTCTCTGCTGCTAGGCTCAGCAGCGCACTCGTGTGCAGCCATCTGCAGTACGTTGCGGGGCTGCTGCACATCCAGCGGAGCTTGCTGCGCACCTCCCTGCCCTGTCTCTGCCGGCGGGAATCTGCCCCTTGCTTCATGCGTTTTCGTCTTTGCCGTGCCCCCCGCTTCCGGGTCACAAGGTCTGTCCAGTCCCCTATTCTTTCCCCCTGCCATCCTGGGATGCAGCCTCTACAATTCCAGACCTGGCACAGTACAGGTGCCTGCAGCCTGGTCTTCCTCCTTATACCCTGATGCCCAACCACTTGTTCTGTTAAAGCATGAGTATGTGGAAGGGGGAATACAATGCAAACGGTCAGCAAACCACACCACAGCAGATCTCTGGTGATGATGAAACACAGGCGCCAAATACTGCATCTATCTGCTGTTTGTAGTCTGGCAAAGAGGGCAGGTGTGAGGACTGGGTTCAACATCATGCGAAGGAGGATTATTATTATTTTTCTTTAGAGCATCATTGATTCCAAGGTGCTTTAAATGAGGAGGGGTTAAATACAACACCCACATAGAAATTATAATAAACAAACTAACAGTGACAGACAGGTACAGAGTGAAGAGGACCCTTGCCTTGCGGCCTTACATTTTACAGGATAATGGGGAAAGAGACACTAGGTCTGTCTGGTCCCCTATTCTTTCCCCCGCACATCCTGGGATGCAGCCTCGACAGTTCTGGACCCGGCACAGTACAGGTGTCCGCAGCCCGGTCCACTAGGTTCAAGGGTTGCAGCATATCTAATGTTGGTGAGGTGGCAGTGGGATCATTGCAAGGTCTTCTGAATTCATGGGTTTTCAAGTTCCACTTGAATTTTCGAATGTAGGGGATAATCGGATGTGTTTAATCACAGAATTCTACAGAATGGGTATACTTGGGAGATGTCAATTGGATGAGGAACGTATGATTGTGGAGGAGAGGAGGTCTTGGGAGCACTAGAGATTACATGGTGTAAGATATCAGAAGATTAGCTGTGGACGACTTAGTAGGTCAGTGTTTGTAGCTTGAAGTGGATACATTGTGGAAATGGGCAGGGACGTTATATCTCACTGCTAACTGGTTAAATGTTGTGGCAGGTTGGCCTGAGGCAGAAAGTGTTTGAGTGCATGTCCTACCACCACAGAAGATTGCTGTAAGTTTTTTTGGATATATCTCTGTCCATGTTGCCTCCTCCTCTTACTCTACCTCTTCTAATGCTTCTTCATCTATTCAGTGTAACACGTGTACCACCAACTTCAGTTCAGCCAGGAGTAAACTACATCATAATGTTTTGAAACTCATCTGCTTGTGGGAAAAACCCAGACTGTGCAGGAGCTACAGTATGGATGGGGATCAAACAACAGAGTTGTGTGGTTGGGACCCATAAACCTATACCCGGCCTGGTGGTGTGCTATAACTGGCAAAATCTTGTAGCAGCTCTGGGCCTAGCCAGTTTCGCCTATATCACTTACCTGGCACATGTACTGAATTTGGTGGTGCAGAGCTTTCTTAATTACACATAAAGTTTAGAGCTGCTGCTGAAAGTGCAGGCCGCCTGTGTATGCTTTTGTCGATTTCATCCTGTTGCTGCTCACCTTTCTGTGCTACAGCTTCACTTCTGCCCTCGTGCTCGCCACCTCATATGTGAAGAACCAACAAGTTGAAACGCCATCTTGCACATGCTGGAGAGACTGTTCAAGCAGCAGGCGATACTGGAGTTTGAGCTGCAGCATGCATGGGTGAGTCGCTCTGCGGAACAAACCATTTCATAACCAATGAGTGTGCCTCTTTGAGGGATGTGTGTGCCATGTTGCACTGTTTCTAGTACCCCACAAACGTGGCCAGCACTGATGACGCCATCATCCTCATTACTATCCCACTTCTATGTAGGAGGAGGATGAGGAACAACCTTATTCACAGCAAAGTGGTACTGAAAGCAGCACACGGACACCTCCTTCTCATCCTCCCAAACTGTCCCCTGGTCACTGTTGGCACAGTAACCAACCCTCCGAGCCATGTTTGGACGATAGGCCTGAAAACGGTGTGAATTGGTCCTACTGCTCCCACCTCATCCATTATCACTAGAGTTGAGAGAAACAGGTGAGTCAAATTCAAAAGTCGCCGACTTTCGCTAAAGTCGGGTTTCGCCGATCGAAACCCGACCATAGCGTGAGGTCGGCCATGCGGTCACCGACTCGACTGCCAAAGTCGCGTTTCCCATAATGCTTTCAGGTGCCTTTTCTCTGCCAATGAGCAAGGACGCACACTGTGGGCAACGCGATGACATGGGCAGCGGCCACCACCATCTTAGAGAAGGGCTTGCAGTGATTGACTTGCTTTGTGTGGCATCACAGTGGCTATAAAAGCCCTGAACGCCGACCGCCATCTTACTTCTGCCGATCTTAGCATAGGGAGAGGTTGCTGCTGCTCGTTCTCAATAGGGAGAGTGTTTAGGCAGGAAAGAAAAAAAAATCTGTGCTTCTGCTGATAGCGATTTTTACTGTACAGTTAGTGTGCAGTGACAGGGGAGGATTTTTTGTGTGCAGCAGCGCTGGTGGTTATTAGGCTGCCTTATAAGGCTACCTGATAGCTGCATTGCTGTGTGCACACTGCTGTGCAGACTGCTTTTTTCAAAGCAAAAATATTTTTATTCCTTTTTTCTGCACAGTTACCGAGCGTTCATTTTTTCACACACCGTATAGAGGTGTTCGCTCCTCACACACTATTGTGTACCGGCTGGTATCATGGACAAATACATGCTACTATATATGTGTGTGACTCCGTAAAAAAATAGACGGAGGTTTACCTTTTTCCATACATACACCGTATAGAGCTGTCCGCTTCTCAAAAAGTATCATATATCTGCTGTTTGGATTACGGTCACATCTTTACAGAGAGAGTGTGTGTGTGTGACTCTGGAAAAAAATAGACGGAGATTTAAAATTTTCCATAAATACACCAAGTAGAGCTGTCAGCTTCTCAAACAGTATTGTATATCTGCTGTTTGGATTACGGTCACATCTATACAGAGACAGCGTGTGTGTGACTCTTGAAAAAAATAGACGGAGATATAAAATTTTCCATACATACACGGTATAGAGCTGTCCGTTTCTCAAACAGTATCGTATATCTGCTGTTTGGATTACTGTCACATCTATACAGAGACAGCGTGTGTGTGTGAGACTCCGGAAATACATATACAGACATTTCCATTTTTGCATACACCGTATAGCACTGTCCGCTTCTCAAACAGTATGGTATATCTGCTGTTTGGATTACTGTCACATCTATACAGAGACAGCGTGTGTGTGTGACTCCAGAAATACATATACGGACATTTCCATTTTTCCATACACTGTATAAAGCTGCCCGCTTCTCAAACAGTATCTTATATCTGCTGTTTGGATTACTGTCACATCTATACAGAGACAGCGTGTGTGTGTGTGAGACTCTGGAAATACATATACGGATATTTCCATTTTTCCATACACTGTATAGAGCTGTCTGCTTCTGATACAGTACCGTATATCTGCTGGTTGTATTACAGTCAAATACATACTGGCACAGCATCTGTGTGTGACTCCGGAAACAAATATACGGAGATTGACATTTTCCCCAAAAACGTAAACAGCTGTACACTTCTGATACAGCACTGTATATCTACTGGTTGGATTACGGTCAAATACATACTGGGAGAGCATCTGTGACTAAGGAAATATATACGGAGATTTTAATTTTTCCATGCACCTTTTACAGCTGTACGCTCCTCATACAGTACCATATCTCTGCTGGTATTTTTGGTACATTTTCCCAAACATGAGGAAGTATGGAGGAAGAAGCCACGTATGTGGGCGGGGAGGCGCAGCTGGTACTGATGGTGGTGGTGGTGCATCTGCTGGTAGTGCCAAAAGCACAATAGCAGCTAAGGCAGGAGGTGTTGAGACTGCGGCATGGTCTGACTCCGGAAGGCCTGGAAGGCTCCCTTTTCTGGGAGTAGGTAAACCGCTTTTAAAGCCGGAGCATCAGGAACTGGTTATGGCTTACATTGCCAAAACAGCATCCAGCTCTATCTCCTCCTCTTCTGAAGTTTAAAAAGCACTGAGTGGTCAGTGCAGGCTTCTGGTCAGGAACAACCCCTTTCTTTGTGTCCTTCACCCCCACCAAAAGTGAAGGTTGCGGCAGCCCACAATTCAGATTACTCCATGGAGCTCTTTTCACATACCATGCTTGGGTTATCAAGTCAAATCCTGAATTCCCCAGTCCAACATGAATCAGAGATGGAGTGCACTGATGCACAGCCACTGAGATGATTCTGCTGGTACATTCACCCACCGCACTACATTCCCCTCGCACTCTACAGAGCCTTAATCTGACCCTGATGAAACTCAGGTGCCCCTTCCCGCATACTATACCACCTTACACAGTGACACAGAGGAAGGTGCTGATGAAAGTGTTGGCTCCCTGAGCAGGTGGGGGGGCATATTTGTGGGCGACGGCACAGGCACAGGGCCCCTCATAGTATGCAAAAGTGTTTCTGCTGGAGGGAGGGCCCACTCGCCGTCAGACACACCGGCGTACTATGAGGGGCCCTGTGCCAGTGCCGTCGCCCACGAGTAGACCCCCCTGCTTACTCAGGGCTACAGCACTTACAATACTTACCTATACCTGCTCCACCGTCGTGACGTCTTCCGCGTTTCCTGACATTGACATTCAGGTCAGAGAGCGAGATGACATCCCATCTGTATGCCCTCTGCCTAAACAGTCCAAGTGCAGAGAGCTGGAAGATGGCGACACTGAGGAGTCCAGAGTAGAGCAGTGCCCAGCGAGGAGAGGTATTTAATTTTTTCAAATGTTGGGAGCAATTTTTGGTGAGCACTATACACTGGAGAATGATATAACGGGCCCATCATACACTGGAACATCATCCATGAAGCCCATCATATACTGGAGCATTCCAAATGGGGGACATCAGACACTGGAGCAGCATTTATGGGGCCCATTATACACTGGAGCATTAGAAATGCGTCCCATTATATATGGAGCATTATTTGGGCCCATAAGGCACTGAAGCATCATCCATGGGGCCCATCATATACTGGAGCATTCCAAATGGGGGACATCAGACACTGGAGCAGCATTTATGGGGCCCATTATACACTGGAGCATTAGAAATGTGGCCCATTATATATGGAGCATTATTTGGGCCCATAAGACACTGAAGCATCATCCATGGGGCCCATCATATACTGGAGCATTCTAAATGGGGCAGATTATATATGGAGCATTATTTGGGCCCATCATACACTGGAGCATCATCCATGAGGCCCATCATATACTGGAGCATTCCAAGTGGGGGATATCAGACACTGGAGCAGCATTTATGGGGCCCATTATACACTGGAGCATTAGAAATTGGGCCCATTATATATGGAGCATTATTTGGGCCATAAGACATTGGATTATCATCCATGGGGCCCATCATATACTGGAACATTCCAAATGGGGGACATCAGACAATGGAGCAGCAATTACGGGGCCCATTATACACTGGAGCATTAGAAATGTGGCCCATTATATATGGAGCATTATTTGGGCCCATCATACACTGGCGCATCATCCATGGGGCCCATCATATACTGGAGCATTCCAAATGGGGGACATCAGACAATGGAACAGCATTTATGGGGTCCATTATACACTGGAGCATTAGAAATGGGGCCCATTGTACATGGATCATTATTTGGGCCCATAAGACACTGGAGCATCATCCATGGGGCCCATCATATACTGGAGCATCTAAATTGGGCAGATTATATATGGAGCATTATTTGGACCCATCATACACTGGAGCATCATCCATGAGGCCCATCATATACTGGAGCATTTCAAATGGGGACATCATACACTGGAGCAGCATTTATGGGGCCCATTATACACTGGAGCATTAGAAATTGGGCCCATTATATATGGAGCATTATTTGGGCCCATAAGACAATGGAGTATCATCCATGGGGCCCATCATATACTGGAATATTCCAAATGGGGGACATCAGACAATGGAGCAGCAATTACGGGGCCCATTATACACTGGAGCATTAGAAATGGGGCCCATTATATATGGAGCATTATTTGGGCCCATAAGACACTGGAGCATCATCCTTGGGGCCCATCATATACTGGAGCATTCTAAATTGGGCAGATTATATATGGAGCATTATTTGGGCCCATCATACACTGGAGCATCATCCATGAAGCCCATCATATACTGGAGCATTCCAAATGGGGGACATCAGACACTGGAGCAGCATTTACGGGGCCCATTATACACTGGAGCATTAGAAATGGGGCCTATTATATCTGGAGCATTATTTGGGCCCATAAGACACTGGAGCATCATCCATGGGGCCCATCATATACTGGAGCATTCTATATGGGGCAGATTATATATGGAGCATTATTTGGGCCCATCATACACTGGAGCATCATCCATGAGGCCCATCATATACTGGAGCATTCGAAATGGAGGACATCAGACACTGGAGCAGCATTTATGTGGCCCATTATAATAATAATAATAATTTCTATAGTGCCAACATATTCCGCAGCACTTTACATTATAGAGGGGACTTGTATAGACAATAGACATTACAGAATAGCATAGCAATAAACACATAGATAAAAACAGATACCAAGAGGAATGAGGGCCCTGCTCTCAAGCTTACAATCTATAATTATCCTTGAGGCACGTCATATACTGGAGCATTCCAAATGGGGGACATCAGACACTGGAGCAGCATTTACGGGGCCCATTATACACCGGAGCAATAGAAATGGGGCCCATTATTTATGGAGCATTATTTGGATTTGGGCCCATAAGACACTGGAGCATCATCCATGGGGCCCATCATTTACTGGAGCATTGTAAATGGGGCAGATTAGATATGGAGCATTATTTGGGCCCATCATACCCTGGAGCATCATCCATGAGGCCCATCATATACTGGAGCATTCGAAATGGGGGACATCAGACAATGGAGCAGTATTTACAGGGCCCATTATACACTAGAGCATTAGAAATGGGGCAATTTATATATGGAGCATTATTTGGGCCCATAAGACACTGGAGCATCATCCATGGGGCCCATCATTTACTGGAGCATTGTAAATGGGGCAGATTAGATATGGAGCATTATTTGGGCCCATCATACCCTGGAGCATCATCCATGAGGCCCATCATATACTGGAGCATTCGAAATGGGGGACATCAGACACTGGAGCAGCATTTATGTGGCCCATTATAATAATAATAATAATTTCTATAGTGCCAACATATTCCGCAGCACTTTACATTATAGAGGGGACTTGTATAGACAATAGACATTACAGAATAGCATAGCAATAAACACATAGATAAAAACAGATACCAAGAGGAATGAGGGCCCTGCTCTCAAGCTTACAATCTATAATTATCCTTGAGGCACGTCATATACTGGAGCATTCCAAATGGGGGACATCAGACACTGGAGCAGCATTTACGGGGCCCATTATACACCGGAGCAATAGAAATGGGGCCCATTATATATGGAGCATTATTTGGATTTGGGCCCATAAGACACTGGAGCATCATCCATGGGGCCCATCATTTACTGGAGCATTGTAAATGGGGCAGATTAGATATGGAGCATTATTTGGGCCCATCATACCCTGGAGCATCATCCATGAGGCCCATCATTTACTGGAGCATTCGAAATGGGGGACATCAGACAATGGAGCAGTATTTACAGGGCCCATTATACACTAGAGCATTAGAAATGGGGCAATTTATATATGGAGCATTATTTGGGCCCATAAGACACTGGAGCATCATCCATGGGGCCCATCATTTACTGGAGCATTGTAAATGGGGCAGATTAGATATGGAGCATTATTTGGGCCCATCATACCCTGGAGCATCATCCATGAGGCCCATCATATACTGGAGCATTCGAAATGGGGGACATCAGACACTGGAGCAGCATTTATGTGGCCCATTATAATAATAATAATAATTTCTATAGTGCCAACATATTCCGCAGCACTTTACATTATAGAGGGGACTTGTATAGACAATAGACATTACAGAATAGCATAGCAATAAACACATAGATAAAAACAGATACCAAGAGGAATGAGGGCCCTGCTCTCAAGCTTACAATCTATAATTATCCTTGAGGCACGTCATATACTGGAGCATTCCAAATGGGGGACATCAGACACTGGAGCAGCATTTACGGGGCCCATTATACACCGGAGCAATAGAAATGGGGCCCATTATATATGGAGCATTATTTGGATTTGGGCCCATAAGACACTGGAGCATCATCCATGGGGACCAACATATACTGTAGCATTATGTGGAGCTCATCATATACTGTATGGAACATTATATGGGACCAATTATTCTGTATGGAGAAATATATGGGGCTCATTATTCTGTATGGCGCACTATGTGGTGGCCATAGTACTGTATGGAGTAATATACTGTCCGTTGTTTTAGCTATTGTAGAATTTAAAATAGATATCAGTCATGTCATGTATGAAGTGAAGTATTTTTCTTTGTACTATACCAATATTTCTCTGCCGTATCGGAGCATCATGAATTGTGGTATGTGTTAAAGGGGCCCACTGACACTCTTTCGCCTAGCCATCAGTGCTGGCCATATTGGTGAGTATTCAAAGCAGTGCAACATAGCACACAGGTCCCGCATGCAGGCCCACTCATTGGTTGTGAAAAGGTGCTGTTTTGCAAAGCACATTCTATTATTCGAACTGTTTTTCCAGCATATACAAGGTGGCGTTCCACCTCGTTTGTATGTCGTATATCAGCCGGTACACTTCCACACGCACAGTATATTGAGTCCACAGTACCTTCAGCAAAGTATGATACTCCAATGGGCCTCCCCACATGGCATGATGTCCCCACAGTTCCTTTACAAGATTTAATCACCCCCCCATAGCTCCCCACTGGAGTCCACTGACACATTATGATGGCCTCAAAGCCGTATAAACAGTATGATAACCTCCAGAATTCTCCGTACTTTGTGACAGCCTCCACCGCAACCCAAATAGTATGCTCCATACAGAACGATGCCCAAAATAGCCCACCCAGTCAATATGATGGCATCTAAAGCCAACTCACATAGTATGGTGGATCACTGATAGCCCACTACCACAGTATGAAGGACCCCACACAGTATGATAGCTACTGCAGCACCTCCTAAACAGTTTAATGCCTCTATAGCCCCTACATACAGTACTACATCACCCATGATGACCCACAGACTTCTTACAGTTTGATGGTTCCCACACAGAATTATCGATTACGCGCAGCCTCCTCACACTTTATGATCAATCCAATACAGAACCCTCACACAGTATAATGGATCTCATACAGTATGATGGAGTCCACACAGCATTCTCACACAGCATGATGCCCTCCACACAGTATGATCACTGTCATGGCACCACTACGCACAGAATGAAGGCCTACCCACAGTATGATCACTTTTAAAGCCCCCAAACAGTATAATTGCTCCACACAGTTCCAACACATACAATTAACGGCCTCAAAGCTCCCCACACTTTATAATGGCCCCTACATATCTATACACGCAGTTTGATGCAACCAACAACATCCTACACACAGTATGAGAGTAGCAAAGTATGTTTCCACACACTAACTAACTGCCCCATGCAAGTTCTCACTGGCAAAACAAAAAGAAAAAAGAAAACTGCTCACCTAGCCGCTTTTCCCTACTGCGTCTTTCTCTGCGGAATGTGGTTTAAAGCTCTGCAGAGGCCCACACAGCCTCATCATGTCCTGTATATGAGGCCCACACAGCCTCCCCATGGCAAGCATGAAAGCCCGATAACCTCCCCATGTCCACAGTAAGACTCTCATAGCCTCCCCATGTCCACAGTAAGACCCCATATCTTCCACATGTCCACAGTAAGACCTCCATAACATCCCCATGTCCACAGTAAGACCCTGATATCTTTCCCATGTCCACAGTAAGACCCCTATAGCCTCCCCATGTCTACAGTAAGACCCCATAGCCACCCCATATACACATTAAGACCCCCATAGCCTCCCCATGTCCACAGTAAGACCCCCATAGCCTCCCCATGTCCACAGTAAGACCCCATGTTCACAGTAAGACCCTAATAGCCTCCCCATGTCCACAGTAAGACCCACATAGCCTCCCCATGTGCAGACAAACATCTCATACACATAAATAACTAAAAAAAACCACATACCTCAGTCCCGTTCCCCAGAACTCTGCTTCTGCTTGTTTCTCGGTGTCTCCGGAGCGCTCACTCTCCACAGTACACAGCTGACACAATGAAATGATGTCATTGCGTCAGCTGTTTCACACGCTGATTGGTAGAGGAAGTGGCCCGAGGCCCCTCCTCCACCAATGCAGTCAGCGTGGATATAGACAGCGGAGACAGCGAGCGGGCAGCCATTGCGCGAACTGTGGGCCACTGTTTTCAGCCCCTCGACTGTCTATGGTTGCGGGCCGGACTGAGACAGCCAGAGGGCCCGATGTGGCCCGTGGGTCACACTTTGCCCAGGTCTGCTTTAAATGACTTTGTTAGCACAGATTGACTGTTGAAACCAAGTACAGGCACTTGGTGCTTCTCGGCAGGGTCAATAATTTAAATACATATTCCCACCTGCTTGGTTTCCCTCTATCTCCACCCTTCTCTGGCCCTATGAAGCCAGAATTGTCAATAAAGAAGAGTAGGTTGGAGAAAGAGGGACATCGAGCAGGTAGGAAGGTGTATTTAAATGATTGACCCCACCGTGAAGTACCCAGCTGCGGGACTTAGTTTGAATGGAAGAGGGATCACATTAAATAACTTTGAATTTATACCCCAGCTGCTATCTCCTAGACATTCTCTCTCAATATTCAACACTTACTTAGTAATATAACTGAGGACTTGAGATGAGCAGATCATCTAGTTAGTGTCAAATTTCCTGAAATTTGAATATTTAATGTAAGCTCTCATGGTCAGCAAGGTCCTTTCTCCTGAAGACTATAAGCTCTTATGGTCAGCGTTGTCCTGCCTCTCTCTCCTATAAAATGTAAGCTCTTATGGTCAACCAGGTCCTCTCTCCTGTAGACTATAAGCTGTTATGGTCAGCGGTGTCCTGTCTCTCTCTCCTGTAAAGTGTAAGCTCTTATGATCAGCAGGGTCTTCTCTATCTCACCTATAAAGTGTAAGCTCTTATGGTTAATGAAGTTCTCTCTCTATTTTCTCCCTCACTTGTATCGTATAAGCAATTACAAGCTTTCTAGTATTGAAATCCATGCAAATGCAGTCACTTCAAAACAAACGTTTTGGGAAAATTCCGCAAAGTCAGCAAATTTGGATTTCAAAACATTCGCTCATCTTTTCTGAGGAACTTTTGGAATGTAGTAAACTTTCTGTGTCTGTGTCTTGGTTTAATAAAATGAATATTTTGAAATTGGACATGTTAACAAAGATACTTCAAGATCAGTTGTCTAAGGTCAATTGAGACAGAAACAATCATACTCACTCCCAGCTGGTTCTAAAGAGGACATTGTGGCAGGCGTTCCCTATTTTTAGGATATCTTTCTTACCTATATATTGTATGCTTTCAAGGATTCCATCATAAAACCAAAGACAAATATTAACACACTGACTGAATTCCCTATATACAATAAATCCTTTTCTCTTTCTCCTTTATATTGCACCTTGTTTGTCATCTGGGACCAATCAACAAATATGGCTTATCTTCAATACTGGGTCAATTGACATTGGGTTCACATCATGATGTATCGCCTTTTTAAGAAATATATGCATAGTTATTTGCTTCAAATTATCGATACCTGTGTATGGATGTATAAGGGAATGTGCCCACGATCAGGAACTACTGCGGGTTTGACGTTTTGTATTAATGCAGTGGCAAACCAACAGTGGCTAGCTGTGACAGCATAGTGGATGGGATTTCTAGAAATCCCGTGTCCACTATGCATGCATTTGGGCCTGCAGATCATTCATGGACACCGACATGCGGAGCGTCTATCAAGACCGTAGCATGTCAATTTCTCTTGCAGAGACGCGAGTCTCCACAAGAGAAATTATATCAATAGGAGTGTATTGAATGTGGCAAATCCACATGGTACAGTGAACACATGCGGATTTACCTGCATTCAATAGAAGGCAGTGCTCTGGACTCAGTGAACATACACTGCATCCAAAGAGCTGCAAGTTTCAGATTGTGGGCATCCGGTGTAAAAGCATTAAGAGGATGTGCTTTATGTGTATGAATATATAGTATACATACAGCTTAGATTATGCGCATATGTTTACCTACCCTCAATGATATGACTGTGCTTGTGGAGCCCTCAACTGACTTGACATTATTGTTATTGTTTTGTTTGAATCTCATACCCCAGCGGTAATTTCCATCAATCATCGTGCTGTTTTATACATATTTCTTTCTTACTAGGTAGAGACACAAAGTGCTTTTGGCATCCTAATGGACCTTCGAGGTTCACTATCTTTTGCGTTCTCATTGATGTCAAGGTAGTTGTTTTTCATTAAATTGTTACTTTAGTTTCTTTAAACCATATTGCCATTTACATAGTGTATTGTGATACATTTTATTTGGTGACTTTATTAGCTCCTCTAAGTTCATTGCATCCTATCAAAAGATAACCACTTATATCAGTGATCATATAAGTAACATAGTAACATAGTTATTAAGGTTGAAGGGAGACTTTAAGTCCATCTAGTTCAACCCATATCCTATCCTAACTTGCCCTAACATGTTGATCCAGAGGAAGGCAAAAAACCCCCATGTGGCAAACAGTAAGCCTCACATTGGGGAAAAAAATTCCTTCCCGACTCAAGATACGGCAATCAGACTAGCTCCCTGGATCAACGCAATATTAAGGAAACTAGTGTATATATCCTGTAATATTATACTTTTCAAGAAAAGCATCCAGTCCCTTCTTAAATTTTAGTAGGGAATCACTCATTACAACATCATATGGCAGAGAGTTCCATAGTCTCACTGCTCTTACAGTAAAGAATCCGCGTCTGTGAGTATGCTTAAACCTTCTTTCCTCCAGACGTAGAGGATGCCCCCTTGTCCCCGTCACAGGTCTAAGAGTAAAAATATCATTAGAAAGGTCTTGGTATTGTCCCCGCATAAATTTATACATTGTAATAAGATCACCCCTAAGCCTTCGATTCTCCAAACTAAATAACCCCAAGTGTAATAACCTGTCTTGGTATTGCAGACCCCTTAGTTCCCTAATAACCTTGGTCGCTCTTCTCTGCACCCGCTCCAGTTCAGCTATGTCTTTCTTATACACCGGAGACCAGAACTGTACACAGTATTCTAAGTGTGGTCGCACTAGTGACTTATATAGAGGTAAAATTATGTTCTCCTCATGAGCATCTATGCCTCTTTTAATGCATCCCATTATTTTATTTGCCTTTGCAGCAGCTGCCTGACACTGGCCGCTAAATGTGAGTTTGTCGTCCACCCATACACCCAGGTCTTTTTCAGTGACTGTTTTGCCCAGTGTTTTACAATTAAGCACATAATTATACATTTTGTTCATTCTACCCAAGTGCATGACCTTACATTTATCCCCACTAAAGCTCATTTGCCATTTATCAGCCCAAGCTTCTAGTTTACATAAATCAAGTGTATCATCCAAAGTATCTCTCCACACAAATGTCGAGCTTTTTTTAATACAGTAGTATTCATTAACTAAGCGCTAATAATCTTTGGATCAAAATATATATCCTTCCCTTAGTGTTAGCTTTCTGTTACTCTTTCTTATGTTAACGGGTCGGTTTTGACTCGTGTCTTAAATCACCCCTAGGATACCCTAAAAACAGTTATTTATGATCCAATTTGTTTCTTACCTCTTAGTTACCTTGTTAGGGTTTCTCATCCATGGAAGGATTGATTTTAGTATTTTTGTTGTGGCCCCCTGGGCCTTTCATTTGAGAGCATACCCTTCATTTTCAATATAAAAATATTGTCAAATGAACCTCAAGAGAATAATAGAAACTTAAAAAAGTTTGTTATATTACCTGACTATTACTGAAGGGTTTTAGAACACATTTCTTAAATGTAAAAAAAATATACATATATATATTTTATATTATTAACTCTAGTAACATCTATGGTGTTATGGGTCAATTTTGACCCATATCAAAAAGGCAAAAAACAGATTTTTTTTTATAGAACTTTAATACAAATAAAAGATGAAAATTATATTAACATTAATAGCAATAATAATAAAAAGTAGCTTTTCTAGGTCAAACAAACAAACAACAATCAATCAAGCAAATCAAATCAACAGAAATCAAGTATTAGTTTTTAGATGCATTAGTATTTAGATGCATGTGTGGCAAAAAGTGACACTTTTTGTGTGTTCTTTGCAGAGGTATTTTTTGCAGGCGAAGCACGATGTGTTTGTCTTTCTGTCCTTATTGCTAGGGCAGACCTGACACCTCTTTCTTTTAGAATCAGGTGGTCTCACTGGGGTTGTGGCTGTTGTGGTTGATGTTGAGGCAGGCCTGGTTGAGGAGGATGCTGGTGATGATGCTCTTTGTGTTGCTGTGGGTGTGGACGAAGCACTTGTTGAGCTCTGGAGTTGTCGGACCAAGGCTGCAGCAGCTGAGTCTCAGGGCACTCGTTCCCTTTGGTTAATGTGCGCCTTGACAAGGGATCTTCCTAGTTCCTCAAGAAACATCCTCCGCTTGTTTTTTTTCTTTGAATTCCATCCTTGGTGAATGTGGGTCCACAAAACAAATGAATTGCATGCTGACACATCAAGGATGTTGTAAAATACAACCATTGGCCATCTCCTAGTCATTCGCTGGCAAGTGTAGGTGGCAGTCAGCTTGTCCAGGTTGTCCACTCCTCCTTTGTTTTTGTTATAGTTCAGGATGATTCTGGGCTTTTTGTCACTTCCTGATGACACAGCTGCATCTTTGTGAAGTGTGGACATCAGTACCACATTCCGTCGTTTTTTGGGGCAGTATGAAACAGCAGTGGTGGTGTCTGTAAAAACAAACTTTGAGGAAAGTGGAGCCCTGTCCTTCATCTGCAACAATTCAGCAGGCAGCTCTGGTTTGTTTTTTTTCACTGTGCCCACCATGGTGATTTTCCGCCTGAGAAGTTCTTGTCCAAGGTCATAGCTGGTAAAAAAATTGTCACAAGTAATGTTGTGACCCTGCAGTCCAGTAGTCATATCGAGGACTACACGTTTTCCTTGTTTTTTTTCCAGGGATGCCGCTTGCAGACTTTCCTATGTAAATCTGTAGATTCCATGCATAGCTAGTTTTTGCATCACAGGCTGCCCAGATTTTTATGCCGTATTTGCCTGGCTTACTTGGCATGTATTGCCGGAAGGGGCATTTTCCACAGAAAGGGAGAAAACGTTCGTCTACTGTTACCTCTGGCCCTGGGTTGAACATCAGTGGAAGGAGCTGCACCCATTTCTCCCAAACATCCCTGATGGGAGCAAGTTTGTCAGATTTTGTTCTGGTGTCTCTGTTGTCAAATCTGAGGACTCTTGATATCATTTGAAACTTTTGAAGTGACATTGTTGCCCGGAAAATATTCCTGCCTGTCGATGCGTCCCAGAGACTATCAGTGGCCTCATTGCAGGATGTGTACACTCCAGCAAGGAGAAGAACACCAATGTAGGCATCCAGGACATCATCATGAAGGTCATTCCACATGTTGCCGTGGACTTTTTTTCCTTCAAGGTTTGTCATAGCAATAATGACTTTTTTTATTGACAATGGCATAAACACATCAAAACATGTCTTGATGTCACTTACTCTTGTCACAGCAAACCTTGTGATCCCAGGGGTCATTTTTATGACATTTGCAGCATCTGCCCTGCCATGTACATCTGGAGGTACTGAGCTCCAACTGATCTTGCCACTTTTGGATTTGAATCTTTCAGCGGGAGCAGCTTCAGCACCAGTGACCTCCTCATCAGACTGATCAGAACTGTCTGTGTCTTCCGGTTGATACTCCACATCATCTTCCTCCTCAGAAACCTGTTCATCTGTATCAGTTTGCTGCTGTGTGTCCTCTGATTCATTATCATCTAAGATATAATCCAGAATTTGGCTTACATCAAATCTTCTCATTGTTGCATGTGTAAACTGGAGATGTATACTCTGCAAAGTACCAACTCTAAGCTGATTTGGCCATACATGCCTGGACATGTCCCTAACTCAAGTTGTTGGAGGTAGAGCTGGCTGTGGGCTGTTGGTTTATATTGTGTTTATGAGTTCAGTTTTGGGACTTACTATTGTTTTTTTTACTCTTATATTAGACCTGGGTTGAAATTGACCCCAACAACACAAATGTTATAATTTTAATAAGAGCATTTTACAATTTAGTAAAATAGTTTTATTTTATTGTACTTTGTTTAAAAATAAGTTCCTGAAAAAGTCAAAAAGTCTTGATGCAATAAACAAATGTATGTAGAATTTGTATGCATTTAAAACCTAAAACGGGTCGGTCAGGACCCTAACACTAGAGGAAGGATATATATATATACACTCACTGGCCACTTTATTAGGTACACCATGCTAGTAACGGGTTGGACCCCCTTTTGCCTTCAGAACTGCCTCAATTCTTCGTGGCAGAGATTCAACAAGGTGCTGGAAGCATTCCTCAGAGATTTTGGACCATATTGACATGATGGCATCACACAGTTGGCGCAGATTTGTCGGCTGCACATCCCTGATGCGAATCTCCCGTTCCACCACATCCCAAAGATGCTCTATTGGATTGAGATCTGGTGACTGAGGAGGCCATTTGAGTACAGTGAACTCATTGTCATGTTCAAGAAACCAATCTGAGATGATTCGAGCTTTATGACATGGCGCATTATCCTGCTGAAAGTAGCCATCAGATGTTGGGTACATTGTGGTCATAAAGGGATGGACATGGTCAGCAACAATACTCAGGTAGGCTGTGGCGTTGCAACGATGCTCAATTGGTACCAAGGGGCCCAAAGAGTGCCAAGAAAAAATTTACCACACCATGACACCACCACCACCAGCCTGAACCGTTGATACAAGGCAGGATGGATCCATGCTTTCATGTTGTTTACGCCAAATTCTGACCCTACCATCCGAATGTCGCAGCAGAAATCGAGACTCATCAGACCAGGCAACGTTTTTCCAATCTTCTACTGTCCAATTTCGATGAGCTTGTGCAAATTGTAGCCTCAGTTTCCTGTTCTTAGCTGAGAGGAGTGGTACCCAGTGTGGTCTTCTGCTGCTGTAGCCCATCTGCCTCAAAGTTCGACGCACTGTGCATTCAGAGATGCTCTTCTGCCTACCTTGGTTGTAACGGGTGGCAATTTGAGTCACTGTTGCCTTTCTATCAGCTCGAACCAGTCTGCCCATTCTCCTCTGACCTCTGGCATC
This sequence comes from Dendrobates tinctorius, assembly GCF_039654945.1. Classification (NCBI taxonomy): domain Eukaryota; kingdom Metazoa; phylum Chordata; class Amphibia; order Anura; family Dendrobatidae; genus Dendrobates; species Dendrobates tinctorius. The sequence continues at coordinate 32,067,316 of NW_027361766.1, forward strand.
AACAAGGCATTTCCGGCCACAGAACTGCCGCTCACTGGATTTTTTTTCTTTTTCGGACCATTCTCTGTAAACCCTAGAGATGGTTGTGCGTGAAAATCCCAGTAGATCAGCAGTTTCTGAAATACTCAGACCAGCCCTTCTGGCACCAACAATCATGCCACATTCAAAGGCACTCAAATCACCTTTCTTCCCCATACTGATGCTCGGTTTGAACTGCAGGAGATTGTCTTGACCATGTCTACATGCCTAAATGCACTGAGTTGCCGCCATGTGATTGGCTGATTAGAAATTAAGTCTTAACACACAGTTGGACAGGTGTACCTAATAAAGTGGCCAGTGAGTGTATATATATATATATATATTTATTTATTTTTAAACCTTAACTTTTGCAAGTACCAAAGGTTTCACAGTTCAATGAGAGAGACTCTCATTTAAAAATAAGCTTTTTACTGAATGGGAACTTGGTAAAGAATATATACAGCAGACAGTAGCCATTTATCTTCAAGGACGCTTCTTTAACAACAAGCAACATCATTACACACGTTTCCTTCTTTCCTGGAAACATTTTCTTCCTCAGGTACTTCTTCTGCTCTCAGCACACCATCTTGGGAGCTTCCATTTTCCTCTGCCTGGACCACATGGGTCGATGTAACGCTATGGCCCCTTACAGCTACTATCAGTTTCCAGCTGTCCAATGGGGATCCCATGGGTGGGGTTCTTTGATATGACTCTTCAATAGCACTTCCAAAGTCCAGTCTATAAGAGTCATAAACTCCATCCCATAGCAATTTGTCCCAAATTGGTGGGCAACCACTTGGCTTTCTTTACTATAGATAGTAGTTACAATACTATATGTATTCTCTTCCTCTTGTTTCTATTAGAATATGTTTAGTTTGTGACTATCCGCCATTTTCTTGTTGTGTTCTGGCTGCTGGTCTTTTTCCTCTGGTGCTGGGTTTGTCTTGGACCAGGTGATTGTATCACCCTTTATTAACCTGCACCTGTCTCCAAGTCCTTGCTGGACAACAGTATTAATCTGGTTGAGTTCTGCTTGGAGCTTTGCTTTGCCTTCTGTGTGTTTAATTAATGCAGTGCTGGGAGCTCTGGTTCTGCTAGTCTTAGTTTCTGTTTTCAGTTTGATTCTGCAGCCTTCTCTTTGTTTTCTATTAGGAGGTTACCCGTTTTTGTACCCAGTCCTTAGACCTTTCAGGGACCCCCTTCCCCCTATCTATAGGTCTTCGCTTGAGATTAGCCTAGGATCGTCGGGGGGTCTATTCGCAAGGAATCGGTCACCCACTCCATCGTAGTGTATCAGCCTAGTTTTCGTGCAGGGTCAGTTTTCCCCCTTCTTCCCTAGTCCTGTGCTGCAGATCCGTAACAGTTTCCCTTTACTTTTGCTTTCTGTTATCTCTCTGATCAAAGACTCAGTATTGGCCTACTTGGCTCCTTCTCCAGGACCCAATATTATTTGTTTCACTCGCTCGGTCTCTGTCCTGATTCCGAACTGTTACTTGCTTCTTTTCTCTGCTATCTCTTCTCTTCCAGGCTCCTACTATCTTCTTTGGTAGTTTCTCTTGTCACAGAGACACCCACTGCAGCGGTTCTGCTGAGTAATCAGATCAGAGGTCTACTCTAGCTGCAAGCTAGGCCCTGTCTGTCTCACTACCAGGAAGTCTTCTTTGATCTTGCTACATAGCCCATCTTCCTCTGTGCTAGTCACAAAACTTAACTTTATCTCACCCTACTCACTGTCTGTTGCTGAACAAAACTCAGCTTCCTCACAGTAAAGTGCAAAAACATTACAATATATCACATCACAATTCACTTTAAACATCACCATCACAATAACAGATAACATTATAAACACCATTGATGTCTTTAAAGGGGACTATGTCCTTACATTTTCACAAAGTTAATATCCTGCTTGTGAATAGTATTTGAAGCCTTATTTATGATTCTTGGAAAGCTTCCTGTCAGGACTCTAATGTCAGGACCCTGTCAGTGTCAGCAAACTGCCACGCAGGGCAGGGTGACTTACCCACACTATGGGAGAGCACGGGGTCCAACACTGTAATGATGGTTCAAGCAGACAGGACCTGCGGCACAGAAAATAGTAAGGAGTCCCAGGACCTATGATCATGTGACACCAGGGGGCGGGGCTTAGCGTCCTACTGCTGCAGATAATGTAATGTACCTACTGCAGGGCAACTGTTGTAGAGGAGAGGAAAACGCAGGTCAGACAAGCGAGGGTCGTACTCGGAGAGGGCTGTGCAGTACCAGAGGGACGAGCAGAGAATAGTCAGGTCACAGGCAGAGGGTCATACACAGAGAGATAGCGCAGTACAAGAGGGACAGGCAGAACTCGTAACAGGGACAGAACTGAATCAAAACCAAGCAAGCAACAAGTTATCAGGCACAAAGCACACGTACGCACGAGGTCAATTAACTCAGCCGAGGGCAGGAGTATAACTGACACGGGACCTAGGTCAAGTGAGCATTAAATAGCCGCCCTCTGCCAGAGAGAGACAGAAACAATTAACCCCTGTCTGACCAGGACGGGCCAAAGACAAACCCCATCCTGGATCATGACACTTCCTTTCTCTTTGCTGGTGGTTAAAGTTCTTACCACCTAACAGTACATTAAGGCTGTGGGCCCACGTAGCGTTTTAAAACGCTCACTAAAAACCGCACTCCTTCCCAGAAATCGCGCGTTTTTTTCCGCGCGATTTCACCGTGATTTTACCGCGATTATGATCGCGATTTTGCCGCGATTTTCACGTGCGATATTCAAGCACTTTCCAAGCGATTTGAAGCATCGCTTGGAAAGTGATTGACAGGTTGGTCACACTCGTCAAACTTAATGTTTGACAAGTGTGACCAGGTTTTTACTATTGAGGCCGCCTATGCGGCATCAATAGTAAAAGATAGAATGTTAAAATGCAAAAAAAAATAAAAAAAATCGGGGTATATTTACCTTCCGGCGTCCCGCGCTGCATTCCCGGGCCTCAGCTTTCCCAGTAATGCCTTGCGAGACCTGTGATGACGTAGTCTCGCGTTGCTCTACCGATCTCGCGAGACCGCTAGAGTCACGCGAGACTACGTCATTACAGGGCCTTGCCGCAAGGCATTACTGGGAACGCTGAGGCCGGGAATGCAGCGCGGGACATCGGAAGGTAAATATACCCCGATTTTTTATTTTTTATTCTTTTTTTTACAGGGGTATGGTACCCAGGGCCTGGAGGACAGTCTCCTCTCCTCCACACCGTGGGTACCAACCGCACATGAGACGCTTAACTTCCCACATGGTGGGCATAGCCACATGCGGGAAGTAAGCGATTCTCATGCATTCCTATGGGTGCGGAATCGCGGCAATTCTTTGCGATTCCACACAAAAGAATGAGCATGCTGCGATTTTTTCCGCGATGCGATTCCGCCGCGGAAAAAAGCGCAGCATTAGCACAGCATGTGCGGAATGCCATAGGAATGCATGGGGGGCATTCTGTACACGATTTTTAAACGTTTTCGCTGCGTTTTCGTGCCGAAAATCGCGGCAAAAACGCTTAAAAATCGCTACGTGGGCACATAGCCTAAATGTCCAGAATATTGATCACTTCATTGTGACTTTCAAATGTTCCTGAATGTAAATATGGTTATATAAAAACAGCAATTTTGACTGAAATTTCACCTAGGTACCTTTTTTAATGGTATATATCACATTCTTGGTTATATTCATGTCTGCTTGAATACTTGAATCCTTTGTACAGCTCACATCAGTTGAACTCTGCTGCAGACCAATGTTATTTGTAACTGGTGCATATGGGAATAGTATAATGGGTTTTTACACAGAAACTCATATCTTTTCTACAAATTTTGGTGGTAGGGATTATTCGCACATGCTTATTATGGCCTATTAGCTACATTCTGTTCTGAGTACAACATGTGAATTAACTCTTAAGGCCTATCCTCATTTTCATATAATACAAAGAAAATCAGTTGAAAATAGCATATTCAGGTGCATCTCACAAAATTAGAATATCATCAAAAAGTTAATTTATTTCAGTTCTTCAATACAAAAAGTGAAACTCCTATATTATATAGAGTCATTACAAACAGAGTGATCTATTTCACGTGTTTATTTCTTTTAATATTGATGATTATGGCTTACAGCCAATGAAAACCCAAAAGTCATTATCTCAGTAAATTAGAATACTTTATGACACCAGCTTGAAAAAATGATTTTAAAATCCAAAATTTTGGCCTACTCAAATGTATGTTCAGTAAACGCACTCAATACTTGGTCGGGTCTCCTTGTTAGGCGTCGGGTTCCTGCAGCTGAACAGGAGGAATCCGGAGCCATACATCCAGTGGTCTCCTATTCCTTTCCGACCACTCAGGGACCTGCACAGCAACCTCAGCAATCCAGGCACCCTGCTCAGACCAGCTCTCTGGGTCTGGATGTTGCTGCCACCTCTGGACCAGCAATGGTAGCGCAACCTGCTTTGCAGGAAACCACTCCAGAGGCTAAGTCCTCTCGCCGCGCTACTGGGCTTGCCCACGAGGCGATCTTCCAGTGGAGATCGGGGGTCACGTGCTCAGGTCCTTCTCCTGATCTGATTGGCCCATCTCAGAGGTCTGGGAGGTCCCAAAAGCGCATTTCTATAAAAGGCCCGCATGGTCGCTCGGCCATGCGCTAGTATAGACTATACTTGCTATGTGTGAATGGTGACGGATGTATGATTCTGGTGACTGACGCATTTGAAACCCCTTCCCTCTGATATTACTTATGTGGTTAGGGAATTAGAGTTATAGTCAGCGCCAGTCAGTGGCAAGCCATACGCCACAGTGCATACCGTACCGCTACACTGGCGTCCGATAGTGTTATGCCTCACGGCTGTCACGATGACCCGTCCTGTGTGACACGACCCGCAGGCCGGTAACTAAAACAACAAGACGCGGCACGTGATACTGTCCTGTGTGACATGGCCCGCAGGCCGGTAACTAAAACAACAAGACACGGGAAAGGGGAAACAGTTACAACGGTGGGCCCTGCGATAGGGAAAGGGGACGTGGCAACCTCCTGCACTCCCCTGAGTCAGTGTCCCTAATGCTCCTAACGTTCCCTATGCTGGTTCCGCACCGGGCGATGATCAGGAACCTGTCGCCCTAGCACACCCTACACTTATCCCTTGCTAGGGAGCTGGGTGGCGCAGGCACTGGCCCCACCGCTGTACTAATACACACTAAGGAAAAACACAAACAGGGAAACACCACTTGGCTTTACTCTGTTGCTCTTGCTCCTGGCAACAGAGTGCACCACCAGAATGCAGCTCTTCTCCTGAATAGCTGCCACCAAGCTCTGTCAGAGCTACCAGGAAATCCCCTATGACTCCTTCCACACCAGGGCTAAGACAGTGCTGCAAGGAATGCTCTCCAGCTCCTTCCTCCACCAAGGATGGTTGAAATGAACACTTTTCACCAACAATGATTGCAACACCTGTGACTCTTATAGCAGAGCCAGAGCAATCACACCTGCATTATAATCATGTGCACTTAACTAAAGAAGCAAGAGTGCAATGACGCTCACCACCACCAGGGCAAACTTAGAACAAACGACACCACAGTGCAATAATCCTAATGGCCACCGGGGGCAAAAACCAAACTTAAGCACAGCTTAAGAAAAAAAAAGGTTACCTCTGCTTTTTATCTGTCCTGATCCAGCATGGATCATGACAGTACCCTCCCCTTAATGAGGGGCCTCTGGACCCTCAAGACTGCTCCTCATCAGGGAACCGCCTACAGCGGGGACGCCCAGACCCAGAGTTCACCCCAGCAACTACCTGCATGTCAGGTTGATGACAAACAAGCCCGCTGGTATTGGCAATGTATGCTCTGGAGGCACCACACATCTCCGAAGCGCTGACCTGGGGAACGAATTGTGTATGTTTATGTTTGGTATGAGCTGGTAACACTCCACAACACACTTCCACTCGATGTTTTTTGGTGGCCACCCATACACGCTCGTTCACACACAGGTCCGGACCTGAACGTTTATTGCCACTCGTTCGTTTGTCACCATTTGGAGAACTCTTTCTGGGATTGACAACAGAGGCATCCCCCTGTGTCACCACACTCACACCCCCGCACTTCACCAAGGGGTACACCACCCTCCAACCCCTTCCACCAAGAGGTCTGCGCCTCCCAGGGTTGGCCAATGGCGAGGGTTGAGACTTGCCCCTACTCTCCTGCAGCACATCTGCTGCTCTCACTGGAGAGGAAGGGGTCCGTTGAAGAGAGACGGCAGTGACAGTAGTTCCTAGGCAGCAGCCCTCACACGAGTGCCCCCAGCTGACCACTTCCCTCGCCCACCTATCTATTACCGGGTTGTGTCTTTTCAGCCAAGGGAGGCCTAAAACGATAGGTACTGGCATTCCCTCCAAGACGTAGCATGACAAGGACTCCTCATGATGTCCTATATGCAGATGGATATTCTATACGACTTGGGTCAAGCTCCCCTGGCTCAGTGGAACAGAGTTTATGGCCTGGACGCTAATAGGTTGGGCTAGCATCCTACACCTCAGACCATAAGTCTGGACAAAGCGAGCATCCACCAGACTGACTCCTGCTCCGCTGTCCACAAGCACCGGTATCACCTCCGGTACCCCGCCAGCCAAGACCTCTGCTAACATGGTACCTTGGGAGGGCAAAATGGAGGAAATGTATACTCCCTGGTTGCCTCCCTCCAAGCAACCAGGGGAATGCGGCTTCTCAGATGGCACAGATAATTTGGCGCGCAATGGGCAAGCCTTCAGGACATGACCAGTCTGCCCACAGTACAAACATGACGACACCACTCCCCGAACCGTAGGCAGCTCCGAATACAAACTAGCTCCTCCTACTTGCAAAGGTTCGTCTGGAGACTTGGCATGAACTGGGCAGGCTCTCATAAAAGGGCCAGGCTTCCCACAGGAAAAGCATACCTCTCACCAAGATGAGCCGCAGACCCCCCTTTTTTTGTATCAACAACACCGGGCTGTCTGGGTTCCTCCGTCCGCACTGGTGGGTCCTCCTCCCTAGCAAGAACATCAGGGGGCACTTTTTGTATATGTCTTTCCCTAAGGCGTCTATCCACCCAGATGGCAAGGGACATGGCGACCTCCAGCGACCTGGGGGTGGCGTACTGCACCAGAGTATCCTACAACTTTGGAGACAAACCCTGCACAAATTGACTCCTAAGTGCAGGGTCATTCCACTGAGTGTTAGTGGCCCATCTCCTAAACTCTGAGCAGTACTCCTCAGCAACCCGTGCTCCCTGTTTACACCTACGGATTCGGGCTTCCGCCAGGGCGACACCATCAGGATCCCCATACACAAGCGCCAAAGCTGCAAAAAACTCGTCCACGGACACCAATGATGGAGAATTGTCTGGTAGGGAGAAGGCCCAGGATTGGGGATCCCCTTTAAGAAGGGACATAATGATTCCCACCCGTTGCACTTCACTCCCTGAGGAACGAGGGCGCAGCCTGAAATATAATTTGCAGGCTTGCTGAAACACCAAGAATTGATCTCTCCCTCCAGAAAATCTGTCAGGGAGGGATATCTTGGGTTCCGACTGAGCCTGTTCCTGAACCAAGCCCCCAGAGCCCACCATCAGCCGCAGCTGCCGCACCAACTCTTCGCGCAGCCCTCTAATCTCATTAGTAAGGATCTGCAGCATTTGGGCAAAGGGCTGAACTGGGTCCATGGCTCAGCAGAAAAAGAAAAGTTATTGGTTGGTGATAATGTCACGATGACCCGTCCTGTGTGACGCGACCCGCAGGCCGGTAACTAAAACAGCAAGACACGGGGAAAGGGGAAACAGTTACAATGGTGGGCCCTGCGATAGGGAAAGGGGACGTGGAGACCTCCTGCACTCTCTTGAGTCAGTGTACCTAATGCTCCTAATGTTCCCTATGCTGGTTCCACACCGGGCGCCGATCAAGAACCTGTCGCCCTAGCACACCCTACACCTATCCCTTGCTAGAGAGCTGGGTGGCGCAGGCACTGGCCCCACCGCTGTACTAATACACACTAAGGAAAAACACAAACAGGGAAACACCACTTAGCTTTACTCTGTTGCTCTTGCTCCTGGCAACAGAGTCCACCACCAGAATGCAGCTTTCCTCCTGAATAGCTGCCACCAAGCTCTGTCAGAGCTACCAGGAAATTCCCTATGACTCCTTCCACACCAGGGCTAAGACAGTGCTGCAAGGAATGCTCTCCAGCTCCTTCCTCCACCAAGGATGGTTGAAATGAACACTATCACTAACAATGATTGCAACACCTGTGACTCTTATAGCAGAGCCAGAACAATCACACCTGCATTATAATCATGTGCACTTAACTAAAGAAACAAGAGTGCAATGACGCTCACCACCACCGGGGGGCAAACTTAGAACAAACGACACCACAGTGCAATAATCCTAATGGCCACCGGGGGCAAAAACCAAACTTAAGCACAGCTTAAGAAAAAAAAAAGGTTGCCTGTGCTTTTTATCAGTCCTGATCCAGCATGGATCATGACAACGGCACTGTACAGCGGCAGTAGTTACCGCCACGCTGCAGTTAGCAGTTACCGGCGTCCACGGTAGCGACGCCGCACGCACAGTAGGTCAAGACGGACACTGACATCTGCCTTGGGCCGTGTCCTGTGACCATATACCGTGTGTGCAAGCCAGCTGAGACCTGTGAAGCTAACAGGCTCAGCGTTTATGCTTTATTTATACTAAAGCACCTCTGTGAGTTTAACAGAGTCTGCTCTGTGCACCTCAGATGACGTTTAAACCAAGCGCAGTATACCGCCATATAGCGATTCTTCCATTACTCAGCAGCGGTTGCTACACCTACTGCACGGTGGACCCTGAGCAGCGAACGCACTTCCTATTATTTATATTTAGTGCGTTCCACCGTCCCTAACACTCCTTTTGCATCAATTACTGCGTCAATGTGGCGTGGCATGGAGGCGATTAGCTGAGGTGTTATGGAAGCCCAGGTTGCTTTGATAGCAGCCTTCAGCTCATCTGCATTGAAGTGTCTGGTGTCTCTCATCTTCCTCTTGACAATACCCCATAGATTCTCTATGGGCTTATGGTCAGATGAGTTTACTGGCCAATCAAGCACAGTAATACTGTTGTTTTTACATCAGGAATTGGCACTTTTGGCAGTGTGGACAGGTGCCAAGTCCTGCTGGAGAATGAAATTTCCATCTACAATAAGCTTGTCGGCAGGGGGAAGCATGAATTTTTTTTGAAAATTTAGAGACGTATAATGTAAATTGAATATTTTTAATGTTTTTATGTGTTTTCACATGGCCTAGATTCATGTTCATGTGCTGCTGTGTTCTTTTTTGTCTGTATTATGCAGTTTTCACAGCTTTCATGTGTTCACATAAGGAAGTGCTGATCTTTTTTTCTTGCATAGGTAGATACAGATGAAATCGGAGGTTTACATACACTATATAAAAAGACACATGTATAATTGTTTGTACAGATGAACGAGGCACCTTCAGGTTTCTTGAAATTGTTTCCAAGGATGAACCAAATTTTTGCAAGTTCACAATTCTCTTCCTGATATCTTGGCTGATTTCTTTAGAATTTCCCATGATGCTACACAAAGAAGCAGTGTGTTTCAGGTGTGCATTAAAATACATCCACAGGTGTGTCTCTAACTCAGATGTTGCCAAAAAAAACAGAAGCTTCCAAACACATGACATCATGACATGGACAGTTCAGAATTGTTTAAAGGCATAGTGATCTTAGTGTATGTAAACTTTTGACTTTTCAGTTAGTAATAAAAATGCCTTAAAACATTTTCTCTCATTATTCTGGCATTTGGCAAATAATAATTATGGTAATCTTAATTTACATAAAGGTTTATTCTGATTTCATGTCAGATGTTGAGAAAAGCATGCATATTTGTATTTTTGAATAGTGTATGTAAACTTCTGGTTTTAACTGTAGATAGATAGATACTGTAGATAGAGAGATATCTGATAGATATATAATTGATGGACTGCATGTGTAGTTTAATGTACATGGATTAACCTAATAAATAACTAAATGAGTGAAAAAAATGTTGTGGTTTCCCCACTATTTTTGATAACCAGTCAAGGTAAAGAAGACAGCTGTGGGCTGATATTATCAGGCTGGAAAGGTCTCTTGTTATTTGGCCCATCCCATTGTAAAAATTCAAGTCCACAGCCACCCCAGATTGGTGCATCACATTAGATGGGCCAATTATGTCATTTTACCTGGCTCTGCCCGATTGCTCTTGTGCTCTAACAATTGGGGTAATGGTAATGGGGTTGAGGTCAGCTGTGTAATGTCAGTAGGCATCAACCCATGGGGTTATTAATGGAGTGATGTCTATTAGCATATTAGCACAGGCTGAGAAGGTCAATATCCATGGACTTTGCCAGCTTTTCAATGTAAGTCCACAGCTGTTTGCTTTACCTTGGCATGTTATCAAAAATAGAGGGGACCCCACTTAATTTTTTAAATTATTTATTTATTTACTTCCCAGCAGTTACCTGGCAATCAGAGATGTGTTTAAGCGTCTTACCCATATTGTTCTCATTAAATTTGAGTGCTGTTTGCATCCATTTCAGCGATTTTGAAGCAGCCCACAGCCCGCGTGCCAGGGTCTGCCGGAAAAATACTAAAACTTCCCATTGACTTCCATTATACTTGTTACTCGAATCGAGCTGGTCTGAGTGTCCGGCCTGCTCAATTACGAGTAACAAGCACTCAAGCATTTTAGTGCTCGCTCATCACTAGTGCATATCATAATTTTCTTACACATCGGGCAGTGTGTAAGAACATTCATGTGAACTAGCACATTGATTTGCGTTGGTCTTTCTGCTGCCCATTTCAGATCCATAGGGCATGAAAGCAAAATTTAAGAATATCAGAGGTATTCTGTTGAGAGTTCATTCTCTGGTTCACCAGTTGTGAGTTCTCCTTCCAGACTCCCTCTGGTGGTAACATGAGGTAGTGAGGCTGATTTGATTGGTGGAAAACTGCCACCTGAGAATGAGGATGATGATTGGACCTCAGGAATCTCAGATTGGATTTAAGACAGCCGACGCCCTATTCAGTTGCTGGTGATTCCTTCTGGCTTGTCAGCTCTTGGTTTTCAGCTCTGTTCCAGTCATCTAAAGCTAAGTTTTTCTGCTAATGTTCACACTTGATTTTGTTGGTCTATTCAGTTTTTTGTGTGGTCAGCCAGCCGCGGCTGGGGGTTGTGCTGAATTTCCACTCTTATTTATTTATCTGTATTTGCCAATTTGCTTTTGTCCCTTACTAGTTTGGCCTCTTTTTGCTCTGTCTCAGAATATTTCAGAGTGCTGATATAGTGGGAAAAGTCTAGTGACTTCAGGGTTAATTTTGCTATCAGAAATGTTGGACATTATTTTTGTAGGGTTTTTTGCAGGTTGCAGACAGTGTCTTTCCCTTTCCTTTCCTTTCTAGTTAGTTTGGGCCCCATCATTTGCTCAGCCTATTTTCCTGCCTGTGTTTGTGCTTTCATCTTGTTTCACCGTCAATACATGTGTGGGAGCTGTCTTTCCTTTGGGGTCAGCTCTGGGGCAGTTAGTTTTCCCCTTTTCTTGCTTTAGGCTTATTTAGTCCTCCGGCCTTGACGAGGCGTCTAGGATCATCGTAGGTACGCTCCACGGCTGCTGCTAGATGTGTGGTAGGATTAGTGATCTGCAATCTGCATAGGTACCAACCTCTCTGGTTTTCTGTGACTTAGCTTGTTTTGCCTTTTTCTCCACGGTGACCCATTCATAACAGTATTCCAATTTACGTCAGTTTTTTTCAGATCCCAATTGAGATGTTTGGCTGAATCTGATCTGCAATACAAATCTGAATATAATCTCCTCTGAGTCTAATGGATCTCACCAATCCCACACTCAGATATACATTTTTCACAGATGTGTGAATAGATCCATTCAACGCTATGGTAAAATGTGCTGTCCAATAAAAAAAAAGAAATACATTTCACATGGATGCATGCTTGGTTTAAAAAAGTAACCATTACTGACTACCACATTTTTTGTTCTTGATTTCTTTTAGTATTTCTTAAAGCCAGAAAGTTGCCATTTGAATTGACATTAGTTTTGTGCCATGTCTGTGATCTGCTTTTTTTCTACAAAATTAAACAACTGAATGAACATCCTCCAAGGCCGGTGATTCCATAATTTTTGCCAGTGGTTGTATTGAGAACTGTTCATCAAGTTGAAGACAAAATGATCTCTAAAATGCCTAATGTTAAAGATAAAAGACAAAGACAAAATCCTAGGGAGAATGTAGCACAAATAGGGTCTTATCTGATAGACAATCAAAGTTCTTAATCTGATTCTACTAACCTGATTTATGCTTTAAAAAAGCATTTGTAGAGCTGCTGCGGATCCACGGGTCATAAAACCAAAAAGCATGATGATAAGGACAATTTGTGGACATCTCCTGCACCGCTGTGTATAGACATCAAATTTCAGCGATTCATTCAAGTGGTTTTCAAAGTGTCAAGCACTTCTTCCTCAGGAAATGACCATATACCCTAATAGGTGCGCCTTTTCTGTGCGACTGAAGGCTGCTATTTTTAGGCTGTGGGGCCAAAATCCATAGCTCCTTAGCAGCCTGAAAATACCAGCCCCCAGTTGTTTGTTTTAGCTTGGTTAGTTGTTAAAAATGGGGTACCCCACCACAGTTTTTAGAAATTATTTTTTTAAAAAAACAGCATGGGAACCCTTCTATTCTTGATAACCAGCACTCGGACCAAAAATATGTTCATGTGAAGTTCTATATGGAAAATATGTGGAATGGAGAACTTAGGCCGTGCTATATTCAGAACACATATATTTCTTCTGGTATTTTGAACAACATAGTATGCCGACATTGTTATAGCCAATTCTTAAATGTTCTTTATACTTCAACAACTAATGAGATCTTAGCTGCTAAATTAAGAAAAAAAAAGAAAAAAGATCAGGCAGGCGCAATATTATTGCTTCTTCTGGGTTATAGCACATTACCCTTATTTCTGTACTTTCATTAATTTGAAATTTAAGAACACTTTCCTGAACAGTCTTATATACTGTACATAAAAGAAGATTCCATCAGATGAGGTTGTAAAGAAACAATGCACATTTTATTACATAATGTAGAAGTAGAAATACATGGTTTGAATGGCACTTCAGAGCATCTGAGGAAAATTAGCCAGACTCAATAGACCAGATGTTCTTTACCTGCACTTAATTATAAAGCTTTAATGCGTTCATCCTAGTTTATCACCATCAATCCCCAGTCTATGGCCAAATTAAAAGGGTGCTGAAGCTAAGCCGTCAATCCACTCTTAGAAAAAGAGCTCCTTCTCCTTGGACTGCAGATAAATGAGCTACTTTACAGATTTTATTAGGATTTTTATTACAGCATGATGCAGTCCAGAACTAATGTTCTTTTGTTTTCCTGGGACAATAGTTCATTTTAGCCTGATTAAGTGCTCAAGGATGTCGAGAGACTGGCAGAGTACCCATGGGACAAATGCTTCTTGCTTAGATCCAGTTATTGCTTGGTAGGACAATCTTAATGGAATCTATGCTGTCCCTCTGTCCTTCTCTGCATGCTTGTAGTCACTTTGTCCGCTTCATAAAAAACTTACAGTGTTACAGTATTAAAAGAAAAGCAATCATTACTTACCATCTGGGATCACTATCTTGACTCGCTCATTAATTAACTCAAAGAAATGTACTTAGAAAGCACGGATGTCGTTTGGTGATGGGTGACCAAGTTGTAAAGATCTTTGATTACCATGAAGAAATATACTCTTTAACTTCTGCCTTTGAATTATTTTTTATTTTTCAATTATTTAATTTATCCTTGATTTAACATAGACATTAACTCCTGTCCCCAATTTCCTTATTAGTTTAATGGCAGTAGCCTCATTTCAGAAACCTTTGGAGATCACATTTTATGGTATTGTAGGCATCCATTATTTTTTTTAGCATTATCCACTATAGGAGAAAAAAATATATAAGTGACTGATATTTCTTTTTATGTATAGCTTGTAGCCTTGTAGACCAACCACTGATGTTAGACAGCAGAACACGCTCAGAGGTTTCAAGCACTTCTCTACTGAGCTTGTAAGCACTGTTTTGAAGCTGACCTGGATCGTTGGAGGGTAATGTTATATCCTAAGGCTGGGTTCATACTGCGTTAAAGCAGCCTGTTCAACGCATAGCATTGACGGGCTACATTAACGCTATAGCATAAAGTGATCGCGTTATGCTATACCGCTAGTGCAGATGATTCATCTGCGCTAGCGGTTACAGAGCCTCAGATGCTGCAGCCCGCGTCCGAGGCTCCGTCACTGAATGACGGCACATTGCTCGCTCATGCCGATTATGGCATGCGTTGGCGATGCGCCCGATAATAGGGGTTAATGGCAGCGTTAACGGACTGCGTTACACCGCGTTTGTCACGGTGTAACGCAGTCCATCTAACAGACTGCCATAACGCAGTATGAACCCAGCCTAATCCTGAGTCAACTTGATTGGTATGATTTTGTGCGACCACCACTGCCACAACATTGTGATCCAGGTACAACATGGCACCCAAGCTGCCAGGCAAAGTTTCTACAGCTCTTGGCCACACCATCCCATAGATACAGCACCACAGCACCAACAAATGTTACATTATTCTATTTTACTATGAAATGTTGATGCCGTGTTTCTCTGGTAGATATAAAACATTTAGTTCTACACGTTCTTTTATTATTTTTTTTGTCTACGCCATGAATAATACTTTTTTCTTTCTTTAAAATATGAGTTTGCTTCTGTCCTACAAACTATGGGATATAACTCAACATGTTAAAAAAGAAAAATGATATTGACTCTTCACAGCTGCAAAAGCATGATTTGTCCCTGGCTTGATAAACAGACAGTGAAGTGTTGTTTCTTTTGAGATTGTAGCTCTTCAGCTTCTTTTTAAGAGCTCTCTTTATCATAAGAGAAAAAAGACTACAAGTGTTATTAGTGTGTGCAATCCACGAGGTCTAGAAAGGCAGTATCAGAGGGAATTGTGAAATTAGCAGCTGTCATGGTAACAGTTACTCGAGAAGACCAAGGTCTTGATCAGAAAAGGAAACAAACACAAAGTTCTTGAAGTGGAGCTCATCTGAGGGTGTCTTTATATCATGTTGACAGAAAATGGCACCAATGGTTACATGTATGATGGGTCACCTTGGGCAATAAGTTAATTACAAAACAATGGAGGGCAAAAACAATGCAGTTGTGTTTAATTCCCCAAGAATACACTCAATTTTAGATTTTTGGCTAGCACTCCATTTTTCCAATCTGAGCTGTATCATTTCAGGAATTAATAACTTTCGGAATGTTCTTCATTATCAAGTGAATCTGACTCTGTATTGTAAGTTATATCGGTTAATATTTTCTATGTGTTTAACCAAGAAACAGAAATTTTTTAAAAAATTCGCAACATACAAAATGTGAAAATCTAAAGTTTGTGTGGCAAATAGACAACACACAAAACAGATAATAAGTAGAGATAAATGGATCGGTCTGCGTAACCCTGGTTCATGGCTCAGGTCAGTAGTTTCTGACTGTGGATAGGAGCAGCGCAAATTTCTTTACCCTCTTAGACAAGCTTGCAGATATTATCTGTTCTGTGTGCATACACGATGTCTTACATCATGTGCTCCCATGTTGATGTGCTGTTAATGCTGGCATTTAACATGTTCACAATCATGGGCAGAGCACTTTGTCACTCATGACTGATAGAGGTAGGTCCTGATTGTGACACATGTAAAAGTGCTGGCTCAGTCATGAGCCCATTGCATATACCCGCTCCTGACCTTTTATGTACATATATTGGGAAATCTGTAAGGAGTTAAAGAAATGCAGGTTTATATTTACTAATCTAATTTTCAAGTCGCTAATAATATCCCATCTGTTGCCCTAGTAGGCAACTTCACTTAAAAATAATGAAGCAGGACCTTAAGGATTTTAGGTCAACCTTCTAATTAATATATTTTCCTAGTGTCATTTCAAGTTTGCAGAAGCTTAGATGTGGCAAATCATAAAAAAATCACAATAAAACATTCACTCATTCATTTGGAAACAACATCCTTCAAGGAATTAATCAAGTCTTGTAATGATCATTTTGAACCCAAATTTTTCATTTAATGTTCTTAACATTGGGCTGTGTAAATATTTTTTTTTAACATATCTTTTACTGTATACTAGAACTAGTGATGAGTGAGCTATACTCGCGGTACTCGGTGAGCGTCGAGCATTTCCGGGATTATTCGGCGGGAGCTCAGGTCCCCGCCTTGCATGTTTGGCGCTCTTTACAGCGTCAATCTACATTCAGGGATTGTCTGTCATGCACTGTAATGCCGCAGCCATCTTGGTTGTGGCATTACAGTGATTGGCTAGCCACACAGCTTCATCAGGTGTATACGAGACCTGGCGCCGCCATGCTCATCACAGTCATCACCGTAATCAACTAGTGTAGGGAGAGCTGCTGCCGAGATAGGGTCAGATTTCGGAGTTTATAAGTTAGTGTGGGTATATCATAATAGAATACACAAATCCAGCTAAATCAACATTCCTTCTAAGGACTAACTATGGGGTATAAAAATTGCATTGTAGGCAGGCAAGGAGTGTATGTGCGTATATACATACCAGTGCAAGACCTGAAGGCACTGTATGTGGGTATATAGATATCAGTAGCAGGCAGACATTGTATGTGTCATACTTCATTGCATACATCAAGAGTGACATTGAGCCAGTGTGTGTATTGTGCTGGACATTATCTAAATGGAATTTTAACCATTGTTTGCATTAAAAGTTAAATTTTATTTTTTGATTATTCACTGGGCGTTACTCTTCATTACTGGATCCTGCTGTGGTTGCTTCACCCTTGTCCATCTTGAGTACTATGAAGCAAGCTGGACATCTAGATGGACTAAAAGTGGTGAGCTGACTTCTCGTATTTTTTCATACATCAAAATGGTCCATTCCATTACTGTCTGCTGCTGCTATTAAATATATTTACCATATATACCTAGCCCCTGGACTCAGTGGGCAGGAAATTTTTTTTGTATCTTAATCCTGATTATTTTATTCTAAAGCAATCCAGAGCTCCCTTTTTCTCCATTTGCTTGTTGACACTGCAGAATACTGCCAGATCCTTTTCATAGTACAGCGTGAAAATCCAGCTATTTTAAATGGGTTTGCCCATCCCAGCCATCACATCTCTGTGCACAGAAATTTCTGACATTTTTGTGGTACTGTTAAATTTTTTTGGAATGTCTTATATAATTTCTTGACACCATTTTGCTAACGAAAAAATACTTAGCTGCGAAAAAAAATTTAGCTACTGGGCAGATATTTTACACCGGGTTTTGTCCGCCACACGGATCGCATATCATTGCGCTTAAAATTGTGCCACATCAGGCCTCCATAGAACTTTTTTATTGTGTCTTAGCCTACTTGTTGACACAATTTAGCTGGGAAAAAAAATATAGGCCAGATATTTGAAAGTGGGCTATTTTCGTCAGACAACTCACCTATCTGTGGGCTACAAATTGTTGCATTTCAGGCCTCCATTCCACTGTATTTGCTGTCTGTTACCCTAGTTTTATACACTATTTTGTGGTAAAAAAGTAAAATAAATACAGGCCACATATTGAACAGTGTGGAATCTCCGTCAGATGCCTCATCTCTTTGTGGGCTACAAATTGTGGCATTTCAGGCCTCCATTCCACTGTAATTGCTGTCTGCTACCCTAGTTCTATACACTATTTTGGGGTAAAAAAAAATACAGGTCACATATTGAACAGTGTGGCATCTCTGTCAGACGCCTCTCTATCTGTGGGCTAAGCTAAAAATTGTGGCATTTGAGGGCTCAATTCAACTTTTTTTGCTGTGTCTTACCCTATTTCTATACAGTATTTTGCTGTAAAAAAACAAAAGTACAGGCCACATATTTAACAGTGTGGTATCTTCGTCAGACGCCTCATCTATCTGTGGGCTACAAATTGTGGAATTTCATTCTTACACTCACCTTTTTTTGCTGTGTCTTACCCTAGTTCTATAGACTATTTTGCAGTAAAAACAAAAAATACAGGTCACATATTTAACAGCGTGGTATCTCCATCAGACGCCTCTTCTATCTGTGGGATAAAAATTGTGGCATTTGAGGGCTCCATTCAACTGTTTTTGCTGCGCCTTACCCTATTTCTATACACTATTTTGCTGTAAAAAACAGAAATACAGGCCACATATTGAACAGTGTGGTATCTCCGTCACACGCCTCATCTATCTGTGGCCTACAAATTGTGGCATTTCAGGCCTCCTGCTAAATGTTTTTGCTGTGTCTTACCCTATTTCTATAAAAAATTTTGCGTTAAAAAAACAAAAACACAGGACACATATTTAGCAGTGTAGTATCTCCGCCAGATGCCTCATCTATCTTTGGGCTAAAAATTGTGGCCTTTCAGGCCACCATTCAACTGTTTTTGCTGTGTCTTAACCTATTTCTATACAATATTTTCCAGTAAAAAAACAAAAATACAGGCCACATATTGAATAGTGTGATATTCCGATAAAAATACTTCTGTTTTAAATTATTATGGCTGCTTCATGACTGGGTCTCAAATGCACCAACTACTACCACCATCATCATCTTTTGCCTAGAGGTATTACTGCGCAGATAGAAAGTCTGAGGAGCAGAGGGTGAACGCTTGGGCGAATAAGTTTATTGTCCCAGTCAAAATTTAAGACTTTATCCTGTGTCTCTGTAGAGTGCAGTAATCCTGTGATTGCCAGCAAGGTGATTAGGAGAACAGTCATTCTGCTGGTGAAAGGACCTTCTTGCAGTGACTGGCGTGGATCCAGGTGGGCTTTCCCTCAAGTTTTACTGAGGTGGATGTGGTCAGCTGGACTTGGAAGGGGTCATCAAATCGTGGGTCTAGACTACTTCTCACGTGTCTGCATATGACCACCCAAACACCTGGATTCAGCTGGTGCACGGTCTGCACTGGCAATAGGATCTGAAATGGATTAAAACACATGTTTATGCACCACATTAAGTCTTTTCTGCAAGGCCTGGACATAGGATGTTATAGAACCGTGTTGCATTTGTAGCACCTGTGGGAAGTACAGACCAGTCTTTGGCGCACTACCAAACAGGGCTTCAAAAGGAGGCAAACTGTCATGTCTGCTATGTCTGTTATGCCGCATGACCCCTGGAGCAGTGTGCACGTGCACCGAACTGTCATGCCCGCTATATCTGGTATGTCGCATGACTCCTGGAGCAGTGTGCACGCGCACCGAACTATCATGCCCGTTATGTCTTATGCTGCAGGATCCCTGGAGCAGTGTGCACATGCACCTCGTGACTGTTGCGCTGCAAGATGCCTGGAGCAGTATGCACGCGCTCCTCATCTCATGGCTGCCTGCCATTGCTAGTGCGCATGTGTGCTTTACCTCATGGCTGCACACCGTTGCTATGTGACCATCCGTTTCTGCTCTGCCTGCAGCGATCCTCCCTATGGTCCTGGACTCCCTGATCTTGTGACCCTCTCTATGTCCAGCAGTATCTGATCGAGCAATCCTCTCAATGGTCCTGGAGGTCCTGATCATGTGACCCTCTCTATGGTCCAGCAGAATCTGATCTAGCTAGCCTCTCTATGATCCTGGAGGATCTGAACTGGAAGTCCTCTCCTGGTCCTGACCCAGAAGTGCAGGTACTAATGCCCTATATCAGACCGCCCCTTCCTATGGTCGGGGCCTGAGTATCGTGTTGCTTCCCTGCATGGCTGCTTGGTCTGCTCAGTCGCTCTCTGTATTCTGTGCCCCTGCACTCTACTCTGTAGTGCTTCTCTGCACACGCTCTGCGCTTGTACTCTGCCTCTTGTCCCATAACTTGTCTTGTGTTGTCTCTCGTGCTGTGTTTGTCCTTGTTATTCTTAGACTTGTAGTCCTTCCTCTGTTCTCTGCCTTTGCCTATTTTCACCATGTCTTGTCCTTCCTATGCTTTGCCTTGTAGTACTTCCTATGTTCTCTGCCTTGCCTGTTTCGCCATGTCTGGCCTTTGCTATTCTGAGCCTTGTAGTACTTCCATGTTCTCTGTCTCTGCCTGGTTTTCCTTACTCTGCCCTATGGTGCTCTCCAGCACATTCCATGTCTAGTCTCAAGGTTCTGCCTTGACCCGGCTCTGGGCTTCGGCCTACGCTCCGCTGCTAGACTCTGTCCTATGGTGCTCTCTTGCATATTTCCAGGCTGGTCTCAAGGTTCTGCCTTGACCCGGCTCTGGACTTCGGCCTACGCTCTGCTGCTAGCCCTGTACTCTCTCTGACCCGGCTCTGTGCTTCTGCCTACTTTCCGCTCCTTGTTCTGTACCTTGCCTAGCTTTGCCTTGTTTCTTGCCTTGCCTTGTTTCTTCACGTGCCTTTGGCACGTGCCTGGCCTTCCCTCGCCCGCCTGCTTGTGCATCAGCCGTGCCACGCTATACGTGCCCCCTGCTTATGCCTCAGCCGTGCTCGTCAGCCAGTGACAGCTGTGTCGCCTATTATGCCTCTGCCGGGTTCGCCTCAGTCTTGCCCATCTGTCTGTGCCTCAGCCCGACCAGCTAGCCAGTGCCCCAGCCGTGCTCTCTGTGCTTCCTTGAACCCACGCTGTCTCTGCACTGTGCTTTGCGTGCATTCTTAGCACGCACAGGCCATAGCCTGCTTCTTGGCATACCTCCCCGTGCTTCTCTAAAGTACATGCAGGTCTTGCCATGTACCGTGTTGTGCCCTCTTGCACGTAAAGGTCCTAGCCTGAACCCTGTCGTGCCCCCTTGCACGCACAGGCCCTAGCCTGAACCCTGGCATGTCTCCTAGCACGCGCAGGCCCTTGCCTTAGCCTGAAACCTGGCGTGACTCCTAGCACATGCATGCCTTTGCCTTAGCCTGAACCCTGGCGTGCCCCTCTGCACGTGCAGGACCTTAGCCTTAACCCTGGCGGCTCCTCTAGCATGCCCAGGACCTTGGACCTTGAATCCTGGTGAGTCCCCTACACACGCACCATGTCTTGTACTTTGAACCCTGGCGTGTCCCCTACACACGCACATTGCCTTGCACCTTGCCCTGGACCCTGGTGTGCCCCTAGCACGCGCCCTGCCTGGAACCTTGCCTTGGACCTTGGCGTGCTCCCTAACACGCACCATGTCTGGAGATCTGTTGTGCCTCCTTGCCTGAATCCTGCTTTGCTTGCCGGATGACCAGAACCTGCCAATCGCTGCCAGAGATCGTAAGCCTGACGATTGTGGCCTGATGTCCAGAGCTGATGTCCGCAGCCTGATCCCCTGATCCTGTCGATCATTGCCAGCTGTCCGGAGTCCTATGCCATCGAGCCTTGCTTGTACCTAGGCGTGCCATCTAGCACGTACCATGCCATGGACCTTGGCATGCCACGCACGCACCTTGCTGTGTTTTCTCTGTTATCACGTCTTGCATCTGATGTTACCCTGAGTTTGCCTTAATGAAGATACCTTGAATTCACGTCTTGTCTTGTCTTGTTTCCTGCACGTCCTTTGTCGTCAGACACTCGTACTTTGTTTCTACCTGAGCTGGCCGTCTGGTTCCAGCAGTCGTGGTGGCTCACCCCCTTGGTCTTGCCCCTGACACTCCCTGTATAGGGGGTGGTTCCTCACAAGGTCAGCTCGCCCAAGGTGGGTGGGTGCCACGACCCAGAGGGTCCACTCTAAAGAAAACGACTCAGCATAAGCTGTCTCCGTCACACAAACCTGTCATTCTATTTGGAGTGTGTCTGACTGAAAAAAGTGCAAAAGGCAAGCACTCTACTCAGCTTTTTCCTGTCTCTTCCATGGTCTTTTGAATTTTCAGTTTAAGTGTCCCATTTAGTCTTTCCACTTTCCCACTACTTTGTGGCCTATATATAGTATGAAATGCTTGCTGTACACCCAGGGCCAGCATGACTTCCCTCATTATTTCTCCCGTGAAGTGTGTACCCCTTTCGTTTTCTATGGTTTCTGGGACACCATACCTGCAGATCAGTTCTTTCATCAGTTTGTCTGCAGTTGTTTTAGTACTTGCACATTTTACCAGATAGGCTTCCGGCCAACCAGAGAAGAGATCTACACATACTAGGACGTATTCATACACTCCTACGGCTAGAGAGGCCTAGGTGTCGCTTTCTTAGGGACTTTTACTGTTTTACCTGGGTTGTGCAGTGCACAGATGAGGCATGATTCTACGAGATTCGCGGCTGCGTAACTGAAACCAGGAGCGATTCAGAAGGCATCTACCATGGCACACATGTGACTTTTTAAGGCATGAATGGGGCCATGTGTTGCTTGCACCATAATTGGGAACAGGGATTTTGGTAAACACAATTTAACCTTATTCTCCCATACTCCATTTGATTTCAGCTCAGCTCCCACTCTCCCCCAGTGTTCCTTCTCTGTTAGGGCAGCCTGTTGCTGAAGGGATTTCGGGACATCTTGGCTCAGTGTGGCTGGAATATGCTGACTCCCCGCCATCGTCCACTGCTCCTTAGGCCGCCTTGCTGCTACTTTAGCAGCCTTGCCCGTCCTTCTGTTGCCCTCTACCTCCACGGAGTCACCGTTCATGTGTGCTTTTACCTTGACGATGCCAACCTGAAGTGGTAACATCAATGCCTCCATTAATTGTTTCACCAGCTCTGCATTTTTAATGGGCTTATCGGCTGATGTAAGAAACGCTCTGCTTCTCCAGATAGGGCCATAATCATGGGCTATTCCCCATGCATAATTTGAATCTGTGTAAATATTAGCGACTTTACCTGCAGCGGCTCTACACGCCTCTGTGAGTGCCTTCAACTCTGCCTCCTGTGCCAACATGTGAGGAGGGAGTGGTTCAGCTCAGATTACCTCATGTGAGGATACTACTGCATATCCAGTGTAGAATGGTCCATCCTGGTGGTATCAGGAGCCATCTTCAAAAAACTCAAAATGTGCATTAGGAACAGGTTTTTCATGAACGTGTGCAAAACCCACTGTCTCCTGACTCATCAGTTCTATGCAATCATGTTCATGCATCATGTCAAAGTATTCTTCCTCACTTGCTAATACGATCACCAATTCCCCCTTTTCTGAATCCACAGGTAGAAGGGTGGCTGGATTCAGAACGTTACATCTTTTGAGGGTGACATACTCAAGAATTAGTAGAGCACATTTAAGTCGGAGCTCTCTGGCCATAGACAGATGTTTTGGTTGAACTTGTACGAGTATGGAATGGATGTCATGTGGGGAATAAATTGTCAAAAGAAAAGTCTGTGTGATCTCACATGCCTTTCCTAGTAGTAGTGCAGCTGCTCTTACCGCAAGAACACACATAGGTGACCATCTGATCAATGGGTCTAATTGTGCTGAGTAGTAAGCCATTGGTCTCTGTTTCCCTCCATGTTGTTGTGTCAGCACCGCCTGTTTTCAGTCAGGTGTCTTGTACTTTCGGCAATACAATGTCCCAAAAATGTCACCTTTTATTTGCAATACTGCAATTTGTTACGTGAGACCTTGCAGCTCTTTTCTGCCAAAAAACATAGCAAGAAACCTGTAGCTTCCCTGCAGGACATCTGGTCCAGGCAGAAGAGCAAGAGGTCATCCACGTACTGTAATAGTACAATCTGCGGATGAGGTGGTTGCCACTACTCAAGAATCCCTGCCATCGCTGCTGAATAGATGGCAGGGGATTTATTACCCCCTTGTGGGAGGACCATCCAACAATATTGTTTACCTTCATGAGTAAAAAAAAAAATATTGACAGTCAGGGTGTAGGGGTACAGAGAAAAATGCATTCGCCAAATCAATAACTGTGAAACATTTTTACATCACTGGGATCTGTGACAGTATTGTGTGTGGATCAGGGACAATTGAGGTCACACTCTCTGTAACATCATTAATAGCCCTTAAATCATGAACCTTTCTGTAAGTGTCAGGGGAACCCTTGGGTCCTTTTTCCTAACGGGATACAAAGGGGTGTTGCAGGGGGAAGAACTTTGCACCAGAACCCCTGCCTTAACATACTCTTTAAAACCCCTGCTCAGGGCCATTGATTTGGCTAGGCTCAGTGGGTATTGCTTTAAACAAGGAGGAGTGGTTCCTTCTTTCAATTTAATCATGACAGTAAATTCATAGGGGTATTGTCACTAACAATAAGTTTTGTAAACACCTCTTAGCTATCTCGCAATTTTAGTCTTATTTGTTTAGTCATTGGGGCTTTATTCACTTGTCCCTCTTCCCCCCACACATTCCACAATCTCATTGGCAATCATGTCTGGTCATTATCAAGTCATTGTGTACCACAGTGTAAATCAAAAATTCTGCCTCTCCCCCCCCCCCTGGCATTGTTATGGTGGTCATCAAGGCAGGACCAGATTCAGAGGGGACAAGAAAAGGGTACACATTTGTCCCTGGGTTGCCAGTTTCCTAGTCTGAAGGTCAAGGAGGTGAAAGATCTGTCTTCTTAGTCTCCTTAGCAGGGTTTTTGCAGTGGTGGGCGTAATGTCCATTTCCTCCACAATTTATTTATTTTGCCTTATATAAAAGTCATTACCCTGGAAAGGATGCTGCTTAACATATTTCCCAGGAAAATCCATTTTAGTTTTGCTTTTGTGTGTTTTATTGTGCGCCTGTAAAAATGGCATAAGACTCTGACAACATCGTTCACAGCTGTGACCTGGGAGTCAGAAATTCTTCCAGGGGTCTTCCCCATGATGTTCCCATGTCATTTGAGCACTGTTTCCATCATTTTAAGACGTTTTAGACCCTAAAAGGACCCCTGGGGCGGGTTGCGGTAAAAATACTCGGTTTTCCCAAAGACTTACATTGGGCTCGTTGCTTAAAAGGATGCTTAAAACAAGCTCTAACACAGCTACATTCATACAAAAATAGAAAAGCTATGGATCTTTAAAAAAAATGGTGACACAAGCAACATTTTTTTTTTTTAAATCTTTGATATTTTTTACCACTAAAATGATAAGAAAACTGTACAAGTTTGATTTTGCTAGGTCATTTCTATCACGAAATGAATAAAGATGAGCAAACTTGTTTGGAAAACATTCACCAATTTCAAATTCGTCACGAACGTAACACATTCAGATTCGTGTTCGGTTTCTCAAGCATTTTTCCTCAAAGGCGGCAAAATTCAGTCAAAGTTTGGTAAATGATCACGTTTCCACTAATGCTTTTGCTTTTACTTTGTCTAGGATAGTGTTGCTGTATGATAAATGGGGGAGGACGTGTTTTATGAGGGGAGGGATAATTTTTCTTTAATAAATTAATGTGTGTACATTCCGTCAGCCAAACAGGGCATAGAAGCCATCCACAACATCACGACAAAAGGTCTTTTGTGATTGGCTGCCGAAGTCCATGTTCATATCCATATAAAAAGCAGACATGTTGTTTTGCTTCCGCCATTTTTTCAGTGTCACAGTGCAGAGAGGCCCCTCCTGCTAGTGCTGTTGCTGCTGAAGGTGAACTTCTCAGTTAGCTTGGTAGGATCCTGTCATATGTGAAATTGATCTTCCAGAATCTAACTAGATTGTGCTAAAACCGTATTGCAGTC
The DNA here is from genome assembly GCF_039654945.1 of Dendrobates tinctorius. Taxonomy (NCBI): domain Eukaryota; kingdom Metazoa; phylum Chordata; class Amphibia; order Anura; family Dendrobatidae; genus Dendrobates; species Dendrobates tinctorius. Next base: position 32,092,981 of record NW_027361766.1, read on the forward strand.
TCAGGGGGCCCCAATTGCTTATCAAAATGTTTGGCAAAAACTGTGTTGCAGAGAGGAATCAGGAGGCCCCATTTCCTTTTAAAAATCATTAGGCCAGTTATAGGGGTTCAGCCAGTAGTCCCTATTTGCTAATCCAAATAGTTTGTGATAAAACTGTGTTGCAGTGAGGAATCAAATCAGGAAGCCCCATTTCCTCTTTAAAATCATTAGGCCTAATATAGGGATTCAATTAAGAGGCCGTATTTACTTATCCAAGTTGTTTGGGATAAAACTGTGTTGCAGTCAGAAATAAGGAGGCCCCATTTGCTCATCAAAAAAGTTAGGTATAAGATTGTTGTTCAGGCACACTATCCAAGAAATTAAATAGTGATAGTGCATTTAGTGACAGGTGATTGACAGGTGTGGGCCAAAGGTTGTGAAACAGCAGGTTGATAGTGGGGAAGGATACATACAACATGATTGGGAAAAAGTGAAGTCGTGGTGGAAGGGGGAATAGGATTCATGTTTGACTTGTACGTGGGTTAGGTATTAGTGCTATTGAAAGCTCAATTGAACAAACATCGTCTCGTCTTATCCAAAGATGACTCACAACATCTGTTAATGGACAGGCTACTACACCCTTTCTTTGGCAGCCGCACAGCAGTATGCCTTGTAGATGTGGCTCAGAAAGAGAATGTGCTTGAGTGGGTGACAAGAACTACATCTAGTGGCCTCTCCTCCTCTTCCTCCTCCTTATCATCACATACAGTACAATCCTCAGAGATAGCACCCAATCATCAGTGTTTCCCCTGTGTCAGTAATTTCCAAAAGCCCAACTGACTGACTTTTAGGGAACCACAGATGGGCCATTCTGCAGAGCTGTTCACACATTCTATTCCATGGGTAACGGAGGTCTGTTCCAAAGATTCACAGAATACAGAATAGAAAAGCACCTGCACTGATGCACAAGATTTTTCATGTTTGATCCTGGACTGGATGTATTAGGGTTCGAGCAGAATACAGACTCTCATCTCCAGATGTTAACCACCAGGGGTGGAGGTGATCCTGGTAAGTCTCAGATACCAGAGGTGCACATGGATTGAACTGGGCAGCACGGTGGCTCAGTGGATAGCACTGCAGCCTTGCAATGCTCGAGTTTTGAGTTCGAATCCCACCAAGGACAACATCTGCAAGGAGTTTGTATGTTCTCCCCATGTTTGTGTGGGTTTCCTCCCACATTCCAAAGACATACTGATAGGGAATTTAGATTGTGAGCCCCATCGGGGACAGTGTTGATAATGTGTGCAAACTGTAAAGCGCTGCAGAATATGTTAGTGCTATATAAAAGTAAAGACTATTATTATTTAACTGTATTGCAAGGCAAGAAAAGGAGGAGGGTGACTCTTAGGGTGAGGAGTGTGACAATAGAGAAGATGACGATGAAGTTGTACATCCCACGTGGTGTGTACCAGAGATACGCAGCTGAGTAGCTCAGCAGAGGAGGTGCAGGAGGAAGAAGATGAAGAGTTTACGTTATGACTTCCCCCACAGACATGGAGTGATGCAATCACGACATGCACTGCATTCTCAGCCACAACTCTGGTTGTGGCCAGCACCCATTGCGAGTTTGCGGGGGTGGCAAGAATTGCCTTGTCTATTCCTTTTTTGAGACCACAAACTCACATTATCTGCCAAATTTGCAAAAAAACTCAGTATAGACAAAATTGCAAGTATTTGACAACTACATGTATTAACCGGCACACACGCAATCAACATGCCTTAGTGTGGGAATCTCATTGCTCAATGCTGACTTGTGGGCCTCGACAACAACCTATTGTCCCATCAACAACATCTGCTGCTTCTTCTTCCTCCATCACCACGCCACGTGTTCTCACACAGATCTACGGCAGCAGAAACTCCACTTGTTTACCCCCTATAGTTGGGGTGAGGAAGAGCCCGTCAGCTGTTACGGAAGTGAAGATGCCTGCTGTTTTTGTGTCACTTAGCACAACACATCTTTCTCAAATCCACCATAACATCTCCACCTGCACTTCACTCACAGTCCAACAGTTTGTTCTGTTCACGTTACTACACCCTGTCTCAGCACATCAGCTAGTACTGGGTTCTGCAGTTGTGGTAATGTGGTGCCCCTGAGGCTCGGTCGCCACAGAGGTACTGCACCTTCTCCTAAGGTGAGGTGCCCCACCATCCAGGTGAGTTGGAGGCTCCTTACAACGCTCCAACACTCACGCCCCACACAATAGAGTAGTTCAGCATAACCACATTGCGGCTCCTTGCTTAGAGAGAAGCAGAGCACCTTTGGTGGTTCCCTGCTTGGAACACTAAACGTGCTGGGAGGTGGGTGGAGTTTAGGATACATAAAAGAGCGGGATGGTTTAGGATTACAGGTCAGTCTGACAGGTGGTCAGTCGGAGGGAGGAAGTCACTCAGAGAGGAGTGAGGAAAGGAGATCCCTGGAAGAAGGCATGGAGGAAGGAGTGCTGCAGCTGCCTCAGTGACCTGAGCCAGCTGGCACGGGAAAAGAAAGGAAAGAAGGAGAAAGACGTAGAACTGAAACCTGAGCTTCCACAGAAGGGAAAGACAAGTACGGAACATAGGAGTAAAAGGGAACACAGAGGACGTGGGTTAGAGGAGGAACCCTGCCTAGAAGTTCTAAGCGCAAGGCCGGGGCCCGGTCCCCGAGGTTGTATGAACACTAATGGTTCTGCAGCAGACACCGGTGGAGTAGTGGGCTGTAAATGCACTACTCCCATCTAAGACTTGAGTTCACAACTGCAATACGGATAGAGAGCCGGGACTCAGGAGTAGAGAGTCCCCGAAGCAGGCTACAGCTGTCTGCCATGCAAGTAGAGTTCTTGGGAACATCTGTCAGGAGGAACTCCAGTGTTACTCAGTACTAGGAGATCTTCACACTTAAAGGCGCTATAGAGGAGACGTTCAGAAAAGACACATGGGTTGGCAGAGTGTGGAAGGGAGCTTTCCATCTTGCCTGGAGGTTGACTGAGGCCCTGACCTGGAGGACACGGCACGGAAGCGGGCACTACAGACTGTGAGTAAAGCTTTGGAGTTACATGCCCTGGTGTCCTCCATTCCTTCCTGCGTCCGCCCGCCTGACACAGCTACATCCCCTGCGCCGGACACTACACCATCTAAGTGTCCCCACTTCTACACTGCCCTGGGACATCAGCCCTACCTGTGGAGGGCTATACCATCACTGCTGCACCACACCATCTGTCCCAGAGGATCTGTCTGCAGCGTCGGCTTAACACCTCCCTTGCTGAACACCACAGGTGGCGTCACAAACTATTCACCATTCACACGGGCAGCACGGTGGCTCAGTGGTTAGCGCTGCAGCCTTGCAGCGCTGGGGTCCTGGGTTGGAATCCCACCAAGGACAACATCTGCAAGGAGTTTGTATGTTCTCCCCATGTTTGCGTGGGTTTCCTCCAGGTACTCCGGTTTCCTCCCACACTCCAAAGACATGCTGATAGGGAATTTAGATTGTGAGCCCCATGGGGGACAGTGATAAAAATGTGTGCAAACTGTAAAGCGCTGTGGAATATGTTAGCGCTATATAAAAATAAAGATTATTATTATTATTATATTGCCATTACTTGGGTGCCCAGGGCCACGGTCTGGGTCACCGCTGCTGTGACACATCCCACCGACACCGGCCCGGTGCTGAGTACCCCGCAGCCCTGGGAGGGCGACCCAGTAACGTAAAAGACTATTATCTCCTACTCATGTCAAAGGTAAGAGCTTGAACTCCACCATCTCCAATCTGATGACCATGGAAATGCTGCCTTTCCACCTGGTCGATACAGACAGTTTCCAAAAGGTGATGGTTGTCACAATCCCTCAGTACCAGTTGCCCAGTCGCCATGGCTTCTTTAAGAAAGCTGTGACTGCACTACACCGGCATGTCACAGACAACAACATCACCCGTTCCCTGAAAAGATCTATGTCTGCCAGAGTGCATTTCACCACTAACACCTGACCGAGTAAACATGGGCAGAGGCATTACATCTCGCTGATTGGCACTGGGTGACTCTGGTGGCTGTGTGGGCATGCGGTCAAGGGACTGCTCCAAAAGACTTGGAATCCCCAAGGACAAACCTCTGTATCTAACATTTCCTCCACTGCTTCTGGCTCCTTCACCTCCTCTATGGCCTCCACCTGCACCCTCAACTTCTCACTTAATGAGGCACGCATTACAAGAGTGAGGTGAGAATCCCAATCCCCTCACCTCTGTATTGCACAGTGGAGGTCACCGCAATCAAGCAGTGTTAAAATTAATATGCCTTGCAGATCGCAGTCACACAGTTCAAGAGTTGTGGATAGCTATCCAGGGCAAGTTAGAGCAAAGGCTGTTTCCACTGAACTTGGAGCCAGGGATGGCAGTGTGTGATAATGGTGGGGGCCTTGTATTGCTTATGTCCTTAACCTCATGGTACAGCAATTTAGCAATTTCTCCACCATTATCCCAGCCTGAAAGTGCTGCTGCAGAAATCACGGTCGCTGTGTGCTTACTTGGGGCAATCACAACCCTTTTCATCCCTACAAAGGTCTTACTAACTACAAGTTAAATGTTTCATTTGCGATTTTCTGACACTATGGAATTCCACTCTGCACATGTTGCAGCTACTGTGGCAGCAACGAGCACAATCTTCTTTTGCATAGCCTCTGCCAACGCAGTAAGGACATGGTACAAATCACACTTGCAGAGTGGACACAGATGAAGGACCTCTGCATCCTTCTGCGCCGGTGTGCGCCGAACGCACCATGTTGCATTTTGGTGCACCTTCAAAAGTGCGCAGCGCACGCAAAAATCATACTAGCGCACGGCCAGGGCACGGTCAGCGCACCCTATGCTAAAGATAGGGTGCGCAGATCGCATACAGCCGTGTGCGATAGTAGGAGGAAATGACCGGATAGGGCGGGCAGAGGGCAGGGCTGAGCGGCGCCATGCGCTGCATGTAAAATGCGGTAGTCTGAAACTAGTCTAACACGTTGTGAAAGACTGGAGAGGATGGTTCAGGAGATTCTTGAGCTCAATATCAATGCCTTCAGGGGGAATTTGGACCCTTTTGCATTTTGGTCTTCAAACCTTGGCAGTTTTGTCATTCCTGGCATCCAGCGTTCTCTCAGAACGTGTCTTCAGCACTGCTGGTGATGTCCTGACAGATAATCTCATTCAGATATCCCCTGAAAGTATAGACCACCTAACTTTCATCAAAATGAACAAGTCATGGATCTCCAATCACTTTTGCACCCCAGTTGTAGACTGGACAGACTAGGTGATGGTGTTGCTTTTACTGTCATGCATTGATCTTGCTTTACTGCAGTCTGTGCCACCTTTGTCATGACATTTTTGCCTGCTGTTGCTACTGCTGCTGATGTTACAAAAAAAATTCTGAAATGTTGAGAAACGAAGTTAGGTCTCCATCAGGTGGGTTGCCTGTAGTGGAAGGTGTGTCAGAGGCCTATTAAACTGTCTCTACGCTGTGGAAATTCCTGCTACTTTAGTGGTGTGTGACAATAATTTATTGAAATGTGGAGAATCCAAGTTGGGTCTCCTTCATGTGTGTTGCCTGTAGAAGTAGGGCTCCCAGACAGGCAGGCCTGCATTTAATCTCACTCACCTACCTGTGTTACTATGCTTAAATTTTTATACCAATAGTACTCTATAGAGTTGAGCGAAACAGGTCGGTCAATTTCAAAAGTCGCCGACTTTCGCAAAAGTCGGGTTTCATGAAACGAAACCCGACCATACCGTGTGGTCGGCCACGAGGTCGGCGACTATGGCACCAAAGTCGCGTTTCAAATGATGCTTCAGCACCCTTTTTCAGCCAATGATGGAGGACGCACACTGTGGGCAACGCGATGACATAGGCAGCGGTCACCACCATCTTTGAGAAGGGCATGCAAGTGATTAGCTTGCTTTGTGTGGCGTCACAGGGGCTATAAAAGGGCGTGCACGCCGACCGCCATCTTACTTCTGCTGATCTCAGAATAGGGAGAGCTGCTGCTGCTGCTGATTCTGTAGGGAGAGCGTTAGGCAGGGAAGAAGATACAAAAAAATGCTTCTGCTGCTGGCGCTTTTGCCTGTACAACACACCAGTTAGTGTGCAGTTCAAGGGGAGGCTATATTTTGGCGCATCAGCTCTGTTGGTTATTAGGCTGCATTATAAGGCTCCCTGATAGCTACATTGCTGTTTTCACACTGCTGTGCAAACTGCTTTTTTAAAAGCAAAAATACTTTTCATCCTCTTTTTTGCCCAGTTACCAAGCGTTCATTTTTCCACACTTTTGTGTGCAGCAGTCCTGCTGCCATCCTTGGGACTGAGAGCATCATTGTCATCTTGCTAAAATGTCTAGGGAGACTCAAATTCTCCCCAGTCCTATATAGACATTTTATACACCATCCAATTTCAGCCTGTCATATTGAGGTGCAATCTACACTGGGCCTGAGATACTAGTTCAGTGTCCTCAAGTCTGTAGGGAGATTCAAATTCTCCCCAGTCCTTTTTTGACATTTTATACATCATCCAATTTCAGGCTGTTATATTGAGGTGTAATCTACACTGGGCCTGAGATAATAGTTCAGTGTCCTCAAGTCTATAGGGAGATTCAAATTCTCCCCAATACTATATACACCTTGTACCTTGTTTTACAGTACCATATTGCTGGTGGTATTTTGGGTACATTTTCCCAAAAATGAGGAAGTGTGTTGGAAGAGGCCGTGGAAGTGGGCGGGGGTTGCCAGCTGGTAATGATGGTGTTGCTGGTGGTGGATCTGCTGGTAGTGGCAAAAGCACAATAGCACCTAATGCAGGAGGTGTTGCGCCTGCATCATCGTCTGGCTCCACAAGGCCTCGAAGGCTCCCTTTTCTGGGAGTAGGTAAACCGCTTTTAAAGCCGGAGCTTCAGGAACAAGTTTTGGCTTACATTGCTGACACAGCCTCCAGCTCTATCGCCTCCTCTTCTGAACTTTCAAAAAATAAAAGCACTGAGTCGTCATTGGAGGCTCATGGTCAGGAACCACACCTTTCCTTGTGTCCTTCACCCCTACCAAAAGTAAAGGATGTGGCAGGCCACACTACAGATTACTCCATGGAGCTCTTTTTACATACCATGCCTGGGTTATCAAGTCAAATCATGAATTACCCAGTCGAAGAAGAATCTGACATGGAGTGCACTGATGCACAGCCACTGCTAGATTTATCTGCTGGTTTCAGAGCACTACATTGTCCTTGCAGTGTACTGAGCCAGAATCTGACCCTGATGAAACTCAGGTGCCCCTTCCCGCATACTATACCACCTTACATGGTGACACAGAGGAAGGTGCACATGACATTGAAGAGAAGGTGATGGATGATCCAGTTGTTGACCCAGATTGGCATCCACTGGGGGAAGAGGGTGCCGCTGCCAATAGCTCAGAAGAGGAGGAGGAGCATCCGCAGCAGGCATCGACATCACAACAGCTGTTATCTGGTAGGCCCGGAGCAGTCCAAAAACGAGTTACAAAAACCAAAAGAGTTGCAGGACAGCTAGGCCAGACGGTCAAAATAGCACAGTGTGCAAGGCCTCAAAATGTCTTCCATAGTAGGAAGAGTGCAGTGTGGCACTTTTTTGAACAAAATCCTAATGATCAGGCAAAGGTTATCTGTAAGAAGTGTGCAAAGACCTTTAGCCGAGGGAAAAATCAGAGAAATTTGAATACCAGTTGCATGCTTAGACATTTAACCACCATGCACTTGCAAGCGTGGACGGACTACCAAACCTCATGTACCACATGTGCAACTGCTCCCAATGAAGGTAGTCAGCAACGCTACATCGTTTCCTCCACTGTAAGCCCACCGGTTAGCACACCACCAGCAGCAAATGTTGAGGTGTCGTTGCAAGGCCAAAGCAGTCAGGGAGTCACAATGTTACTGCTACGAAAGACTGAATCTAGGCGATCAGAAAGAACACCAACTCCATCACCATCATCAACGCTCTCTCAGTCCGCCATGTTCACCGCTACTTCCATCATATGCAGCTCTCAAGTCCAGCTCACCCTACCAGAGACTATGAGTAGGACAAGAAAGTACTCATCCTCTCATCCGCGTACACTGGGTTTGAGCGCCCACATTGCCAAACTAATCTCGTTAGAGATGATGCCCTACCGGTTGGTTGAAAGCGAAGCTTTCCGTGAACTTATGGCCTATGCAGTACCACGCTATGACCTACCCAGTCGGCACTTCTTTTCTCGCAAAGCCATCCCAGCCCTCCACCTTCATGTGAAAGACCGCATTGTGCATGCACTCAAGCAATCAGTGAGTGGAAAGGTGCACCTCACAACAGATGCATGGTCCAGTAGGCATGGCCAGGGCCGTTACGTGTCCATCACTGCGCACTGGGTTAATGTGGTGGATGCAGGGTCCACTGGGGACAGCGGCGGTGGGACAGTGCTGCCTAGCCCACGGTATAGGAAACAGTTGGCTGTAGGCGTTCGACCCACCTCCTCCTCCTCCTCCAGAAGCGAAAGCTCGTCCTCAGAGCGTAGTCACATGAGCACTCTATCCGCAGCTGCCAGTGTTGCACACTCGGTGTCCCACTATCGAACAGCTAGTGGTAAGCGTCAGCAGACTGTGTTGAAGATGATGTGTTTGGGCGACAGACACACCGCGGAGGTACTGGCCGACTACTTGCAGCGACAAACTGAGTCATGGCTGGGCAGTCTACATCTTGAGGCAGGCAAGGTAGTTAGTGATAACGGCTGGAATTTTGTGGCAGCCATAGCCCTTTCAAAACTCCGAAACATACCTTGCCTGGCTCACACCTTGAACCTGGTGGTGCAGTGCTTCCTCAATAATTATCCGGAGTTAATAGGCCTGCTCCAGAAGGTCCAAAGACTGTGCTCGCACATCCGCCGGTCGCCCGTACACTCCAGTCATATGCAGAAGCTGCAGCGATTGCTCCAACTTCCCAAGCACTGCCTAATTATCTACCTTGTAACAAGGTGGAACTCCACCCTGCACATGGTTGAGAGGCTGTGCGAACAGAGGCAGGCTGTAATGCATTTGTGGGAGGATACACGGCCAGGCACTTTGAGGGCAGACATGGAGTTGTCGGGTATGCAGTGGTCGAAGCTGAAAGACCTCTGTAAAGTCCTTCAGTGTTTTGAGGAATGCACACGACTGGTAAGCGCAGACGATGCCATCATATGCATGAGCATCCCACTTATGCGTCTGCTCATGCAAACTTTGACGCACATTAAGAAGCAGGCTTCTGCAGCTGAGGAGGATGTGGAAGAGGAGGAGGGAAGCCTTGATGACAGTCAGCCATTGTCTGCTCTGGGACCTCTCCTGGACGAGGTGGAGGAAGAAGAGGAAGAGGAGGAGGAGGATGATGATGGGGATGATTATTTAGGGGAGGAGGATGCTTCTCGTGGGGCAAGAGAAAATGTTGGCGTGGCAAGGTCTGGTACAGGGTTTGTGCGTGACTGGAGGGATGTGGATTTGCCAGAAAGTGCTCCTCCACCCAGCACTCACAGTGCATCATTGATACATGGAACATTGGCCCACATGTCAGATTATGCCTTGCAGATCCTAAAAAGGGACGCTCGCATTGCCAAAATGATGAACGATGACGACTACTGGTTGGCCAGCATTCTGGATCCACGCTATAAAGGCAAATTCCAAAACATCATGCCACAGGAGAACCTTGACCTAATACTGGCTAACAAACAGGCAACTCTGGTAAACCGTTTGAGGCATTCCCAGCACACAGCAGCGGTGATGGTTCTCCCACGAGGCGTAGGGGGCAACATGGAAGAGGTGTCCGTGGTGCACACATCAGAAGTGGCATTGGAGACAGGGGTTTCATGACCATGTTGTGGACTGATTTTTCAAGTCCCGCTCACACGACTGGTAATAATGCATCGATTGAAAGTGACAGGAGACAGCAGTTGTCAACTATGGTTACAAACTACTTCTCATCCCATATCGATGATCTCCCTCACAGGTCATTCCCCTTTGACTATTGGGCCTCTAAACTGGACGCCTGGCCTGAATTGGCACAATATGCCTTACAGGAGCTCGCTTGCCCTGCTGCTAGTGTGCTATCGGAAAGAGTCTTCAGTGCTGCTGGCTCAATCCTGACAGAAAAAAGGACGCATCTGTCGACCCAAAATGTTGATGATCTAACCTTCATTAAAATGAACCATGCATGGGTTTCAAAGGATTTTGTCCCACCTTCCCCTGATGACACATAGGTTGCCAGAAAAATGGCTCGCTTTTGTCCTCCTCTTCCTCGGACTTCTCCAATTCCTCCATTTGCAGCTGCTGAATGTCCAACATCAACAAATGACATTTTTTAAACCTCCCTAACTGGGCTGCCTCCCCCCCCATGGCCGGGGTCACCACCTAGCATACGCAATCGTGCGAGTGCCTTTGCCCTGGACAGGTGGGTGGGCCGACTCTTGGGCGCCGGCACTGGCACAGGGTCCCTCATAGTGCAATCAAGTGTCTCTGACGGTGGGGGTGCACACCCACCGTCAGACACCCCCGCGTACTATGAGGGGCCCAGTGCCAGTACCGACACCCACGAGTGGGCCCCCCTTGCTTGGGCAGGGCCCCAGCATTTGCAATGTTTACCTCTCCCTGCTCCTCCGCTGTGTAGTCTGGGCTGTCAAATCCTTCCCTGGGACTGCCACTACAAATTTGGTGAACTGATAGATGATGGTTAAGACGTAGCTATGCCCTGTCCTGCTGGCCGGGCTCTAGCTTCAGATGATCAATGGCTTCCATTTCTTATGGACGTCGACTCACAATGAGATGCAGTGGTGGTTTATCATCAGCTTTCACAGTTTTCCTACTCACAGACATGTGACATTCCTGCCCTCATTTTTAAATGTGCCCTCTCATGCCAATCCAATAGAATCGCCTACAGACTGTGGCTTCTGTCTTTTGCACTCCAAAGTTACCTGACAGATCATGATAGGCAGTGAGGACCATGTCTACATCTCCCCCTGTGATCAAAATTTGATGGAGATGAGTAACGGTGATGGGATTAACGGTACTGCGATACAGCAACCCTTTCTTTACAAAGAACTGTTTTCGCTGTCTCCACACACAAAGTAATTGAGGGTCAGCATCGCCTCTGAGAATTCTCCTGGGAGTTTTTCCCGTAATTAGTAATTCCTAAATTTCTGCAATCACTCGACTTTATGTCTGTACTTTTATCCATCTCGTTCCTCTTGCGGAGAGTCTGGACTGTCTTACTGAGACAGAAATATATATGAAGATTTAAAAATACCCCAACAGTGTATACTGCTGTACGCTTCAAAAACATTTCCTTTTTTTCTACTTTTTAGATTGTTGTCTAATCCATACTGAGGCTGTGAGTGTCTTTGTCGGACTCCGGAAATAAAGGCGGAGATTTTAAGTTTTTAAACTATGCTTTATATACCTGTTATCCGGTGATACTGTACCCTTTCTCAACTTTCTGCAATCTTGTCGAATTCATACTGTGCCTGAGACCGTCTCAGTCTGCCTCCTGATTACAGATGAGTGGTGTTTGAGTGGAACTGTTGGCCAAGTTCAAATTCTAGCTGTTTTGGGCGGTGTTTTATCTGTTTGTCGAGCTACAACACTTTGATTAAAATTCGGCTGTTCAAGTTTCCGTTCGAGAACGTTTCGTTAAACAAAAGCGTATCTTTTTTTTTCACATTAATAATGGTTTTCAATGATAATAGACAGTTTTAGGGCATAGTAGCGGTGTCTGGTAGCCAGCGGTGTAGTACACCTGTGAAGGAGCAACACCGTGTGTGTTTTTAATAATTTTTTACCGCATATTGTCCTGAAAATTCTTTTGGGCCTAGTAACTGTGTCTGCTACTCAGAAGAGGAGCCCACCCGTGAACCGAGCTATGCCACCTGTTTATGAAAGAACCAGTTTTTGACTGCATTTACACCACTTAATACTTTGGGCCTAGTAACTGTGTATGCTACTCAGCAGAATTGGCCACCCGTGAACCAAGCTATGCCGCCTGTTTATGCAAGAACTGTGTGCTACTCAGCAGAGGAGCCCAGCTGTTAAGAAAGCTACAGCACCTGTGGTTTGGGCACTAAATTTTTTCACATTCTTTCTGGAATGCCATTCAGGCCTAATTCCGGAATTACGGTTGACCTGCACTTACTGGGAAATGCTTGTTCGCGGGGAAGAATTGTAATCCCAGATCCCCATCACTAACAGGGTTCAGTGTGTTATCCGCACCTGTAAGCGATACACACTGGTCCTTTCATTGTAGCACGCGTGCAGCCCCAGACATGTAAGGGCATGACAGACCTGTTATTGGCCGATCTCACATGCCAGAGCCTCGTGTGTCCCTCTAGTAAGCTGGACGCGGACCGCGAGGGCATGCTGGAGTCTCGTTAATGGAATTAAGCTTGCAATCTGTGCAGCTTTTTTGTGGATGGCATGGTTGAGGTTGCCCGTGTTGAGTCCAATTAAGCCGCAGGCTCTACTCCTGGTGGTGCCCTTCTGGACATTCCTTTAAGGTTCAGCTTTGCAACCATACTGCCCCCGGAAACCAAACACTTTTCCTGACAGTGACATTCTGGTCAAAGAGCGCGATGACATCACGTCTGTACGCCCTCTGCCTAAACAGTCCAAGTGCAGAGAGATGGAAGATGGGGACGACGAAGAGTCCAGAGTACAGGGATTCCCTACGAGGAGACTTATTTAATTGTTTTAAAGGTTGGGAGCAATTTTTGGGGAGCACGATACTCTGGAGAATGATATCTGGGGCCCACCATACACTGGAGCATTCCAAAGGTGGACATCAGTCACTGGGGCAGCATTTACAGGGCCCATTATACACTGGAGCATTAGAAATTTGGGCCCATAAGACATTGGAGCTTCATCCATGGTGCACAACATATATTGTAGCATTATGTGGAGCTCATCATATACTGTATGGAACATTTTATGGGACCAATGATTCTGTATGGAGAAATGTACGGGCCTCATTGCTCTGTATGGCGCACTATGCGGTGGCCATAATACTGTATGGAGGAATATACTGTCTGTTTTTGGAGCTATTGGAGAATTTAAAATGGATATCAGTCATGTGATGTAAGAAGTGAAGTATTTTTCATTGTACTATACCGCTATTTCTTGGCCGTATCAGAGGATCATGAATTGTGGCATGTGTTAAAGGAGCCTAGTGACACTCTTTGGCCCTGGGCCCACGAAAATCTGGAGCCAGCACTACCCCCCCACAACTTTATCCAAATAACCCCCAGTTTTCAATGCCTAACTATTATTATAAAGTAAATTAAGGTTGACAAGCTTAAGGAATAAGAATTGATGTTTTTGGCATTAAAATGGGCACTCTAGGTGTGTTTCCTGTCCTCCACTCACTGCCAACTTTTCTTCCCCATTGACTTACATTGGGTTTCGTGTTTCAGTCGGACTTCGACTTTTCACAATAATCGGCTGATTTTGTTCGACCCGACTTTTGCGAAAATCGGGTTTCGTGAAACCCGACTCGACCCGAAAAAAGGCAAAGTCGCTCATCTCTAGTACTCTATGAATCTGATGTTTGTCCCATCTGATTGTAGCTGGAAAAAAATAAATTGGAGCTGTTCCATAAGGTATCAGGCCTCCCTGCAAAGAAAGCTTACACCACTCCCTTAACCAGCAGGTCTACATAGAAACTTTAATTCAAAGCTGTAAATGCTGGGCAGACCCTGATACCTCATGCATGGCCCATGGCTGACTGCTTCTGTGCCATAATAAAATGTTCTACTGTGGATTAATTGATCAGTCAACTAGCTGTAATGTTCCTTACATTTTTCTACCATTAGTACTCTTTGAAACTTTTCTTTGTGCCATCTGAATGTGACTGTGAAAAAATAAAAAATAAACCTGTTGTATGAGGTATCAGGTCTCACAGCAAAGAAGGCTTACATAGATCTCTTAACCACCAAGTTTTCATTGAAACTTCAATTTGAAGCTATAAATGCTGTCTCAGACCCTGATACTTTTTGCATGGCCCATGGTTGACTGCTTCTATGCCATTATAAAATCTTCTACTGTGGGTCAATTGATCAGTCAACTACCTGTGTTACTTTAATTACATTTTTCTACCAATAGTACTCTATGAAACTGATGTTTGTGCCTTCTGAGTGTGGCTGGGAAAACAAATTTTAGTTGTTGCATGAGGAATCAGAGCATACAGCACTTAAGACTTTCCCTTAACCACCAGGTCTTCATGGAAACTTCAATTAAAAGCTGTAAATTCTTGCCCAGACCCAGATACTGCATGCATGGCCCAAGACTGACTTCTGCTATGCCATTAGCAAATTTCTACTGTGAGTCAAAAACATGTCTTGTATTTCATTACGTCAGATAAAGTGATTTGACCACGGCTTGTGTGTTGAAGTCTCTTTGTCTCCAAGCGCTTGCAACAGAAAGGGTGAAAAACCTCACAATTAAAAATGCAGAGCTGGTGAAACAATTGATGGAGGCATTGATGTTACCAGTCCAGGTTGGCACTGTCAAGGTAAAAGCACACACAAAGGTGACTCCGTGGAGGTAGAGGGCAACAGAAGGGTGAACGAGGCTGCTAAAGTAGCACAAGGCGGCCTAGAGAGAGCAGTTGATGGTGGTGGGGAGTCAACGTATTCCAGCCACATTGAGCCTAGATGTCCTGAAATCCCTCCAGCAAAAAGCTGCCCAAACAGAGAAGGTACACCGGGGGAGACTGGGAGCTGAGCTGAACTCAAATGGAGTATGGGAGAATAAGGATAAATTGTGCCCACCAAAGTCCCTGTTCCCAATCATGGCACAAGCAGCACATGGCCCCACTCACACCTCAAAAAGTCACATGTGTGCCATGGTAGATGCCTTCTGGATCGCTCCTGGTTTCAGTTACGCAGCCGCGAAACTTGTACAATCATGCCTCATCTGTGCACAGCACAACCCAGGTAAAACAGTAAAAGTCCCTAAGAAAGCGACATCTAGGCCTCTCTACCCGTTTCAGAGACTGCAGATTGACGACATACAGCTACCAAGGTAGGAGTGTATGCAAATATCCTAGTATGTGTAGATCTCTTCTCTGGTTGGCCGGAAGCCTATCCGGTAAAATGTGCAAATGCTAAAATGACTACAGACAAACTGATGAAAGAACTGATCTGCAGGTATGGTGTCCCAGAAGCCGCAGAAACAGATAGGGGTACACACTTCACGGGAGAAATAATGAGGGAAGTCATGCAGGCCCCGGGTGTACAGCAAACGTTTCATACACCATATAGGCCACAAAGTAGTGGGAAAGTGGAAAGACTAAATGGGACACTTAAACTGAAAATTCAAAAGGTCATGGCAGACACAGGAAAGAGCTGGGTAGAGTGCTTGCCTCTTGCACTCTTTTCAGTCAGACACACTCCAAATAGAAACACAGGCTTGTCTCCTTCTGAAGTCCTGTTGGTAGTGCACCAAAGACTGGTCTGTACTTCCCACAGGAGCTACAGATGCAACACTGTGCTATGACAGCCTACGTCCAGGCCTTGCAGGAAAGACTTAATGTGGTGCATAAACATGTGTTCTCATACATTCCAGATCCTAATGCCAGTGCAGATGTGCATCAGCTGAATCCAGGTGATTGGGTGGTTATACGCAGACACGTGAGAAGGAGCCTGGACCCACGATTTGACGGCCCCTTCCAAGTCCAGGTGACCACATCCACTTCAGTAAAACTTGAGGGAAAGCCCACCTGGATCCACGCCAGTCACTGGAAGAAGGTCCTGTCAACAGCAGAATGACTGTTCTCCTCATCACCTTGCTGGCAGTGACAGGGTTACTGCACTCTACAGAGACACAGGACAACCTCTTAAATGCTGATTGGGACACCAAACTTATTCGGCATCATGCTCTTCTTATAAAGGACATGGAAGGACAGAAACCGAAGGACTGTTGGATCTGTACACACAGCCCTGTATCTGCGAGGACTATGCCGTACTTAGCCTTACCTCTGGAGCCATGGGAGGTATTAACCCCACACTGCATACACAATGAGACTTGGGCTCAATCTAGGTGTGCCCCATGATATATCTGCCTCATTGGCTATAGTCGAATGGGCCGCTAATCCCTGGTTTCAGTTTAATATAACACGGCCTAAAGGTACAAATGTGGTGGCGGGAATATGACTCAGATGTCGGAAATATGGTCGCCAGGAGGAGGACTGAAATCCCTCACTCAGACCCTATTACCAATGATGGACTGCAGTTCAGTCTTCAACACACTGGAGCAGACACCTGTGGTGAGGACAATAATTGCTTCCGCATATACACTCGCGATGAAACACAGGTTAATGAGACGGTGTACCAAGATGGTGTTGAAGGCTGTAAATCATCTATGGGTAAAATAATAAGGAAAGAAAGGGGTAAATGTACATCTGGTGTAAGTGGAAAACAAATGAATAATACTTGGTGCGCCCATAAGCCTATGTCAGGACTTTTGAGTTTATACCAATGTATACAGACCCCTGGTCACATTTGTGTTCTCCCCAAAGGAGTATTCTTGGTTTGCGGACATCGTGCCTACAGGTGAGTGAGCCTGGACATAAGAGGGGTCTGCACTCTTGCTAAACTGACACCAGCCACTTTCATAGTTCCTCATAGTAAAATAGACACTGCAGCAGTTCCAATTCACACCTCGTATAGAAGGGCTGCAGACAATAAGCCAAATGGTAGGCCGCATCTAGTAGAAATGGGGATAACAAATAAAATATTCAGTAGTATGCTAATATACCCCTTCATAACACAAATGTGGGATAAATTAGTGGAAGCTACCGACTACCTGGATGATCAGATTTTCCAGATTCTTGAAGTTCTTAATTAAACTAATACAATACAGAGACAATTAATCGTAGTTACTAACCAGCATACTATAGTACTAGATTACCTGACCGCAAAAGAAGGAGGAATGTGTCAAATAATTGGTCCCACCTGTTGTAATTATATCGACCCTGCTGGCAATCACCAGATCAGGGCCAGTATAGACAAAATAGGTGAACTTAGAGACCAATGGTTAAAGCAGCACAGTGCAAAGAGAGACTCCTGGTGGGGTAACACTTCTCTTTCCTAAATCCAGCAAATTGGTTTAATAGCTTAGCAGGATGGATTTTTTTGGCATTGTACAGACTTGTATGCAAATTTTGTTGTTTTGCTTATTATTTTATGTAGCCGTAAAAGCGCTAATATATGTATTACTTAAGCTACTGAATAATGTATGTGTGAAAAAAAGAATCTAAGGCTGAGCCTTCTGTAGTGTGTCATAGACCCCAGGTGGCCATTGCTGATGGGGAAAGTGAGTGTCCACACTGAGGGTCGATGGGCGAAGCAGGTAAGAAGCCCCCTTATGGGTACTAGACCCATGAGATAGTAGCTCCTTTGTGGACATCAGCTAACTCTGTGGCAAAGGTTATACCATTTACAAAAGGGGGAAATTGATATAGAAGAGTTAATGGTTTGCTTTTATATCCCTTTAAATGCCTTTAAGACTTCAATTGCCTTTTGCCTTATTATTGCTAGAATTATTCTTATGTAGACTAGTAGTCTCTGTCTTCAAGGAAACTATACTTGTTATCATATTTGTTCTCAACAACGTGTTCTGGGTATATTGTAAACAAGGTACGACCCTGAGATGATGGTGGGGGCCAAATGAGCTCCATAGAGTCACATATTGCTGTAAATGGTATAAAAACATGTCTTGTATTTCATTACGTCAGATAAAGTGATTTGACTACGGCTTGTGTGTTGAAGTCTCTTTGTCTCCAAGCGCTTGCAACAGAAAGGGCGAAAAACCTCACAATTCGGACTCACTGGTGATCTAGACAGCTGACGCTTGGTCAGAACAAAAGCAGCTACGACAATGCCACTATTCATGGTGTCTGCCCCTAATTTTAGCTGTTTGGGAGGCTTTTTGTCACCCCTTAAGGTGTTGTGTGTATGTTTAGATTGGTCTCCCATTGAATTTAATGGGGTACAGGTAAGTTCGGCAAACATGAACCAAACCGAACCTTTAAAGGTTCACTCATCTCTAAAAATGAACACCATTAAAGCAAAATCCAAAAAACAATGAGTCAGTGATGGCTACTCCAGTTGAGCAAATTCATGTTGAGATAATCAACTCTAAACAGGAGAATTCTATTAAATCTTTAAAGATGTGGTACAATTTTTTTTTTTTAATCCTAAATGCATATCTATTTAATGTGATAATCTAATCTATTTTCTAATTTACTTTAAAGAAATTGTACACTGCTACTGATCAACTATTCTAAGCGAGGGTGATGGGTGTCATATCCCCACAAATCCAACATTGATGACCTATCCAAAGGATGGATCATCAATGTTAAAGTATTGGGCAACCTATTCAATTGAAATGTCCTTACCATTCCCTCTCTAACTGCTTACATTTTTTTTGTACAACCTCCCATTTGATTATGCTTTGGTTGAGAATCTCCAGTGCAGTCTGGGATTCTCAAATGAGATGTGATTAAAGCAGTGACTGCCACAGCCTCTGTCCTCACCCTGAAACGACACCCATTTCAGGGGCTGACCTTGACCCTGCTCTACTGAGCATGCTTTGATTGTCAATTCCGACTTATGCTCAGTAGGGTATTGTCAATGTGCAAAATTCTTTTTAATGCAGAGTGACAGTCGCTCCCTTGCCGGCTCTAATGAGAAGTGACGAATTGGCAACAAAGTGCACTGTCAGTGCACTTTGTAAGGAGATAACCTGGCGATCAGGATAAGTATAGACTAACCCCACCCCCAAAAACTCACTTCACTTTCTGTGGCACAGCTGGTCTCTAATCTACCTGTTTGCCTGGTTATCTCTTTACAATACACACTGAACTCTCTTGCCGGTTTGTCACTTCTAATCAGAGTCGGTAGCATGGTAATCTCCATAGGTGTTCAGCACAATGTTTAAATGATTTAAAAGAAGGTTGCATTTGTCAGGTTGGTTTTCAACAAGAGCTGCAGTAAACAAGCAGAATGTCTGCTTCAAATTGTTAAAATCGAGGCAGTGTTATTCTTTCACGTTCAGACCTATGTAGCTTCCAATTTTTTGTTATGTTTAATCATGGAATATTTGGCAGATGGAAATATTTCAATAATTTCATTTTGCTAAATGTTTACTTGAATATACAAACGGAGATAACATTTCAAAGGAGATATATTAGCACTTCTTTAACATGTGTTTCTGCAACTTCAACACCTTTTTCAATAACAGGAATAGAAACTCTTGTAGAGGCTGAAACACTACTAGTGGCTGTTACCTCAGAATTAGCAGCCCACACATTGATAGCTGAATTTCTCACAGAAAGAGTCCTATTCATGAACTCTAGCATGTACAGTATTTTATATAGTCATTTTATATTAAATTACAGTCAAAAAAGGCAGTGACAAGGCCTGATATTTTCTCACCCAAATTGATTTCTGCATTTCCCATGGCTGATGTACTTTTACTGCATTCTCTTCATCACCCTTCGTTCAACATCTCTAGGTCTCCTGGATAATGAAATAAACCTTGTAGTCTGAATATGGATCAAAAAATAGTTCCTCTACCACCACTTCTCTTAGATGCTCAACACTCTGTTGCCTCAGTCTACTAAGAGATGTCTTTGAAGCCTCTTCGATTCTTCCAAAGACCATGAACACATCCAGTGGCCAAGAAAAGTTTATCTTCTGCTGTGCCAGATTTTCCAGAAATTTACCAGTTATTCTGCCCTTTGTGCTCCTGCCCAATTAACTACCGTAGGAGATCCTCCATTGTTGCTGCTGAAGTACTAGTCCCTAACTGCAAAACCACATTTAAGCTGATGATTATCTGGGTGTAAATGTACCTTATTACATCATGTCTTCAATTTTGTTGCTTATTAGTAGCTCAATTAATTCATGGAGTGGTGTTTATTGCTTGGTTAGTAGTTGTGATGAACCTGCACCTCGGCACCCTGACTGACATCACTATTACATCAGGCAGATAACGTGATGCAATCTCCCCACTCTCACCAACAAGACGCTCCACACCCCCTGGGGACACATAAAGTCACCTTGATACAGTTTTACACAGACATCCCCTGTCTACACAGACCCAGGGAGAAAGGAAGTGTAAGAGAATGAGGCCCACTCAGTCAATGACATGGCACCACACTCACAATCCTGACAGGCCCCAGTGAAACAGAGTGCTGCCAGCCTGGCAGGACTGCCACTAGTTCCTCGTTAGATATAAGCCCGATCCATTAATGATATTATATCGGGCCAGAAACCAGCCCCGGTAGCATGTAAAGTTAAACTGAAAAACGGACCTGTGAATTTGTAGATCGAGATAAAAATATTCTTCACAGTAGTAAATGCTAACAACTTGTGATTTGATTTATGTGAATTTCCAAAAAAATGCCTGCTTCCATTTAAAATGGCAGAAAATTGTTTTGTTTTTTTGCAAGCCACAGAAAGATGACTTGACTTCAGGAATAACCTCACATTTTATGGTGATTTAAAGGGAATCAGTCAGTATGATCAACCATCCTAAGCCGTCTACTGTATATGGGTATAGAAAAGGAAGGGATTTCTCAGGCACTCCAGTGAGGTTGGTGAAAATGATTGTTCCTTAATTCAGAAATGAAGTGCAGCTAAAAACAGGGGAGTGGATTAAAAAAACTTACGGGTTTCTGGCACAATACTGTGCCCTTAGTTATAGGCACATCAAGAAAAACAAATGGACAAATATACGTAGTAAATACTGACCAATCAACAAGATCAAATTATAATGAGATTCTCTATGCACCATGTGAAAAGACATAACGACGGAAAATGGAATCTGTGGAAAAATACAAGCAGGAATGGAAACAAATGAATGAAAACATAAGAAACATGGACAAAGCATAAACATTCAATGAAACAACAAAAACATTAAAAAAAATTTTTAACGAAAAAAAATTATATTTTTTTTAATGAACTTAATAAATGTAGAATAAATCATTTCTAAAGTTCATTTCTTTTTGGAATTTGGTATCCAATTTCAGGATCCTAAAAGCTTCTTTAATAGTGAGGAGTTTATGTCAGTTTCCGCCCTGAAATTTTTTTCCAAGCCAAAGAATGCAAAATGTGTGAAGTCACCTTTATGAACATTTACAAAATACTTAGAAGTAGGAGCTATTCATATTATTGATGTTATCTTCATGTTCTGCTAGGCGTTTCTTTAGCTTGTGGATCGTGCAACCAATATATAACACTTCACATGAAAGGCATTTAATACAATAAACTACATACTGCGTATCACAGTTAATAAAGGATTTTATAACATGTTCGGTATTTTGGGATCCATTGAAAGACTGCTTTGTCCAACACAAATGCACATGCATTGCATCTATTTGCAGAACCCTTGACAGATAGCCAATTGTTGGTTCTTTGAGGGTTTTCTAAAAGACTTGGAGAAAGGGAATTACTTAAAGTTGTAACAAAAAACTTGACTCCAGCTCACCCAGTTGTTCTATGCTCATCCACCTGGGGCTCAGACACTGGCCTCGCCCTGGCCTCCCCTAAAGGATAATAGAAAAAATTGGAGTCCGGCTCAACAGGACTGGATTTTTCTTTTCTTTTCATTTTTCAAAGGAAATATACACTCACTGGCCACTTTATTAGGTACACCTGTCCAACTGTGTGTTAAGACTTAATTTCTAATCAGCCAATCACATGGCGGCAACTCAGTGCATTTAGGCATGTAGACATGGTCAAGACAATCTCCTGCAGTTCAAACCGAGCATCAGTATGGGGAAGAAAGGTGATTTGAGTGCCTTTGAACGTGGCATGATTGTTGGTGCCAGAAGGGCTGGTCTGAGAATTTCAGAAACTGCTGATCTACTGGGATTTTCACGCACAACCATCTCTAGGGTTTACAGAGAATGGTCCGAAAAAGAAAAAAAATCCAGTGAGCGGCAGTTCTGTGGCCGGAAATGCCATGTTGATGCCAGAGGTCAGAGGAGAATGGGCAGACTGGTTCGAGCTGATAGAAAGGCAACAGTGACTCAAATTGCCACCCGTTACAACCAAGGTAGGCAGAAGAGCATCTCTGAACGCACAGTGCGTCGAACTTTGAGGCAGATGGGCTACAGCAGCAGAAGACCACACTGGGTACCACTCCTCTCAGCTAAGAACAGGAAACTGAGGCTACAATTTGCACAAGCTCATCGAAATTGGACAGTAGAAGATTGGAAAAACGTTGCCTGGTCTGATGAGTCTCGATTTCTGCTGCGACATTGGGATGGTAGGGTCAGAATTTGGCGTAAACAACATGAAAGCATGGATCCATCCTGCCTTGTATCAACGGTTCAGGCTGGTGGTGGTGGTGTCATGGTGTGGGGAATTTTTTCTGGGCACTCTTTGGGCCCCTTGGTACCAATTGAGCATCGTTGCAACGCCACAGCCTACCTGAGTATTGTTGCTGACCATGTCCATCCCTTTATGACCACAATGTACCCAACATCTGATGGCTACTTTCAGCAGGATAATGCGCCATGTCATAAAGCTCGAATCATCTCAGATTGGTTTCTTGAACATGACAATGAGTTTACTGTACTCAAATGGCCTCCTCAGTCACCAGATCTCAATCCAATAGAGCATCTTTGGGATGTGGTGGAACGGGAGATTCGCATCAGGGATGTGCAGCCGACAAATCTGCGCCAACTGTGTGATGCCATCATGTCAATATGGTCCAAAATCTCTGAGGAATGCTTCCAGCACCTTGTTGAATCTCTGCCACGAAGAATTGAGGCAGTTCTGAAGGCAAAAGGGGGTCCAACCCCTTACTAGCATGGTGTACCTAATAAAGTGGCCAGTGAGTGTAGTACACACAAAAGAAAACTTTCATGGTCGACATGACCCAGTTGACGTGTTTCGACTGCACTAAGCAGTCTTACTCATTTCTCATTGTATCTCTTTATATCTCTTTAAATCTCATGATTGATGCCTCATTGCTAGAGTTGAGCGACTTTTGTTTTTTTAGGGTCGAGTTTCGTTTCGTGAAACCCGACTTTTCCAAAAGTCGGGTCGAGCAAGATCGGCCGATTATAGGGAAAAGTCGGGGTCGTCCCGAAACACGAAACCCAATTTAAGTCAATGGGGAATAAAAGTCGGCAGTGAGAGGAGGACAGGAAACACACCTACAGTGCCCATTTGAATGGCAAAAGCATCAATTCTTCTTACTTAAGCTTGTCAACCTTAATTAACTTCATAATACAAGTTACGCACTGAAAAATGGGGGTTATTTGGCTAAAGTTGTGGGGGGGTAGGGCTGGCTCCAGGTTTTCATGTGCCCTGGGCGAAAGAGCGCCCCTTTAACACATACCACAACTCATCATGCTCCGATACGGCAGAGAAATAGCGGTATAGTACAATGAAAAATACTTCACTTTTTACATCTCATGACGAGGCCCATCTATTTCTCCATACAGAATCATTGGTCCCATATAATGTTTGAAACAGTATATGATGAGCTCCACATAATGCTACAGTATATGTTGGTCCCCATGGATGAAGCTCCACTGTCTTATGGGCCCAAATAATGCTCCAAACATAATGGGCCCCATTTCTAATGCTCTAGTGTATAATGGGCCCTGTAAATGCTGCTCCAGTGTCTGATGTCCACCTTTGGAATGTTCCAGTGTATGGTGGGCCCCATCTATCATTCTCCAGAGTATAGTGCTCCCCAAAAATTGCTGTCCCAACACTGAAAACAATCAAATAAGTCTCCTCGCTAGGGAATCCCTGTACTAGTCTGGACTCCTCGTCGTCCCCATCTTCCATCTCACTGCACAGTATTTCAACCTTGCAAGTGCTGTGATCCTGAGCAAGCAGGGGGGGCCCACTCATTGGCGATGGCTCTGGCACAGGGCCCCTGATAGTACGGTGGTGTGTCTGATGGCGGGTGGGCCGAACCTGCACTTTCATCTGCAGCTTCCTCTTTGTCACCGTGTAAGATGGAACTGTATATGGGAAGGGTAACCTGAGTTTCATCAGGGTCAGATTCAGGCCGTGTAACGTGCGAGGGGAATGTAGTGGTCTGGGTCAATGTACCAGCAGATTCATCGATCAGTGGCTGGGCATCAGTGCACTTGTGTCGCCCCCAGGAGTACGGTCGCCACAGTGGCATTACCTTCCTCCTAGGGAGTTTGATGTCATGCTTGGGAGCAACGAAGGATCTCTCTAGCAGGTTAACTGATTGGGCGGCGTTATTCCCATGAGTCATGACCCTCCAAACAGCGTTCATGAAGGCAAAGCGTTTGTTTTACGTGGGCAGTATGGTTGCAAAGCTGAACCTTAAAGGAATGTCCAGAAGGGCACCACCAGGAGTGGAGCCTACGGTGTAATTTGACTCAACACGGGAAACCTCAACCATGCCAGCTACAGAACAGATGCACACATTGCAAGCTTAATTCCGTTAACGAACGAGACTCCGTCATGCCCCGCGGTCCGAGTCCGGCTTACTAGAGGGACACGTGAGGCTCTGGCACATGAGATTGGCCAATAACTGGTGTGTCATGCACTTACATGTCCGTGGCTGCATGTGCACTACACTGAAAAGGCCAGCGTTTGTCGCTTACAGGTGCAGATAACCCGCTGAACAACGTTAGTGATGGGGATCACTGATTACAATTATTACTCGCGAACGATGATTTCCCAGTAAGTGCAGGTCAACCACAGTTCCGGAATTAGGCCTAACCGTCATTCCTGAAAAAATGAAAAACTTACGTGTGCAAACCACAGGTGCTGTAGCTTGCTTAACAGCTCGCCAGCCGTTCTCACGCCCAGTATGGATTACACGTGATTGCACAAAGGTGAGAAAGGGTACCGTGTCCCCGGATAACATGTATGGATAGCGTACACATTCAAAAGATATGTCTATACATCAGGAGTCAGGCTCAGACGGTGTTAGGCCCAGTATGGCTTGCAAGTAATTGCACAAAGGTGAGAAAGGGTACCGTATCCCCGGATAACATGTATGGATAGCGTATACATTCAAAAGATATGTCTATACATCAGGAGGCAGGCTCAGACGGTGTTAGGCCCAGTATGGCTTGCAAGTGATTGCACAAAGGTGAGAAAGGGTACCGTATCCCCGGATAACATGTATGGATAGCGTACACATTCAAAAGATATGTTTATACATCAGGAGGCAGGCTCAGATGGTGTCAGGCACAGTATGGATTTGACGGCCCAGACTACACAGCGGAGGAGCAGAGAGAGGTAAAGATTGCGAATGCTGGGGCCCTGCCCAAGCAAGGGGGGCCCACTCGTGGGCATCGGTACTGGCACTGGGCCCCTCATAGTACGGCGGTGTGTCTGACGGCGGGTGTGCACCACCACCGTCAGAGACACTTGATTGCACTATGAGGGACCCTGTGCCAGTGCCCGCGCCCAAGAGTCGGCCTACCCACCTGTCCAGGGCAACGGCACTCGCACGGTGTCGTGCGCTAGGTGGTGACCCCGGCCATGGGGGGGGAGGCAGCACAGTTAGGGAATTTTAGAAAGTGGCATATGTTGATGTTGGACATTCAGCTGATGCAAAAGGCGAAATAGGTCAAGTCCCAGGAAGAAGTGGACCAAAGCAAGCCATTTTTCTGTCACCCTATGTGTCATCAGGGGAAGGTGGGACAAAATCCTTTGAAACCCATGCATGGTTCATTTTAATGAAGGTTAGATCATCCACATTTTGGGTTGACAGACGGGTCCTTTTTTCTGTCAGGATTGATCCAGCAGCACTGAAGACTCTTTCCGATAGCACACTTGCAGCTGGGCAAGCGAGCTCCTGTAAGGCATATTGTGCCAATTCAGGCCAGGTGTCCAGTTTAGCGGCCCAATAGTCAAAGGGGAATGACCTGTGTGGGAGAACATCGATATGGGAGGAAAAGTAGTTTGTAACCATAGTTGACAACTGCTGTCTCCTGTCACTTTCCATCGATGCTGTATGACCAGTTGTGTGAGCGGTACTTGAAAAATCAGTCCACAACATTGTCATGAAACCCCTGTCTCCAACGCCACTTCTGCTGTGTGCACCATGAACACCTCTGCCAAGCTGCCCCCGGCCCGTACGGCTCGTGTGAGAACCATCACCGCTGCTGTGTGCTGGGAATGCCTCAAGCAACCGATTTACCAGAGTTGCTTGTTTATTAGCCAATTAGGTCAAGGTTCTCCTGTGGCATGATGTTTTGTAATTTGCCTTTATAGCGTGGATCCAGGATGCTGGCCAACCAGTAGTCGTCATCGTTCATCATTATGGCAATGCGGGGGGTCCCTTTTTAGGATCCGCAAGGCATAATCTGACATGTGGGCCAATGTTCCCGGTGTCAATGATGCACTGCGAGTGCTGGTTGGAGGAGCACTTTCTGGCAAATCCACATCCCTCCAGTCACGCACAAACCCTGTACCAGACCTTGCCACGCCAACATTTTCACTTGCCCCACGAGATGCATCCTCCTCCCCTAAGTAATCATCCCCATCATCCTCCTCCTCCTCCTCTTCTTCCTCCAACTCGTCCAGGAGAGGTCCCTGAGCAGACAATGGCTGAATGTCATCAAGCATTCCCTCTTCCTCCTCGTCAACATTGGCTGCAGATGCCTGCTCCTTAAGGTGCGTCAAAGTTTGCATGAGCAGACGCATAAGTGGGATGCTCATGCTTAGGATGGCGTCATCTGCGCTTACCAGCCGTGTGCATTCCTCAAAACACTGAAGGACTTTACAGAGGTCTTTCAGCTTCGACCTCTGCACACCTGTCAACTCCATGTCTGCTCTCAAAGTGCCTGGCCGTGTATCCTCCCACAAATGCATTATGGCCTGCCTCTGCTCGCACAGCCGCTCCACCATGTGCAGGGTGGAGTTCCACCCTGTTGCAATGTCGATAATGAGGCGGTGGTTGGGAAGGTGGAGCAATCGCTGCAGCTTCTGCATATGAACGGAGTGTACAGGCGACCGGCGGATGTGCGCGCACAGTCTTCGCACCTTATGGAGCAGGGCTGTTAACTCCGGATCATTTTTGAGGAAGCACTGCCCCACCAGGTTCAAGGTGTGAGCCAAGCAAGGTATGTGGCTGAGTTTTGAAAGGGCTATGGCTGCCACAAAATTACGGCCGTTATCACTAACTACCTTGCCTGCCTCAAGATGTACACTGCCCAGCCATGACTCAGTTTGTCACTTCAAGTACTCGGCCAGCACCTCGGCGGTGTGTCTGTCGCCCAAACACATCATCTGCAACACAGCCTGCTGACGCTTTCCACTAGCTGCTCGATAGGGGGACACCTCGTGTGCAACAGTGGCAGCTGCAGATGGAGTGCTCGTACGACTGCGCTCTGTGGACGAGCTTTCGCTTCTGGAGGAGGAGGAGGGTGGAACGCCTACAGCCAACTGTTTCCTATACCGTGGGCTAGGCAGCACTGTCCCACCACCGCTGTCCCCTGTGGACCCTGCATCCACCACATTAACCCAGTGCGCAGTGATGGACACGTAACGGCCCTGGCCATGCCGACTGGACCATGCATCAGTTGTGAGGTGCACCTTTCCACTCACTGACTGCTTGAGTGCATGGACAATGCGGTCTTTCACATGATGGTGGAGGGCTGGGATGGCTTTGCGAGAGAAGAAGTGGTGACTGGGTAGGTCATAGCGTGGTACTGCATAGGCCATGAGTTCGCGGAAAGCTGCGCTTTCCACCAACCGATAGGGCATCATCTCAAACGAGATTAGTTTGGCAATGTGGGCGTTCAAACCCAGTGTACGCGGATGAGAGACTGAGTACTTTCTTGACCTACTCATAGTGTCTGGGAGGGTGAGCTGGACTTGAGAGCTGCATATGGTGGAAGTAGCGGTGGACAGGGCGGACTGAGAGAGGGTTGATGATGGTGATGGAGTTGGTGTTCTTTCTGATGGCCTAGATTCAGTATTTCGTTGATATAACAGTGGGCTTCCCTGACTGCTGTGGCCTTGCAACGACACCTCAACATTTGCTGCTGTGCTAACCGGTGGGCTTACAGTTGGGGAAACAATGTAGCGTTGCTCACTACCTTCTTTGTGATCAGTTGCACATGTGGCACTTGAGGTTTGGTGTTGTGTCCATGCTTGCAAGTGCATGCTGGTTAAATGTCTAAGCATGCAACTGGTATTCAAATTTTTCAGATTTTTCCCTCGGCTAAAGGTCTTTGCGCACTTCTTACAGATAACCTTGGCCTGATCATGAGGATTTTGTTCAAAAAAGTGCCACACTGCACTCTTCCTACTTTGGCAGACATTTTGCGGCCTAGCAAGCTGTGTTCTTTTGACCCTCTGGACAAGCTGTCCAGCAACTCTTTTGACTTTTGGAACCTGTCTTTGGAGTGCTCCGGGCCTGCCAGATAACAGCTGTTGCGATGTCGATGTCTGCTGTGGATGCTCCTCATCTGAGCTATTGGAAGCAGCACCCTCTTCCCCCAATGGATGCCAATCTGGGTCAACAACAGGGTCATCCATCACCTCCTCTTCAATTTCATGTGCACCTTCCTCTGTGTCACCGTGTATGGTGGTATAGTGTGCGGGAAGGGGCACCTGAGTCTCATCAGGGTCAGAATCTGGCTCTGTACACTGCGAGGACAATGTAGTGCTCTGAGTGAATGTACCAGCAGAATCATCTATCAGCGGCTGTGCATCAGTGCACTCCATGTCAGATTCATCTTGGCCTGGGTAATTCACCATTTCACTTGATAATCCAGGCATGGTATGTGAAAACAGCTCCATGGAGTAATCAGTAGTATGGCCTGCGTCATCCTTCAATCTTGGTTGGGGTGAAGGACACAAGGAAAGGTGTGGTTCATGAACATGAGCCTCCAATGACGACTCAGTGCTTTTACTTTTTACAACTTCAGAAGAGGAGGCGATAGAGCTGGAGGCTGAGTCAGCAATGTAAGACAAAACTTTTTCCTGATGCTCTGGCGTTAAAAGCGGTTTGCCAACTCCTAGAAAACTAAGCCTTCGAAGCCTTATGGAGCCAGACGATGACGCAGGCTCAACACCTCCTGCATTCGGTCCTATTTTGCTTTTGCCACTACCATCAGATCCACCACCAACACCATCATTACCAGCTGCCAACCCCCGCCCAATTCCACGGCCTCTTCCACCAGCCTTCCTCATTTTTGGTAGAAATGTAGACAAAATCCAACAAACTATATAGTAATGTAAAACAAGGTACAAGGTGTCTATAGGACAGGGGAGATTTAGATTTTCTGCAGACACTTGTGGACACTGGACACTTGGATTGTGTGAGGCCCACTGAATATCAGAGCACTATGTCACAGGCTCAATGCAGCAGGTGTGAAAAAAGTGACTACAGGATAAGGGAGATTTTGAATTTCTGCAGACACTTGTGGACACTGGACACTTGGATTGTGTGAGGCCCACTGAATATCAGAGCGCTATGTCACAGGCTCGATGCAGCAGGTGTGAAAAAAGTGACTACAGGATAAGGGAGATTTTGAATTTCTGCAGACACTTGTGGACACTGGACACTTGGATTGTGAGAGGCCCACTGAATATCAGAGCGCTATGTCACAGGCTCGATGCAGCAGGTGTGAAAAAAGTGACTACAGGATAAGGGAGATTTTGAATTTCTGCAGACACTTGTGGACACTGGACACTTGGATTGTGTGAGGCCCACTGAAAATCAGAGCGCTATGTCACAGGCTCGATGCAGCAGGTGGGAAAAAAGTGACTACAGGATAAGGGAGATTTTGAATTTCTGCAGACACTTGTGGACACTGGACACTTTTGGATTGTGTGAGGCCCACTGAATATCAGAGCGCTATGTCACAGGCTCGATGGCACAGGTGTGAAAAAAGTGACTACAGGATAAGGGAGATTTTGAATTTCTGCAGACACTTGTGGACACTGGACACTTGGATTGTGTGAGGCCCACTGAATATCAGAGCGCTATGTCACAGGCTCGATGCAGCAGGTGTGAAAAAAGTGACTACAGGATAAGGGAGATTTTGAATTTCTGCAGACACATGTGAACACTGGACACTGGGATTGTGTGAGGCCCACTGAATATCAGAGCGCTATGTCACAGGCTCGATGCAGCAGGTGTGAAAAAAGTGACTACAGGATAAGGGAGATTTTGAATTTCTGCAGACACTTGTGAACACTGGACACTTTTGGATTGTGTGAGGCCCACTGAATATCAGAGCGCTATGTCACAGGCTCGATGGCACAGGTGTGAAAAAAGTGACTACAGGATAAGGGAGATTTTGAATTTCTGCAGACACTTGTGGACACTGGACACTTTTGGATTGTGTGAGGCCCACTGAATATCAGAGCGCTATGTCACAGGCTCGATGGCACAGGTGTGAAAAAAGGGACTACAGGATAAGGGAGATTTTGAATTTCTGCAGACACTTGTGGACACTGGACACTTTTGGATTGTGTGAGGCCCACTGAATATCAGAGCGCTATGTCACAGGCTCGATGGCACAGGTGTGAAAAAAGTGACTACAGGATAAGGGAGATTTTGAATTTCTGCAGACACTTGTGGACACTGGACACTTTTGGATTGTGTGAGGCCCACTGAATATCAGAGCGCTATGTCACAGGCTCGATGCAGCAGGTGTGAAAAAAGTGACTACAGGATAAGGGAGATTTTGAATTTCTGCAGACACTTGTGGACACTGGACACTTGGATTGTGTGAGGCCCACTGAATATCAGAGCGCTATGTCACAGGCTCGATGCAGCAGGTGTGAAAAAAGTGACTACAGGATAAGGGAGATTTTGAATTTCTGCAGACACTTGTGGACACTGGACACTTTTGGATTGTGTGAGGCCCACTGAACATCAGAGCGCTATGTCACAGGCTCGATGGCACAGGTGTGAAAAAAGTGACTACAGGATAAGGGAGATTTTGAATTTCTGCAGACACTTGTGGACACTGGACACTTTTGGATTGTGTGAGGCCCACTGAATATCAGAGCGCTATGTCACAGGCTCGATGGCACAGGTGTGAAAAAAGTGACTACAGGATAAGGGAGATTTTGAATTTCTGCAGACACTTGTGGACACTGGACACTTTTGGATTGTGTGAGGCCCAGTGAATATCAGAGCGCTATGTCACAGGCTCGATGGCACAGGTGTGAAAAAAGGGACTACAGGATAAGGGAGATTTTGAATTTCTGCAGACACTTGTGGACACTGGACACTTTTGGATTGTGTGAGGCCCACTGAATATCAGAGCGCTATGTCACAGGCTCGATGGCACAGGTGTGAAAAAAGTGACTACAGGATAAGGGAGATTTTGAATTTCTGCAGACACTTGTGGACACTGGACACTTTTGGATTGTGTGAGGCCCACTGAATATCAGAGCGCTATGTCACAGGCTCGATGCAGCAGGTGTGAAAAAAGTGACTACAGGATAAGGGAGATTTTGAATTTCTGCAGACACTTGTGGACACTGGACACTTGGATTGTGTGAGGCCCACTGAATATCAGAGCGCTATGTCACAGGCTCGATGCAGCAGGTGTGAAAAAAGTGACTACAGGATAAGGGAGATTTTGAATTTCTGCAGACACTTGTGGACACTGGACACTTTTGGATTGTGTGAGGCCCACTGAACATCAGAGCGCTATGTCACAGGCTCGATGGCACAGGTGTGAAAAAAGTGACTACAGGATAAGGGAGATTTTGAATTTCTGCAGACACTTGTGGACACTGGACACTTTTGGATTGTGTGAGGCCCACTGAATATCAGAGCGCTATGTCACAGGCTCGATGGCACAGGTGTGAAAAAAGTGACTACAGGATAAGGGAGATTTTGAATTTCTGCAGACACTTGTGGACACTGGACACTTTTGGATTGTGTGAGGCCCACTGAATATCAGAGCGCTATGTCACAGGCTCGATGGCACAGGTGTGAAAAAAGTGACTACAGGATAAGGGAGATTTTGAATTTCTGCAGACACTTGTGGACACTGGACACTTTTGGATTGTGTGAGGCCCACTGAATATCAGAGCGCTATGTCACAGGCTCGATGGCACAGGTGTGAAAAAAGTGAATTGTAGAATTGGGCAGAATAGGAATCTCCCTAGAGTGTAGGTCTGTAAGAACGGAACAAGTCCTCCACTTATCCTTCCACAGTGACACACAGATAGCTTCACTGTGGCTGTGATAACAGCCGTTACACGGTACTGTGTGAGAAGCGTACACCGCTGTATGGTGTGAATAAATGCACGCTCAGTACCTCAGCAGGACAAAAAAAAAATTGGGATTGCTTTTAAAAAAGCAGTTTGCAGAGCAGTGGGGAAACAGCAATGCAGCTGTCAGGAAGCCTTAGAAGGCAGCCTAACAACCAACACCGCTGATCCACCAAAATATAGCCTCCCCATGCACTGCACACACAGTGACTGGTGTGTTGCACAGGCAAAATCGCTAGCAGCAGAAGCAGTTTTTTTTTCTTCTTCCCTGCCTAACGCTCTCCCTACAGAATCAGCAACCTCTCCCTATGCTAAGATCGGCAGAAGTAAAATGGCGGTCGGCGTGCATGCCCTTTTATAACCCCTGTGACGCCCACCAAAGCAAGCCAATCACTTGCATGCCCTTCTGAAAGATGGTGGTGATGACCCCTGCCTATGTCATCACGTTGCCCACAGTGTCCGTGGATCCTGATTGGCTGAAAAAGAGCGCTAAACAAACTTTTGAAACGCGACTTTGGCGCGTAAGTCGCCGACCTCGTGGCCGACCTCATCCTAGGGTCGGGTTTCGTTTCATGAAACCCGACTTTGCTAAAGTCGGCGACTTTTGAAATTGTTCGACCCGTTTCGCTCAACTCTACTCATTGCATATTTATGTTTTGTTGAAATATTGGGTTATCCCAGCTTGTATTTGTGCTATATTATTGTAAAGGAGAATTCTGTTCTATGACATCGATAAATTTGTCATGCAATGTAGATTTGTCTGTGCCTCTAACTTTTAAGAGACAAACCACCATAGTCACTAGAATATTAAAAGTTTCCAGCAGTTTGATTAATATGGAACAAGAGACATATAGATGAATCTTCTCCCATGTCTGGAGTACTGAGAATAAACAAGCTGTTATGAATGGCAGCTTGGATCCTGATGAGGGGTGCAACAATTTTCACAGATTTGTATTCTAATTTTATATTAGATAACGTATTTTTCGGACTATAAGACGCACCGGACCATAAGACGCACCCTAAATTTTTCGAAGGAAAATAGGGAAAAAAATAATGTGTCAAATGTGGTACGTCTTACAGTATGAATTCAGCTTACCAGGGAAGGGATCCGGCACAGGTGGAGGAGTGGTCACAGGGGTCGTTCGGTGTTCCAGGCTGGTGCGGTGGCCTCTAGGAAATCCCATCCCAAGCTGGTGCGGTGGCGGCTCTGTGCTGAGGCAGGGGTGCTGTGCTGGGGCAGGGGCACTGTGCTGGGGCAGGGGTGCTGGGGAAGAGGGGCTGTGCTGGGGCTCTGTGCTGGGATGCTATGCTGCTGTGCTGGGGAAGGGGTGCTGTGCTGCAGTGCTGGGGTACTGTGCTGGGGAAGGGGTTCTGCGCTGGGGCGCTGCGGTCCTGTACAGGGGCACTGCGGTGCTGTGCTGTGGTACTGTGCTGGGGCGCTGCGGTACTGTGCTGGGGCACTGCGGTACTGTACTGGGTAGGGGTGCTGTGCTGGGGCGCTGTGCTGTGGTGCTGGGGTACTGTGCTGGGGAAGGGGTGCTGTGGTACTGTGCTGGGGAAGGGGTGCTATGCTGGGGCGCTGCGGTGCTGGGGTACTGTGCTGGGGAAGGGGTGCTGGGGCGCTGCGGTGCTGGGGTACTGTGCTGTGGTCCTGTGGTACTGTGCTGGAGCACTGTGCTTGGCCGCTGTGCTCCGATGCAGGGCCGCTGTGCTTCGATGCAGGGCTGCTGTGCTCCGGTGCAGAGGCAGCAGCTCTGGCGGCATTTTCTCTAAGACCGGAGGCTGCCATGTTGCGGTGGCCTCCGGGAACATGGACGCCAGGAAGATGGCCACCGGTCAGGGGACGGCGCATGCTCCGATTCAGATCTCGTCCTGACATCTCGTTGCCGAGATTTGTATCTCGTCTCCCGAGATCTCGGGACGAGATCTGTACCTGACCATTCGCCGTCCCCGGACCGGCGGCCACCTTCCCGACGTCCATGTTCCCGGAGGCCACCGCAACATGGCAGCCTCTGGTCTTTGAGAAAATGTCACCAGAGCCGCTGCCTCTGCACTGGAGCACAGCACCCCTGCATTGGAGCACAGTGGCCCTGCACCGGAGCACAGCCTGCCACCACCACCTTACCACAGAGCCCCACCGCACCCGCACCAGCCACAGAAAGTGATTATATTGCGACCATTAGACGCACCCCCCACTTTCCCACAAAATTTTTTGGGAAAAAAGTGCGTCTTATGGTCCGAAAAATACGGTAATTACTATTTATGCATTTCCATAATATAATTGATACAGTAGCTTTAATTCTGATTCTATATAATAATCTTACAAAAAATCATTAATATCCAGGCAAAATAATATTTTCTTCCAATGTTACTGAAAAATTTCTCCTGTTAGATTTTCATCAGTCAAATCTGTGTACTGTTTCGGTATAAGTGCAAATGCAAAATATAAATTTTCTTTCTAGCATTATCCACTGCTTCTGCTACAAGATATGTGCTGCATTACAATGTAAATGTTGAATACCGCCAACAAATGTTACACCACAAATCTGCCATTTTGATATGGGAAATAGCTGTTCAAGAGACTTTAACAAACTGATAAATTTCTCCAGATTTAAAATTCATGGAAACACTTATCTTCCTAGAAAGTCTTGGAAAAAAAGACAGTTGCAAATTATCATATTTAATTCTAGTAGGATCTGACATATATCTTAAATGTCAGCTTTGTTTGAAAATGTATCATTTCCCATGTGTCATCTGGTTATAATATTCATCCATGACAAGCTTGTGTCAGGCTCAGAGTAATGATTTGTATTTCTTTTGTAATGTTTATTAAAAATGTCCCATTCCGTAGTTATGATTTAAATATATAGAAATCCGTTTTGCAATAGTACCCTGGATTATGACTTACAAAAATTTCACTGAAAATAATTGAAAATCGATAGAAAAATATTCAGAATTGAAAGTCCTCAGTTGTTGATACCTTTTAATGGCTAACTGTAAAGATGGTAACAAATTGCAAGCTTTAGAGACTACTCAGGTCTCTTCATCAGGCAAATAGACTAATACAACATCTGAAGAATCACATATTTATGCACAAAACAGCACAACAAAATGCAATAGATAAGACAAGTGACGTGAAGCAGAACTATCATTATGGGAGAGGGATAAACATAAATATTGGAGCAGTTCATAGATAAGGAGTCTGGATGTTTTATTTTCCTCTGATTGAGGTCTGGTTCTGTGGTGTGTGATGCCTAGTGTTGAGCGATACCTTCTGATATGGGGAAATATCGGATCGGATTGGATCGAACCGATACCCCAAAAATATTGGATATCCCCGATTCCAATACCGGAAACCAATGCAAGTCAATGGGACACAAATATCAGAATGAAAATAAACCCTTACTTTCCCTGTAGGTTAATTCTACATGAAGGAAAACAACTAAGAATAATGTAGAATATATTGGGGGAGGTGGAGGAGACATTAAAGCCATAGAGGTTTAGCCCAATCAAATGGAATAGCAGGAATTTTTTTTTTAAGACGTTCGGAGTTACAAAGATACTGACTATGTTAAGCTTTTTTATATTTTGTCAGATATTTAAGTTTCACTACTTCCATGCTCTTCACCTTCTTTTTTACTTCTCCCACACTTTCTCCTTCATCATCATCAGCTGCAGCATCTTTTTCATCAACTTCTTCTTCACCTTATTCATCTTCTTCTTCTTCACCTTCTTCCTATTATTCTTTTTTTTTACATTCTTCATATTCCTCTTATTCAACTATTATTCTTCTTCATATTCTACTTCTTCATCTTCTTCCTCTTCTTCTTCTTCTTCATCATATTCTTATTTGTGACAGGCATTCCTGTAGTTGTTATCTATAAAAGTTTGAAGATTACACCTTCCATTCTGCCTGTCACAAAAGATTTACAACAGGATTTGTCCGAGTTCAGTTTTGCCTGCAGCAGCAGGTAATTTCCAGGGGCACCACGAGGATGAAGGGACTCACCCCCATACACTGCTTAGTCTTCTTCTGCTTATAATTTAGATAATATCTTTTGCTCTGATTTTTAGTCTTATGCTTAATGTTCTTCTGCTTTTTGTTCTGCAGCTTCTTGTTTTTCTGCTTCTTGGTCTTCTGTATCTTGTTCTTCTGCATCTTGGTGGTTGTCTTCTTGTTCTTTGTCCTCTTGGTCATCTTCTTCAGGGTCATCTTCTTGGTCTTCTTCGGGGTGGTCTTGAGGGTCATCGTCTTCGGGGTCGTCGTCTTCTTCGGGGTGGTGTTCAGGGTCGTCATCTTTAGGGTCGTCGTCAGGGAGATCCAGCGTGATTACCAAAAACCATTTCAAAAAGCTTGAACTTGGAAATATAGCAGAAGGTACAAGAAGGCTGAGGAACTGCTGAGAACCAGCTGACGGTACTGGACCATGGCTGGGTAGCCGAAGGTACAAGAGCCAATGGAACTACCGAGGACCAGCTGATGGTACTGGAACCCGGTTACTAAGCAGGAGGTACCTGTGCCAGAAAGCACTACCAAGGACCAGCAGACGTAGATGGAACTCGGATACCGAGAAGGAGGCACCTAAGCCAAAGGCTCTGCCTGGAACCAGCTGACGTTACTGGAACCCAGGGGCAGTGGCGTAGCAACTGTTTGTGGCGCCCGGGGCGGTCGAAAAATTTGCCGCCCCTTTGGTCGTTGATAAATCGGAAGCATCCGAAGAGCCCACACTACACTCAAAGATCTAATTTTTAGTCTGCTACTAACTCTGCTATTATTTCTAAATTTCTAGACTTTCAACTTCTTGCAGTTCTCTATATGTATGTATTAGCTTGATGATGCTGGATGAAGACCTAATGGCTTTTTTTAATACTAATTTTTAATAATGTGACAGAAAAAAAAACAGAAAGTACAAATTATTTTGGCGGACAGGGGGCGGACACTGACAGCTTGGGGTCCCTGTGCAAGAAATGTGTCCGGGCCCCCCTCCTTTTACGGCGTCAAAGCTACGTGTGTGTATATATACATATATATATAGATTATTGATGTTATATAGCCACACACACACACATACAGGTATATATTACATAGTCTCCTTTATTATGTATATCCCAATCCCCCACACCCCTCATTGTCCTCCTCCCCTCGCATCCCATTATTGTCCTCTCCCCCACCTCCATCATTTTCTTCTCCACCACTATCTTTGCTTTCTCCCCCACCACTCCCATCATTGCCCATTCCACCACCTCCATCATTTCCTCCTCCTCCACCACCCCCATTTATTGCCCTTTCCACCACCACCATCATTGCATTCTCACCCACAACCCCATCATTGCCCTCTCGACCATCACCCCATCATTGTCTTCTCCCCATCACTGCCTTCTCCATCACCCCATCACTGCCTTCTCCCCATCACTCCCATCATTGCCTGCTCCATCACCCCATCACCCCATCATTGCCTGCTCCATCACCCCCATCATTGCCTGCTCCATCACCCCCATCATTGCCTGCTCCATCACGCCATCACTCCCATCATTGCCTTCTCCATCACCCCATCACTGCCTTCTCCATCACCCCATCACTGCCTTCTCCATCACCCCCATCATTGCCTGCTCCATCATCCCATCACTCCCATCATTGCCTTCTCCATCACCCCATCACTGCCTTCTCCATCACCCCATCACTGCCTTCTCCATCACCCCATCACTGCCTGCTCCATCACCCCCATCATTGCCTGCTCCATCACCCCATCACTCCCATCATTGCCTTCTCCATCACCCCATCACTGCCTTCTCCATCACCCCATCACTGCCTGCTCCATCACCCCCATCATTGCCTGCTCCATCACCCCCATCACTCCCATCATTGTCTGCTCCATCACCCCATCACTGCCTGCTCCATCACTCCCATAATTGTCTGCTCCATCACCCCATCATTGCCTGCTCCATCACCCCATCACTCCCCTCACTGCCTGCTCCATCACCCCATCATTGTCTGCTCCATCACCCCATCATTGTCTGCTCTATCACCCCATCACTGCCTGCTCCATCACCCCATCATTGTCTGCTCCATCACCCCATCACTGCCTGCTCCATCACCCCATCACTGCCTGCTCCATCACCCCATCATTGTCTGCTCCATCACCCCATCACTGCCTTCTCCATCACCCCATCATTGTCTGCTCTATCACCCCATCACTGCCTGCTCCATCACCCCATCATTGTCTGCTCCATCACCCCATCACTGCCTGCTCCATCACCCCATCATTGTCTGCTCCATCACCCCATCATTGTCTGCTCCATCACCCCATCACTGCCTGCTCCATCACCCCATCACTGCCTGCTCCATCACCCCCATCACTGCCTGCTCCATCACCCCCATCACTGCCTGCTCCATCACCCCATCACTGCCTTCTCCATCACCCCCATCATTGTCTGCTCCTTCACCCCATCACTGCCTTCTAGACCATCACTCCCATCACTGCCTGCTCCATCATACACACAGACATACACACACAGAGACATACATACATACATACACACATACATACACACAAGACACCACCTCTCTCCTCTCACCTGTCCGCAGCATCGCCAGCGCTTCCTCCCTCACACAGCAGCAGCCGCTGAATGATGACGTCATTCAGCGGCGCTCCTCTGTGTGAAACAGGAAGCGCGGCCTCCGGGCAGGAAGCAGGACGGACCCTTGCCGCTCCGTTCCTGCTATTCACTCTTGCAGGCAGCGGAGTTGCCGTGATCGCATCGCTCCCTGCCCGCCGCTGCACTGCACTGCAGGGTGGAATTGCTGCTGCCGCGCCGCCCCCACACACATGCCGCCTGGGGCGGACCGCCCCCCCCGCCCCCCCACGCTACGCCAGTGCCCAGGGGGACGTATTCAAGATTGACTTCCAAAGAACCAGCTAAAGGTACTGGAACTCAGATAGGCAGCAGAAGGTACACATGAAAAAAAAGTTGCAAGGCCGTGAGCCGGCCGGAGTTACCGAAACCCACAGTCCTACAGGGGGAGCTTGTCCTATTGGCACTACGAAACCAGCCTTCATTGCCAGATCCCGCAGCCCACATAGGAAGCACCTAAACTGCAGGCACCATAGAGTTGGCTAACCCGACCGCAACACGACAGGACAACGTATTGGAGGCAAAGTGATGTTGACCCTACCCGGAAACAGCTGGCGTGCTGGAACCAGGCTGGACAGGAGGGAGTACCCGTGCCAAAAACACTTCTGAGCAGCAAATGGTGATGTTGGAGCCCTGGGTAAATACTAGAAACAGAGTGGAGGCAGAGGCGTAATTGGAGCAAGTTTAAAATCTGTAGTAGTGTGAGTGTGGTCGGAGCAGGAGAAATTGCCGGACACACAGCAAGGGATCAGCTGATGTTACTGAACCCCAATAACACGGAAGCAAGTGTTGTTCTGAGCAGCAACTGGCAGAGTTGGAGCCCAGGGATTACAGCAGAAACAGAGTGGAGGCAGAGGCGTAATTGGAGCAAGTTTAAAATCTGTAGTAGTGTGAATGTGGACAGAGCAGGCGAAATTGCCAGACACACAGCAGGGGATCAGCTGACGTTACTGAACCCCAATAACACAGGAGCAAGTGTTGACTGTGCAGACAGCACTTCTGAGCAGCAACTGACAGTGTTGGAGCCCAGGGATTACAGGAGAAACAGGTGGTAGAAACATGAACACAACAGGAGACCTGGATACTCTTGCCAACCAATCTGGAAGAGGACTGGCAAATTCCTGCGAGATCCAGGCCTTGTTCATTTTCAGAAAAGTAAGCCGGTCAATGTTATCGGAGGATAGTCACATGCGACGGTCTGTTAGTACACCACCTGTGGCACTAAAGACGCGATCCGATAATACACTAGCAGCAGAGCAAGCAAGCACCTCCAATGCATACTGGCTAAGCTCTGGCCATGTATCCAGCTTAGAGACCCAAAACTTGAAGGGGGAAGAGCCGTGTGGGAGAACACTGAGAGGGCAAGACATGTAGTCTGTCACCATCTGACGGAAACGTTGCCTCCTGCTGACTAGAGCCGTCTGTGATGGTGTGGACATTTGTGGCGGGGACACAAAACTTTGCCACATTTGGGCCATACTGGTCTTGCCTTGTGCTGAGGCGCTGCTTCTGCTCCCTCTTTGTGCAGAGCTTCCTCCACTGCCTCGACGCACTGAGCTGCTTTGTAAAGCACTAGCAGCACTGCTCTCGGGTGGAATGGAGAACATGATGGAATGCACCAGTGTGTCTTTGTACTCCCGCATTTTACGCTCCTGGTTCAACAGTGTTATGAGGCTTTGTCCCGGTAGCGAGGATCTAGGAGGGTGTACACCCAATAATCAGCCGTGTTGAGAATGTGGGCGATGCGGAGGTTGTTTCTCAGGCACTGCAGCATGAAATCAACCATGTGCTGCAGACTGCCAACTGGCCAAGAAACGCTGTCGCCTGCTTGAGGTGTCATCTCTGCCTGCTCTGCATCACCCCACCCTCGCTCTACATACTGACTACTAGAACATTGTGTACCTCCCTCCTCTGGACAGATGTCTTCCTCCTCCATTGACTTCTCCTCATCCTCCTCACAAATTGTCCCCTGCCTAGGCCTTTGTGAGGAACCACGTTGCGCAGACTGTCCAGAAGCAGATGGCATTTGTGACTCCTCATCTCCACCTCTTCCAAAACCTCCTCCCTTAGTGCTTGCAGTGTTTTTTCAAGCAGGCAGATAAGGGGGATAGTCATGCTGACTAGTGCATCATCTGCACTCGCCATCCACGTGGAATCATCGAAGGCACACAAAACGTGGCAGATGTCCTTCATAGAGGCCCATTCAGTGGTGGTGAAGTGTGAACGGCGCACAGTGCGACTTGTTTGCGCCTGATGCAGCTGGTACTCCATTACTGCTGTCTACTGCTCACACAACCTCTCCAACATATGTAACATAGTAACATAGTTATTAAGGTTGAAGGGAGACTTTAAGTCCATCTAGTTCAACCCATATCCTATCCTAACTTGCCCTAACATGTTGATCCAGAGGAAGGCAAAAAAAACCCATGTGGCAAACAGTAAGCTTCACATTGGGGAAAAAAATTCCATCCTGACTCCACATACGGCAATACCTGTCTTGGTATTGCAGACCCCCTAGTTCCCTAATAACCTTGGTCGCTCTTCTCTGCACCCGCTCCAGTTCAGCTATGTCTTTCTTATACACCGGAGACCAGAACTGTACACAGTATTCTAAGTGTGGTCGCACTAGTGACTTATATAGAGGTAAAATTATGTTCTCCTCATGAGCATCTATGCCTCTTTTAATGCATCCCATTATTTTATTTGCCTTTGCAGCAGCTGCCTGACACTGGCCGCTAAATGTGAGTTTGTCGTCCACCCATACACCCAGGTCTTTTTCAGTGACTGTTTTGCCCAGTGTTTTACAATTAAGCACATAATTATACATCTTGTTCGTTCTACCCAAGTGCATAACCTTACATTTATCCCCATTAAAGCTCATTTGCCATTTATCAGCCCAAGCTTCTAGTTTACATAAATCCTCCTGTAATATAAAATTGTCCTCCTCTGTATTGATTACCCTGCAGCGTTTAGTGTCATCTGCAAATATTGAAATTCTACTCTCTATGCCCACTACAAGGTCATTAATAAATATGTTAAAAAGAAGCGGGCCCAAAACTGACCCCTGTGGTACCCCACTGCTAACCGTGACCCAGTCTGAGTGTGCTCCATTAATAACCACCCTTTGTTTCCTATCCCTGAGCCAGCTCTTAACCCACCTACACATATTTTCCCCTATCCCCATTGTTCTCATTTTATGTATCAACCTTTTGTGTGGCACCGTATCAAAAGCTTTTGAAAAGTCCATGTACACCACGTCCACTGCATTCCCTTGGTCCAGTCCGGAACTTACCTCTTCATAAAAGCTTATCAGATTAGTCTGACAGGAACGGTTCCTTGTAAACCCATGTTGATATTGGGTCATGAGGTTATTCTTCTGCAGATACTCCAGTATAGTATCTCTTAGAAAACCCTCCAGGATTTTACCCACAGTTGAGGTTAAACTTACTGGCCTATAATTTCCAAGTTCAGTTTTTGTCCCCTTTTTGAATATTGGCACCACATTTGCTATACGCCAGTCCTGTGGTACAGACCCTGTTATTATGGAATCTTTAAAGATTAAAAATAATGGTCTATCTATGACTGTGCTTAATTCCTGCAGTACTCGGGGGTGTATCCCATCCAGGCCCGGGGATTTGTCAATTTTAGTGATTTTTAGACGCCGCCGTACTTCCTGCTGGGTTAAGCAGGTGACATTTAACAGAGAATTTTTATCCCTGATCATGTTATCCGTCATGGGATTTTCTTGTGTAAACACTGTTGAAAAAAAGTCATTTAGCATATTGGCTTTTTCCTCATCCTCATCCACCATTTCACCCAGACTATTTTTAAGGGGACCAACACTATCATTTTTTAGTTTCTTACTATTTAGGTAGTTAAAGAATATTTTGGGATTATTTTTACTTTCTCTGGCAATGAGTCTCTCTGTCTCAATCTTTGCTGTCTTGATTTGCTTTTTACAGAATTTATTTAATCTTCTGTATTTAGTTAATGCCTCATCACTACCTACTTGCTTTAATTCGCTAAATGCTTTATTTTTGTCCCTTATTGCGCCCCTTACAGCTCTATTTAGCCATAGTGGTTTCTTCCTATTTCTCGCATGTTTATTCCCATACGGTACATATTGTGCACAGGTCCTATTCAGGATGCTAATAAACGTCTCCCATTTTCTTTGTGTATTTTTATGTCTCAGGATATCGTCCCAGTTAATTGCACCAAGATCATCTCTCATCCGTTGGAAATTTGCTTTCCTGAAGTTTAGTGTCCTTGTAACCCCTCTACTACACATCTTATTAAAGGATACATGAAAACTTATTAATTTGTGATCACTGTTACCCAAGTGACCCCCAACCCTTACATTTGATATTTGGTCTGGCCTGTTGGTTAATATTAGGTCTAGCAGTGCCCCTCCTCTTGTTGGGTCCTGAACCAGTTGTGAAAGGTAATTGTCTCTCATAGTAGTCAAAAACCTATTACCTTTGCTGGAACTGCAGGTTTCTGTTCCCCAATGTATTTCAGGGTAGTTGAAGTCCCCCATAATAATGACTTCTCCTTGAGTCGCAGCTTCATCTATTTGCTTTATGAGGATATTCTCTGTTGCTTCCATTATTTTTGGAGACTTATAACAAACCCCTATCAGTAATTTATTATTTTTCCCCCCTCCCCTTATCTCTACCCACAGGGACTCTACATTTTCATTAGATTCATATATATTATCACGAAGGATGGGTTTTAAGGATGATTTTACATATAAACACACGCCTCCCCCTCGCTTATTTGTTCGGTCATTTCTGAACAGACTATAGCCCTGTAAATTAACCGCCCAGTCATGGCTCTTGTCCAGCCATGTCTCAGATATCCCTACCATGTCATAATTATGTT
The DNA here is from genome assembly GCF_039654945.1 of Dendrobates tinctorius. Lineage (NCBI taxonomy): Eukaryota > Metazoa > Chordata > Amphibia > Anura > Dendrobatidae > Dendrobates > Dendrobates tinctorius. The sequence goes on from NW_027361766.1 coordinate 32,136,749, forward strand.
CCAACAACATTAACTCCAATTCCTCCATTTTGTTGGCAAGGCTTCTGGCATTAGTATACATGCACTTTATGTATCTCTCTGTACCTCTATTCTTTCTTAAATTATTAACTGTTCTAACCCCACCCCCCATGCCACCCCCACCCCCAATTTCATTATTTGTGCCCAGGTCTCTGGATGCACTGTCTTCCCCTCCTATAAAAGGAATACCCTCCCCCCATCCCTAGTTTAAACACTCCTCCAACCTTCTAGCCATTTTCTCCCCAGCACAGCTTCACCCTCCCCATTGAGGTGCAGCCCGTCCCTAGCGTAGAGCCTGTAGCCAACTGAGAAGTCGGCCCAGTTCTGCAGGAACCCAAACCCCTCCTTCCTACACCAATTCCTGAGCCACTTATTAACCTCCCTAATCTCCCGTTGCCTCTCTGGCGTGGCACGTGGTACAGGAAGTATTTCTGAAAATACCACCTTGGAGGTCCTTGCTTTAAGCTTACAGCCTAATTCCCTGAAATCATCTTTAAGGACCTTCCACCTACCTCTAACTTTGTCATTTGTGCCAATGTGCACCATGACCGCTGGATCCTCACCAGCCCCTCCCAGTAATCTGTCAACCCGATCAGCGATGTGTCGGACTCGAGCGCCAGGTAGGCAGCACACCGTTCTTCGATCCCTGTCTTTGTGACAGATTGCCCTATCTGTTCCCCTAATAATTGAGTCTCCCACTACCAGAACCTGTCTGGCCTGCCCTGCTCTCCTATTTCCCCCTTACTGGAGCAGACACTCCTCCGGCTTTCAGAGGACATGCCTTGCTGCAGCAGTGCTACTCCTGCACTAACACTCCCCTCATCTGCCAACTTAGCAAACTTATTGGGGTGTGCCAGATCAGGACTAGCCTCCCTGGTGTTCTTCCCTCTACCCCGCCTTCTAACTGTCACCCAGCTAGCTGCTTCATTGTCCTTCAGCTCCAACCTAGCATCCCCCCCCTCATCTATCCGATTGAGTGTCTGATCAATGAGCAGAAGACTCCTTTCCATATTGTCAATGGATCTCAGTGTTGCCAGCTGCAGATTTAGATCCAGTATCTGGGCTTCCAAATGCACAACGTGCTCACATCTTGCACAGCAGTATGCACCCTCGACCGGCTGTTCAAGGATTTCATACATGCGGCAAGACGTGCACTGGATGGCATTGGCAATAGTGGAGCACATCCTAATGGGGATTGCACCAGCCAATAAGATAAGCAAAAATAAATTTAAAAAACAAAAAACAAAAAAAAAAGTATTAATATAATATAACAGCAATTCAGTAAGACCTCCCTTGGAAACTCCGTGAATCCAAAGTCACTGAATCTCAAGTCACACACTTAACACAGTTCGCACTTACGCTCAGGTCACACTCAGCTCATTCACACTCGCTCAGGCAGAAGATTTAAAAGAGTTTTTTTTTTCCCCCTTTCACCAGCACACCACCTTGCTGCTCAATGCACTTCCAAAAGCAACGTTGGAATTCCACCTGGTGGGTAGGTCACATATGATGCAATGTTCGGGAAGGCGGAATCGGCGCTGCAGAGCTGCAATGTGCAATCTTGCCATGCTGGAACGCCGCAATTGAGCGCACTCTATGCGGACCTTGTACAGCAGTGCATCAAGATCCGGATAGTCCCTCAAAAACTGCACGACCAAGTTGAGCACATGTGCCAGACATGGGATGTGAGTGAGGTTGCCTAGGCCCAGAGCTGCCACCAGATTTCGGCCATTGTCACACACTACCATGCCTGGCTGGAGATTCGCTGGCACAAACCACACGTCGCACTCCTGCTTGATGGCATTCCAGAGCTCCTGCACTGTGTGGCTTCGATTCCCCAAAGAAATTAATTTCATTACGGCCTGTTGACGTTTGGTCACGGCTGTGCTCATATCGGTCGTAACAGGTAAGTGTTCACGGGTCCATGTGGAAGAAGACTGTGACGGCTCCTGCAGCGCTGATTCATAGGAACTGGAGTATGAGGAGGAGTAAATGTGTACAGACTGGATTCCTGCAAACCTTGGAGTTGGCAGAACACGTACAGCACCACTCTCAAGATCTGTACCCGGCTCCACAACATTTACCCAATGGGCAGTGAGGGAAAGATATCGTCCCTGTCCATGGTTACTGGTCCACGCATCGGTGGTCAGATGGACCTTGCTACTGATGGCGTTTAGTAGCGCATGTTTAATTTTTCCCTCCACAAGCTTTTGCAGGGCTGAAATAAAAGCGGCTGGGCACGTTGTATTATGGGACTGCCAATGCCATGAAGTTATGGAAGGTGTCAGTCTCCACCAGCCTGAATGAGAGCATTTCAAGGGACAGTAGTTTTGCAATGCCAGCATTCAGAGCCTGTGCTCGGGGGTGGTTTGCCGAGTATGGGCGCCTTTTCTCCCATGCCTATGCTACCGATGGCTGTAGACTGGCCTGGGAGTGTGAGGATGACAGGGAACGTGGTGCTGTGGGTGGAATGACACTGTGTCTCTGTACAACAGTGCCAGAGGTTCTTCCATGGCAATCCTGTAAGGAAGCCGAATCAGCTGTGTGTGAGCTGGAGGAAGAGACTACAACACGAGCTGAAGAGGTGGTAGGTGGCGCTGTATGTTGGCCTAGGTCTTCAGTTTGTCTTTGTAACTCCACCACGTGCTTGGTCCGCACATGTTTCTACATATTTGTGGTGTTGAGGTTGCTGACACTTTTCCCTCTTTTCACTTTCTGATTACACAGCTTGCATTTGACAAAGCAAATGTCATCTGCAACTGTGTCAAAAAAGGACCAGGCACTGCAAGACTTGGGAGCGCCCGTTTTGGGTTTAGGAAGAGGCATGCTCCTAATGGGTGCCAAAGTGGAGGCTACAGGCAACCGAGTCTGCCCCCTCCCTCTCCCTCCTTTTTTGGCCGTTCGGGGAATCTCTTCCTCAGAGCTGCTCCCACCACCTTCCTGTACCTCAAGCCATGATGGGTCAAGGACCTCATGATCTACACTACCCTCTTCAAACGACTGCTTCTCCTAGGTAGTCTCGACAGCATAGTACGCACCAGAAAGTGGCACCTGAGTCTCATCATCAGATGCGTACTGAGGTGTGCTGACCATAGGCACTGGCCCACCCACCTCTTCAGATTCAGAGAGACAAAGCTGTTGCGCATCACTGCATACTACCTCTTCTTCAAATTCTCGAATGCTGCTTGGCTGGCCCCCTCTTTCCAAGCCAACAGATTCAGAGAACAGAAGTAGAGATGGCTCCTGTCAAGTGCTCTCTGACTGCCTGGGCAATTTGGCAGGTGGTGAAGAGACAGATGGGTGCTCTTCAGTACTCTGGACCTGAGAGGATCTGGAACTAATTGAAGTCGATGCGTTAGCTGCCATCCATCCGACAACGGCTTCAATTTGCTCGTCCCGCAGCAGTGGGGTAAGGCGAGCTCCTACAAAGCTGCGCATAAAGGACTGCTGCCTGGTAAAACTGGGGGATGCTGAGTCACTGGTGCCCGCAGCAGGCACAGAATCCCCACGTCCTCTCCCTGCAGAAACTCCACACCCATGACCACGTGTCTTACTCCCTGCCTTCTTCATCTTGGTAGACTGATAAAGATAGGTAGAAAAGTACTAAGGGCTTAGTGTGCTTATTCCTGAACAGCTGCTAACAGGTATAAGAAACACTAATTTTATAAAGTGTGGACTAGACTTTAATATGAGCTAATGTGGCCTACACAACTGTAAAGTGGAGTGTTTGGTGAACTTTACTAACTTTTTTGTTCACAAAAAGACACTGGATGTGCCTAAAGATGTAAAACCGATAGTATCACAAACTTTTTGTAGCTATTACAATGCAGGAAGGTAACCTACAATGCAATAGATGAGGCTCCAAAAAATAGGCTAATACTAATCTGGCAGGGGCTGCAGGGCACAAGCCAGCAGAAAGGCTCCTCTATCTACTCCTATATAGTGTTTGCAAATATTCTAGCTGGATACGGATGGAACCACACTAATAGGAGAAATCTGGAAAAATGAGCAGCACTAATGCAAAAAAGGACAATGTATGAGGCAGTGACGCAAGCTGAGCGGACTACAACCGGAGGTGGCTGCAGAACACACTACAGCGTGAGCTGCACTCACACACAGAGACCTCGCAGACAGCCGTGAACAGCGCTGCAAGGCTGCAGAAAATCTCCTCTACCTACTCCTATATAGTGTTTTCAAGCAATCTAGCTAGATACGGATGGAACCACACTAATAGGAGAAATCAGGAAAAATGAGCTGCACTAATGCAGAAAAGGACAATGTATGAGGCAGTGACGCACGCTGAGCAGACTACAACCGGAGGTGGCTGCAGAGCACACTACAGCGTGAGCTGCACTCACACACAGAGACCTCGCAGACAGCAGTGAACAGCGCTGAAAGGCTGCAGAAAAGCTCCTATATCTACTCCTATATAGTGTTTTCAAGCAATCTAGCTGGATACAGATGGAACCACATTAATAGGAGAAATCTGGAAAAATGAGCAGCACTAATGCAAAAAAGTACAATATATGAGGCAGCGACGCACGCTGAGCGGACTACAACTGGAGGTGGCTGCAGAACACACAGAGACCTCGCAGACAACCGTGAACAGCGCTGCAAGGCAAAAGAAAGCTTCTCACACAGCGGTTGCTAAAGTAGCCTGGGTAAAGGACAATAAAGCAAATCGCTAGCTCAAACTGTCCCTCAGAGTCAGAACAGCAGCGTCCTGTCCCTAAGTAAATTCACAGCAGAGTGAACCCAAAATGGCGGCGGCGGCTTTTATAGTGCATCATGACATCATTTCAGCAGCCAATCACAGCCATGCCATTAGTTAACATGCCTAACATGCATAACAGGATGTGCCCACACTTCTTAGGATTCCTCATTGGCTGAATAAAATCAAACTGGCTCATTGCATTATGGGAACTTCCGATTCCAGTATTCGATATTCTAAAAGTATCGGAACTTAGTATCGGAACTCTGATACCCGATATTGCAGTATCGGAATGCTCAACACTAGTGATGCCCCCACAAGGTCTTAGGAGTAAATTCCTTAATTGATGTAAAAAGACATAAATCCATGCGACACATTCATTCCTGCATTGGAACTTAAAATCGATAGGAATTTGTTTATATTTTTTTTAATATATTTGAAAAGGATCATGACCAGTAATTTTTACCTACATGTTTATAATAATACCATAATATGCATTTTATTATAATCATATTGCGATTTGTTGTGCCATACATCTTGGTTGGAGGCTACATTTTAGCACTGTTAAGCTGAATATACACATCATAAAATAGCTCTGATATCCTCCCTTTGCTGTCCGGGCATAGCCTTATTACATTATAATAAGACATTTGAAAGTTCCCTGAATTAAACAGAACATGCTACATGCAGAATGCCCCTACAATGTAAATGGCAACCCTGGCACATGCTGCAAACAGTTTTTCTTTAGCAGTGCTCAAGGTATGCAGAGCGTTGGTGGAGAAAATCACTTTCAGCACAAGACTTCATCCATTTTAAGCTTATGCTTAGAGTTGAGCGAAACGGGTCGAAAAAATTCAAAAGTCGCTGACTTTCACCAAAGTCGGGTTTCATGAAACGAAACCCGACCTCAGCATGAGGTCGGCCACGAGGTCGGCGACTTTAGTGACAAAGTCACGTTTCAAAACATGCTTCAGCGCCCTTTTTCAGCCAATGAGGAAGAACGGACACTGTGGGCAACGTGATGACATAGGCAGCGGTCCCCACGATCTTTGAGAAGGGCATGCAAGTGATTGGCTTGCTTTGGGGGGCATCACAGGGGGTATAAAAGGGCGTGCATGCCGACCGCCATCTTACTTCTGCTGATCTCAGTATAGGGAGAGATGCTGCTGCTGCTGCAGATTCTGTAGGGAGAGCGTTAGGCAGGGAAGAAGAAAAAAAATCAGCTGCTGCTGCTAGCGATTTTGCCTGTACAACACACCAGTCACTGTGCAGTGCAAGGGGAGGCTATATTTTGGTGGATCAGCTCTGTTGGTTGTTAGGCTGCCTTATAAGGCTACCTGATAGCTGCATTGCTGGTTTCACACTGCTTTGCAAACTGCTTTTTTAAAAGCAATCCTTTTTTTTTGTCCTGGTGAGATACTGTGCGTGCATTTTTTCACACCGTACAGTGGTATACGCTGCTCTCTCAGTACCGTGTAATGGCTGTTATCACGGCCACAGTGAAGCTAAGGGTGTGACTCTGTAAGGATAAGTCGAGGAGTTGTTCCGTTCTTACAGACCTCCACCTTATAGTTTTGTCTGTTTTTCTAACAGTCTAGTCTATTTGCTGTTTGATTACATTCAAAACTATAGAGAGACAGCGTGTGTCAGTCCGTATACTAAAAAAACACGGAGCTTGACAGTTTAACATACACCGGATAGCGCTGTACGTGCACGCTGCTCTCTCAGTACCGTGTAACGGCTGTTATCACAGCCACAGTGAAGCTAAGGGTGTGACTCTGTAAGGATAAGTCGAGGAGTTCTTCCATTCTTACAGACCTACACTCTAGGGAGATTCCAATCCTGCCCTGTCCTATATAACATTTTTCACACCTGCCAAATTCATCCTGTCATACAGCGGTGTGATATACACTGGGCCTGACACAATACATCAGTGTCCAGAAGTGTGTAAGGACATTCCATTTCTCCTGTCCTATATAACATTTTTCACACCTGCCAAATTCATCCTGTCATACAGCGGTGTGATATACACTGGGCCTGACACAATACATCAGTGTCCAGAAGTGTGTAAGGACATTCCATTTCTCCCGTCCTATATAACTTTTTGCACACCTGCCAAATTCAGCCTGTCATACAGCGGTGTGATATACACTGGCCTGACACAATACATCAGTGTCCAGAAGTGTGTAAGGACAATCCATTTCTGCCGTCCTATGTCACATTTTTCACAGCAGCCAAATTCAGCCTGTCACACAGCAGTGTCATATACATTGGGCCTCACACAATACATCAGTGTCCAGAAGTGTGTAAGGACAATCCATTTCTGCCGTCCTATGTCACATTTTTCACACCAGCCTAAGGCCTCTTTCACACATCAGGTTTTCGCCGTCAGGCGCGATCCGGCGCTTTTGACAGAAACCGGATCCGTCGAAATGCAATGCCGGATCCGGTTTCCCCCCCATTGACTTGCATTTGCGCCGGATCGCGCCGGATGGCCATGCGTTTCATCCGGTTTTCGCCGGATCCGGCAATGTGTCGCGATCCGGCGTCTGGAAAAAACGGCTACTGTAACGTTTTTTGTCTCCGGCGAAAAAGCCGGACACGCCGGATCCGGCGCGTCCGTCTTTTTCACACAATGAAAGCCTATGAGCGCCGCAATGCGCCTGATCCGGCGAAAGCCGGATCCGGTGGCCGGATCCGTTTTTTTTGGTCTGAGCATGCTCAGTAGCTCTGCCCACAAGACATATATAAAAGCAAGACAGTGGAACCCACAGCCACACCCAACATGCCACCCAAGAAAGCAACCAAGCGCAGCAGGAGAAGGCAGGAGACCACTGCAGCACCATCAGCACCACCACCACCCCAAATGGAGCAGCAAATGGAACATGCTGAGGAGGGGAGGCCAGCAGCAGATGAGAGACGGTAATTATCAAATCCCCCATTCCTCCAAACTAGGGCTATTGAATATCAAGATATTCATTGGCCCTTTGTTTCTCTTTATTCAACAGCCGCCCAATAGTTGCAGCAGCAGCAGCAGCAATGGCAGCAGGTGGAACACCACCCACAGGCATGAAGTGTGGCCACCAGGAAGACAGCACATCATCTTCTGGGAGCCCTCCCTCGCATCGTCAGCGTTTGACGGTAAGTTTTTATTTCCAAAATCCATCATCTCTGTAATATATGTCTATTCATTGCCTTTTATTTCAAAACAGGATTCACAAGATGAGGAGCTCCCAGAAGAAGAAGGAAGGGGTGGACAGACACCTGGAGTGGGCTCACAATTGGTAAGTTTTTTGCATCAAACGCAGAAACACAACATCACACTACACACAACACATAGAAAACAATGTTCTGCAGACCACACACAGCAAACAAATGCCTACATCCAAAGACATAACATTTTTTGTTTTCTTCTCTAGTCTTCCCAATCTGGTGCTCGGCCAAGAGGTCCTCGCAGTGCCTCCCAGGGTCGTCGGCGACAGCAACGCGGCGGTCACCAGCGTGTAAGTATAAATATTTTTGCTTTGTTTTTTTGCACTTTTTATTTCATTTCTTTTGTGGAGGCTAATTATGTTATTTTTGTCTTTTTCTTTAACAGCCTTCACAGCGTGCTCCCGACTCTGACGGTGAGGATGGAGGACTCGATGTGGACCACCTCATCGATCTCGTCAGAGAAAGGGAGCCGCTCTGGAATATGGCTGACCGCCGCCACGCTGACCTTATCGTTACCCGACGACTCTGGGAGGAAATCTGTTCGCTCCTTGTGGGCCGCTGGGAGGACCTCGATGTTCGGGCCCAGATTAAAGAGCGTAAGTATATACAGTACCGGTTGCTTGATGTAAACCAGTGTTTCCCGAACTCCAGTCCTCGTGGTCCCCACGGATCATGTGTTCAGGATTTCTATTTACTATGGAAATCCTGAAAACATGACCCCTGGGGACCATGAGGACTGGAGTTTGTGAAACACTGATGTTGTATACTAACCACTCCTTTCTCGTTTCAGGGAACAGAATTGTGAATCGGTGGCGGTCTGTGAGGGATCGTTTCAAGAAGGAGTTCAATAAAGAGATGCGGGCCCCGAGTGAATCTGGAGGACGCAGGAGCAAGTACAAGTACGCACAAGCCCTGTCGTTCCTCCGGGAAACAATGGTCACTAGAAGGTAAATATTACACACCACATGTGAAGAAAAATGTTAGATGTAACTTTTTTTTTTCAGCCAGGGCCATACCATGTCAGTATTTTAATTGTTTTTTTTTCTCTTTATTCCACAGCACGGTGAGCAGCACTCGGGAGCCTGCACGACTGGACCCTTCTGAGGCGATCCCTGAGGAGACCGGCACCGAGGGACACTTCGACCGCCCCGGTACATCTGCACCTTCCCAGCCTTCCCACACATTCGACCCATCTGTCCCATCCACCAGCACAGGAGCATCGTGGCCGCCTACATTACATGAAGCTGCTGGTGAGGAGATCGCTTTCCCTTTACCCCACCCTTCTGCCCCTGCCACCTCTAGTACACCTGCGGGTACTGGGCGGCAGCGGCAGAGGGGTCAGGAAAAGAGTTATGCGCCAGAGTTCTTGCATCTGAATGCATCTTTCCAGAACTGTCTAAAAGTCTTGTCAGAGCAAATCTCCGCAGGCTTTCAGCAGATCAACTCCAGCATTCTGGAGGTGAAGACACTTCTGCAAACCATGCATTCAGAAGCAAGATCTTCGCCAAACCACACCTTTTTCAGGTCTGTTGTGGAGCGCATGGCAACACTATCTCCTACCCAGCAGATGCATGTAATGCATTCGTGCCACGGTGCTCTACAGCAGGTTACCTCCCAACCTCCACCTCCCACCACTGTAGTTCCTCCACCTGCACCCCCTCCAGCCACTTTCCATCCTCCCCCTCCTATTACATCTGCACCCCCTCCAGCCACTTTCCATCCTCCCCCTCCTATTACATCTGCACCCCCTCCAGCCACTTTCCATCCTCCCCCTCCTATTACATACCAGCAACCTCACCAGTACCAGCAACCTTCCCAGTACCAGCAACCTCCCCAGTACCAGACATCTCCCCACTTCCAGCAATCTGCCCCGTACCAAACTCCTTCCCCGTACCAAACTCCTTCCCCGTACCAAACTCCTTCCCCGTACCAAACTCCTTCCCCATACAACTTTCCATCAACATCATCTGCTCCTACAGTCCCTGCCCAACCCTCCACTCCACCGCCCACCACCTCTTCTGCCTCCCACATGTCCACCCATTCTGTATCTTTTTCCACACATCACCTCTAACTGTTCCTTCCCCACCACGATCCCAGTCCTCTCTCCACACTCCCATTGTCGAAGTGTCCCGCAGCCCCTCCAGCAGTATTTCCACCCCACACTACACCGAGTTATAATGTTTTTTTTGTAATAAAAATGCCCATTTGGTTGGTTTCAAACCTTTATTAAAAAAGTTTTTTTAACTTTAAAAACAGTTTACACAAAAAAAAATATTTTAAATAAAAGTTAAATTATTGTTTACACTGGTTGTCTGTCATTTCTTTCTGCGGCGAAATATGTTTAAAAAAAAGGTTAAATAAAGGGTATTTAAAAGGTAAAAAGGTATTCAAAACAAGGTATATAACTGTGGGTAAATTTTAGCTTTTTGCCACAGTTGTGTTCCTGGTTGTGTTTGAAGCAAAGTATTTCACCTGAAAAGTTGTGTTTATTGTTGGTGATTTCCTAACAATGTACACAACTTTTGTTAAAAGGTGAAATACTTTGCATAAAACACAACCAGGTACACACCTGTGGCCTAAAGCTAAAAATAGTAAGACCATGACAAGATAGCCAACTTTGGTTGGCAAAGGTATATACTGTTGGTCCAGAAGGTACACAAGTTTCGTTAGGGCACAAATCTTTCACACTCTGTCATCCTGCCAGTGTACTCTGCCTTGAGGTGACATAAAGTATAGTGCAAAATTGTCCCTCAAACCGTCACAGAACTTCTAGTGGTAATATTTCCAATGACAACATCCATCTTCGCCAGTAACTTGCTCTTCTCTCCAACCTGCACTTTCTCCTCTACAACCTGTCAAAGAAGGGCTGTAGGAACATGCTATATATAGTTTTCCAGTAGCCAATCCCGTTCGGAAGGCCACAAGGGTCAATTTTAAAAACCAGATCCGGCGTAATCCATCGAAAAACGGATAGAAAAACGGATGAACCGGATGAGACGGATCCGGTTTTGTCTGTCAAGAACAAGACGGATCCGGCAGAAAACCGGATCCGGCACATCAGGTTTTACAAAACATTTGCCGGATCCGGCATTCCGGCACGACGCCGGATCGCGCCTGACGCCGAAAACCTGATGTGTGAAAGTAGCCTAATTCAGTCTGTCATACAGCGATGTGATATACATTGGGCCTCACACAATACATCAGTATCCAGAAGTGTGTAAGGACATTCCATTTCTCCCGCCATATATCACATTTTACACACCAACCAAATTCAGCCTGTCATACAGCGGTGTGATATACACTGGCCTGACACAATACATCAGTGTCCAGAAGTGTGTAAGGACATTCCATTTCTCCCGTCATATATCACATTTTACACACCAGCCAAATTCAGCCTGTCATACAGCGGTGTGATATACACTGGCCTGACACAATACATCTGTGTCCAGAAGTGTGTAAGGACAATCCATTTCTGCCATCCTATGCCACATTTTTCACACCAGCCTAATTCAGTCTGTCATACAGCGGTGTGATATACATTGGGCCTCACCTCACACAATACATCAGTGATACATAAACTTGGCACACACACGTCTGTTGCTGATACGAGAAGTGGTATTTTTTCTCTTTTTGCCCTAGTTATAAATTTGACACTTTTAGTTTGGATATGGATTTACAGAGATTCTATAGAGCCTTAAGATTAAAACTATATTTCTCTGACTACCAATACGAAGAGCACCGTAACATCTACCTCAGGGATCTCCTCTGATAGTCTAGGCCTTAGAAACAAAAGTAGTTTCAGACCACCTTTGGGGTCTCATGCTTTGGAGACCTTTATTTCATTTGTAAATAACACTTTCCAAACATTAAGAGATGACATAAGTAGAGGCAAGATGCATTTTCCTTCCAACTTAACCCCTCTTGATCAACAGGCACTCCATAACCTTCAAAATGATAAGGAAATCATTATTAAACCAGCAGACAAGGGGGGAGCAGTTGTGATCCTGGATAAAACAGCATACCTGAATGAGGTTTATCGCCAGCTCAGTAACACATCCACCTATCAACCACTCCTGGGTGATCCAACTCAGGAGGTTGCACTAGCAATCCAAGAGACATTAACGAAATATCTACATCGTAGAATTATTGACTCCAGAACATTTGACTACTTAACCAAAAAATCCCCTATAACACCAGTATTCTATATATTACCGAAAATACACAAAAACCTAGAGAATCCTCCCGGCAGACCCATTGTAGCCTCCACTGAGTCGATCTTCTCGCCCATCTCCAAGTATTTGGAGAAAATATTGACACCTATTATCAAATGCACGCCATCTTTCCTACTTGATACTGGGGCATTCCTAGTTGTCCTACATAACCTTGGGAGTATCCCCCTGGCGCTATCCTAGTAACTTTTGATATCAAGGACTTATACACATCTATACCACATCAGGAGGGGATAAACTCGATACGGAAACTACTACAACAATCTAACTTTGATCCAGAACAGGCTAACCTCTGTTGCGACCTATTTTCTATTATTCTAACCAAAAAATTTTTTCTATTTGAGGATAAATACTATTTGCAAATAAAAGGGACCGCTATGGGCTCGAATGCCGCATGCCCATATGCAAATTGTTATGTATCGGATTTTGAGGAGAGCCTCATTTATCACAATGACCTCTTGCGCACACACGTCTTACTGTTGAAGAGGTATATTGATGATGTTTTCTGCATCTGGGGAGGCCCCTTAGATACTCTGGATAAGTTTTTCTCCTTCCTGAGATCCTCCTGGCCAGGTTTAGATTTTACAATGACACATGACACTAAACAGATCAATTTCCTTGACACCCTCGTTATCAAGGATGATGAGGGACATTTGAGGACTGACAGCTATACAAAACCGACGGACCGCAACAGCCTATTGCACTATGAGAGCTTTCATCCCACAAGGATGAAGGATTCTATTCCAAAATCCCAAATGAAGAGAGTAGAAAGAATAGTCTCAGACATTGGAACTAGGGATATACGTATGGAAGAGATGCGCAAGAAATTTAAGGAAAGGGGCTATCCCCCCCATACATTGGAGGTACCTAGAGCAACTGCCTCCTCCATACCTAAAGTAAGTAAGCGAATCCCCTTTGTCCACAACTACCATCCATTGGCTTATAGATTACACACTACCATACGCCGACACTGGCAGATTTTACAGACAGCGCACCCACATATTGAAGAATTTACAGTACCATTCCTCCCTTGCTTTAGACGACCACGGAATATCAGGGATCTTTTGGTGAAAGCAGATATCGGCACTTCTCGGCTCTCTACATTTCAATGTTTTCTTTCAACCCCTAAATTTGGGACATTCCCCTGTTTACAGTGTGTGCAATGCAATAATGTCCAAAAGGGCAGTTCTTTCAGTCACCCCTATATGGGAAAGAAATATACCATTAAGGATTACTTTACTTGCAACACATCCTTTGTAGTGTATTTAATCAAATGCCCATGTGGATTACTTTACGTAGGGGAGACTACGCAACCAATACGTGATCACATTTCGAAACATAAATCTACTATAAGATGCAAAAACTTGCTGCTTCCAATCCCTTTCCATTTTGTCAGTGCAGGACACACCATTGCTCAATTAAAATTCCAAATAATCGAACAGGTCCACCCTCCCCGCAGAGGGGGCAATCGTGTTTACCTCCTCAAAAAGAGAGAGGCGTATTGGATCCAAGAACTGAATACTATGGCATCCAAGGGGTTAAACAGGGATTATGACATCCAATCTTTTATGATGTACTAACAGACCCCTTTTTCCTTCCCTATGCAATATGCCCTCATGTGTGTATATGATACTTATGCATATATTCTTTATTTCAGAATCCGCAACCCTGAATGCCGCTGCCTTCACTTGAGCACTAGCCGATATTACTCCTATGCATGACACTGTTTCTCTGCCTCTTAGAGAATCTCCTCCCCTCTCCCATCACTGAATAGGACGGCACAGAGGCAGGTATAGACACGCCCACTAGGGCGTCATTTGACTCATACACATGACGCTCATTGCATCGCCCCGTTCCCATAACACTCTAGGGCTGGTGGAACGCAAGATGGCGGCGGTGACACGCACGCCCGACCTCACCTGCCGCCCTGCCTCTCTCTCTATATAAAAAACCACGGACCATGCTTCAGCCAGTACATAGAACAAATGGCGGACGCTGCGTTCACAGCTCAGACACACACTGTGCACCGACGGATCGGTAAGACACCGCCTTATTCCTTTGCGGCATTTTTCACAATCCCAGGGGCACTTTATGTAACGATGTGGTCCTTTTTATACCCTCAGGAGAGTGGCCACAAGCATTCCATTGCATATTTTTGTGGTAAGGCTTGCAAATTACCTTTTCACATATTCTGGCACTAGTGATGATATTTACCACAGCCTCACTGATCTGTCCTCACAGGTTTTTGCTCACACACTCAAGGCGTTCAGTACAATACAGGGGTATGTGCATTTTTCTCATTACCTGCTCTTTTCATTGTAATCCTCAGCATTATATGTTTTTTCACTGCCCGCGTGCTATCTTGTTGTATGATGTTTTACGGCATATATTACTGTATCTGTTCATATACCCAGTATTCTGTTGTATATACTTTATTTTTTGGTAAACAATTTATATCTATTTACTTTCAGTACTTTGATGAAGGTCATAAGACCGAAACGTCATTAACTGTATGTACTATACCTTATTAAAATACCACTTCTCGTATCAGCAACAGACGTGTGTGTGCCAAGTTTATGTATCAGTGATTACGGATTGGGCCCCTACTTGTGCAGCACCTATACTTGAGTTGTGCCAACGTTTTTCACATTTTACACACCAGCCAAATTCAGCCTGTCATACAGCTGACACAATACATCAGTGTCCAGAAGTGGTATGAGAATTAAATTCTCCCCTGTCCTATATACACCTTGTACCTTGCTTTACAGTTCCATATCGTTGATGAAATTGTGGGTACATTTTTCAAAAAAATGAGGAAGTGTGGTGTAAGAGGCCGTGTTAGTGGGCGGGGGTTGCCAGCTGTTAATGATGGTGTTGGTGTTGGATCTGCTGGTAGTGGTAAAAGCAAAATAACACCTAATGCAGGAGGTGTTAAGCCTGCATCATCGTCTGGCTCCACAAGGCCTCAAAGGCTCCCTTTTCTGGGAGTAGGTAAACCGCTTTTAAAGCCAGAGCTTCAGGAACAAGTTTTGGCCTACATTGCTGACTCGGCCTCCAGCTCTATCGCCTCCTCTTCTGAACTTGTAAAAAATAAAAGCACTGAGTCATCTTTGGAGGCTCATGGTCATGAACCACACCTTTCTTTGTGTCCTTCACCCCAACCAAAATTGAAGGATGCGGCAGGCCACCCAACAGATTACTGCATGGAGCTGTTTTCACATACCATGCCTGGGTTATCAAGTGAAATGGTGAATTACCCAGGCCAAGATGAATCTGACATGGAGTGCACTGATGCACAGCCACTGATAGATGATTCTGCTGGTACATTCACTCAGAGCACGACATTGTCCTCGCAGTGTACTGAGCCAGATTCTGACCCTGATGAAACTCAGGTGCCCCTTCCCGCATACTATACCACCGTACACGGTGACACAGAGGAAGGTGCACATGACATTGAAGAGGAGGTGATGGATGACCCAGTTGTTGACCCAGATCGGCATCCATTGGGGGAAGAGGGTGCCGTTGCCAATAGCTCCGAAGAGGAGGAGGAGCATCCGCAGCAGGCATCGACATCGCAACAGCTGTTATCTGGCAGGCACGGAGCAGTCCAAAAACAAAAAGCCAAAAAGTTGCTGGACTGCTTGGCCAGACGGTCAAAATAGCACAGCGTGCAAGGATGCAAAATGTCTTCCATAGTAGGAAGAGTGCAGTGTGGCACTTTTTTGAACAAAATCCTAATGATCAGGTCAAGGTTATCTGTAACAAATGCGCAAAGACCTTTAGCCGAGGGAAAAATCTGAAAATTTGAATACCAGTTGCATGCTTAAACATTTAACCACCATGCACTTGCAAGCGTGGACGGAACACCAAACCTCAAGTACCACATGTGCAAATGCTCCCAAAGAAGGTAGTCAGCAACGCTACATTGTTTCCCCCACTGTAAGCCTACCGGTTAGCACAGCAGCAAATGTTGAGGTGTCGTTGCAAGGCCAAAGCTGTCAAGGAATCACAATGTTATATCAACGAAAGACTGAATCTAGGCCATCAGAAAGAACACCAACTCCATCACCATCATCAACCCTCTCTCAGTCCGCCCTGTCCACTGCTAGTTCCACCATAGGCATCTCTCAAGTCCACCTCACCCTGCCAGAGACTATGAGTAGGACAAGAAAGTACTCATCCTCTCATCCGCGTACACTG
The DNA here is from genome assembly GCF_039654945.1 of Dendrobates tinctorius. NCBI lineage: Eukaryota > Metazoa > Chordata > Amphibia > Anura > Dendrobatidae > Dendrobates > Dendrobates tinctorius. The sequence goes on from NW_027361766.1 coordinate 32,153,120, forward strand.
GGTTTGAACACCCACATTGCCAAACCTATCTCGTTAGAGATGATGCCCTATCGGTTGGTGGAAAGCGCAGCTTTCCTCGAACTCATGGCCTACGCAGTACCATGCAATGAACTACCCAGTCGCCACTTCTTTTCTCGCAAAGCCATCCCAGCCCTCCACCTTCATGTGAAGGACCGCATTGTCCATGCACTCAAGCAATCAGTGAGTGGAAAGGTGCACCTCACAACTGATGCATGGTCCAGTAGGCATGGCCAGGGCCGTTACGTGTCCATCACTGCACACTGGGTTAATGTGGTGGATGCAGAGTCCACAGGGGACAGCGGTGGTGGGACTGTGCTGCCTAGGCCACGGTACAGGAAACAGTTGGCTGTAGGCGTTCAACCCTCCTCCTCCTACTCCTCTAGAAGCGAAAGCTCGTCCCCAGAGCGCAGTCGCAGCAGCACTCCATCCGCAGCTGCCAGTGTTGCACACGAGGTGTCCCCCTATCGATCTGCTAGTGGAAAGCATCAGCAGGCTGTGTTAAAGATGATGTGTTTGGGCGACAGACACACCGCAGAGGTACTGGCCGACTACTTTCAGCAACAAACTGAGTCATGGCTGGGCAGTCTACATCTTGAGGCAGGCAAGGTAGTCAGCGATAACGGCCGTAATTTTGTGGCTGCCATAGCCCTTTCAAAACTCAGACACATACCTTGCTTGGCTCACACCTTGAACCTGGTGGTGCAGTGCTTCCTCAATAATTATCCAGATTTAACAGGCCTGCTCCAGAAGGTTCGAAAACTGTGCTCGCACATCCGCCGGTCGCCCGTACACTCCAGTCGTATGCAGAAGCTGCAGCGATTGCTACACCTTCCCAAGCACCGGCTAATTATCGACGTTGCAACAAGGTGGAACTCAACCCTGCACATGGTTGAGCGGCTGTGCGAACAGAGGCAGGCCGTAATGCATTTGTAGGACGATACCCGGACAGGCACTTTGAGGGCAGACATGGAGTTGACAGGTGTGCAGTGGTCAAAGCTGAAAGACCTCTGTAAAGTCCTTCAGTGTTTTGAGGAATGCACACGGCTGGTAAGCGCAGACGACGCCATCATAAGCATGAGCATCCCACTTATGCGTCTGCTCATGCAAACTTTGACTCACATTAAGGAGCAGGCGTCTGCAGCCGAGGTTGACGAAGAGGAAGATGAGGAGGAAATCCTTGATGACAGTCAGCCATTGTCTACTCCGGGACCTCTCCTGGACGAGGTGGAGGAAGAAGAGGAAGAGCAGGAGGAGGGTGATGATGGGGATGATTATTTAGGGGAGGAGGATGCTTCTCGTGTGTCCAGAGAAAATGTTGGTGTGGCAAGGTCTGGTACAGGGTTTGTGCGTGACTGGAGGGATGTGGATTTGCCAGAAAGTGCTCCTCCACCAAGCAGACGCACTGCATCATTGACACCGGGAACATTGGCCCACATGTCAGATTATGCCTTGCAGATCCTAAAAAGGGACCCCCGCGTTGCCAAAATGATGAACGATGACGACTACTGGCTGGCCAGCATCCTGGATCCACGCTATAAAGGCAAATTCCAAAACATCATGCCACAGGAGAACCTTGACCTAATATTGGCTAACAAACAAGCTACTCTGGTAAACCGGTTAGTTGAGGCATTCCCAGCACACAGCAGTGGTGATGGTTCTCACACGAGCCATAGGGGCCAGGGGCAGCTTGGAAGAGGTGTTTGTGGTGCACACATCAGAAGTGGCGTTGGAGACAGGGGTTTCATGACCATGTTGTGGACTGATTTTTCAAGTCCCGCTCACACGACTGGTAATACTGCATCGATGGAAAGTGACAGGAGACAGCACTTGTCAACTATGGTTACAAACTAGTTTTCCTCCCATGTCGATGTTCTCCCTCACAGGTCATTCCCCTTTGACAATTGGGCCGCTAAACTGGACACCTGGCCTGAATTGGCACAATATGCGTTACAGGAGCTCGCTTGCCCAGCTGCAAGTGTGCTATCGGAAAGAGTCTTCAGTGCTGCTGGATCAATCCTGACAGAAAAAAGGACCCGTCTGTCGACCCAAAATGTGGATGATCTAACATTCATTAAAATGAACCATGCATGGGTTTCCAAGGATTTTGTCCCACCTTCCCCTGATGACACATAGGTTGACAGAAAAATGGCTTGCTTTGGTCCTCCTCTTCCTGGGACTTGAACAATTTCGCCTTTTGCATCAGCTGAATGTCCAACATCAACATATGCCACTTTCTAAAACTCCCTAACTGTGCTGCCTCCCCCCCCATGGCCGGGGTCACCACCTAGCGCATGAAACCGTGCGAGTGCCGTTGCCCTGGACAGGTGGGTAGGCCGACTCTTGGGCGCGGGCACTGGCACAGGGTCCCTCATAGTGCAATCAAGTGTCTCTGACGGTGGTGGTGCACACCCGCCGTCAGACACACTGCCATACTATGAGGGGCCCAGTGCCAGTACCAACGCCCACGAGTGGGCCCCTCTTGCTTGGGCAGGGCCCCAGCATTTGCAATCTTTACCTCTCCCTGCTCCTCCTCTGTGTAGTCTGGGCCGTCAAATCCATACTGGGCCTGACACCGTCTGAGCCTGCCTCCTGATCTATAGACATATATTTTGAATGTGTACACTATGCTATCCATACATGTTATCCGGTGATATGGTACCCTTTCTCACCTTTGTGCAATCACGTGTAATCCATACTGGGCCTGACACCGTCTGAGCCTGCCTCCTGATCTATAGACATATATTTTGAATGTGTACACTATGCTATCCATACATGTTATCCGGTGATACGGTACCCTTTCTCACCTTTGTGCAATCACGTGTAATCCATACTGGGCCTGACACCATCTGAGCCTGAATCCTGATCTATAGACATATATTTTGAATGTGTACACTATGCTATCCATATATGTTATCCGGTGATACGGTACCCTTTCTCACCTTTGTGCAATCACGTGTAATCCATACTGGGCCTGACACCGTCTGAGCCTGCCTCCTGATCTATAGACATATATTTTGAATGTGTACACTATGCTATCCATACATGTTATCTGGTGATACGGTACCCTTTCTCACCTTTGTGCAATCACGTGTAATCCATACTGGGCCTGAGAACGGCTGGCGAGCTGTTAAGCAAGCTACAGCACCTGTGGTTTGCACACGTAAGTTTTTCATTTTTTCAGGAATGACGGTTAGGCCTAATTCCGGAACTGCGGTTGACCTGCACTTACTGGGAAATCATCGTTCGCGGGTAAAAATTGTAATCCCAGATCCCCATCACTAATGGTGTTCAGCGGGTTATCTGCACCTGTAAGCGACAAACGCTGGCCCTTTCAGTGTAGCGCACATGCAGCCACGGACATGTAAGGGTATGACACACCAGTTATTGGCCAATCTCACGTGCCAGAGCCTCGCGTGTCCCTCTAGTAAGCCGGACTCGGACCGCGGGGCATGACGGAGTCTCGTTCGTTAACGGAATTAAGCTTGCAATGTGTGTATCTTTTTTGTTTCTGGATGGTTGAGGTTGCCCGTGTTGAGTCAAATTACGCCGCAGGCTCCACTCCTGGTGGAGCCCTTCTGGACATTCCTTTAAGGTTCAGCTTTGCAACCATACTGCCCACGTAAAACAAACACTTTGCCTTCATGAACGCTGTTTGGAGGGTCGTGACTCGTGGGAATAACGCCGCCCAATCAGTTAACCTGCTAGAGAGATCCTTCGTTGCTCCCAAGCATGACATCACACTCCCTAGGAGGAAGGTAATGCCACTGTGGCGACCGTACTCCTGGGGGCGACACAAGTGCACTGATGCCCAGCCACTGCTCGTTGAATCTGCTGGTACATTGACCCAGACCACTACATTCCCCTCCCACGCTACACGGCCTGAATCTGACCCTGATGAAACTCAGGTTACCCTTCCCATATACAGTTCCATCTTACACGGTGACAAAGAGGAAGCTGCAGATGAAAGTGCAGGTTCAGCCCACCCGCCATCAGACACACCACCATACTATCAGGGGCCCTGTGCCAGTGCCGTCACCAACGAGTGGGCCCCCCCTGCTTGCTCAGGATCACAGCACTTGCAAGGTTGAAACACTGTGCAGTGAGATGGAAGATGGAGATGACGAGGAGTCCAGACTAGTACAGGGATTCCCTAGCGAGGAGACTTATTTCATTGTTTTCAATGTTGGGACAGCAATTCTTGGGAAGCACTATACTCTGGAGAATGATAGATGGGGCCCACCAAACACTGGAACATTCCAAAGGTGGACATCAGACACTGGAGCAGCATTTGCAGGGCCCATTATACACTAGAGCATTAGAAATGGGGCCCATTATGTATGGAGCATTATTTGGGCCAATAAGACAGTGGAGCTTCGTCCATGGGGACCAACATATGCTGTAGCTTTATGTGGAGCTCATCATATACTGTTTCAAACATTATATGGGACCAATGATTCTGTATGGAGAAATAGATGGGCCTCGTCATGAGATGTAAAAAGTGAAGTATTTTTCTTTGTAGTATACCACTATTTCTCTTCCGTATCGGAGCAGCATGAGTTGTGGTATGTGTTAAAGGGGCGCTCTTTCACCCAGGGCACATGAAAACCTAGAGCCAGCCCTACCCCCCCCACAACTTTAGCCAAATAACCCCCATTTTTCAGTGCGTAACTAGTATTATGAAGTAAATAAAGGGTGACAAGCTTCAGTAATAAGAATTTATGCTTTTGGCATCCAAATGGGCACTGTAAGTGTGTTTCCTGTCCTCCTCTCACTGCCGACTTTTCTTCCCCATTGACTTACATTGGGTTTCGTGTTTCAGTCGGACCCCCGACTTTTCCCTATAGTCGGCCGATTTCGTTCGACCCGACTTTTGCGAAAGTCGGGTTTTGCGAAACCCAACTCGACCCGAAAAAAGGCAAAGTCGCTCATCTTTGCTTATGCTCAAAACTTCTGCTCTTCATTTGTCCAAATAGGCCTGATTCACTGGCCTCAACACATTACTATCCAACATTCCAAAATGACTGTTCGAAACTTTCCACTCATTCTTGAGCCCTACAGGCCCATGTCACCAATAGAGATGAGCGAATATTTTAATGTTCAGTTCAGATTACGTTGGCCGAATTTGAAATATCGCCGATTAATTTGTAGAATATTCGCCGAAGATTTCCGAATGCCATTCACATCAAGGGGAGGCAAAAACAAACGCATGCACAACACCATATAATGACCCCAAACGCTGCCAAAACACATCAAATTAGGGACAGACACCAGGAAAGAGGCCTCAATTCACTCACAGTACAGATTTTAGCATGGCACTGCAGCAATCAGCCAGGCATGAGGTATCGGGGTCTGCGACAGCATTTACAGCTTTCAATCGAACGTCACAGTAAGACAAGGTGGGCGAGGGATTGGTGTAAACCCACTTTGCTGGGATCCCTGATATCACTTGCAACACCTCTACCTGCTTTCATGCTGAGCCACACTCAGGTAGCAGAAATACAGTGGGAAAAAAGTATTTAGTCAGCCACCAATTGTGCAAGTTCTCCCACTTAAAAACATGAGAGTGGCCTGTAATTGACATCATAGGTAGACCACAACTATGAGAGTCAAAATGAGACCACAAATCCAGAAATTCACCTTGTCTGATTTGGCAAGATTTATTTTGCAAGTTATGGTGGAAAATAATTATTTGGTCACCTAAAAACATGCAAGGTTTCTGGCTCTCACAGACCTGTAACTTCCCTTTTAAGAGGATCCTCTGTCCTCCACTCATTACCTGTAGTAATGGCATCTGTTTGAACTTGTTATCAGTATAAAATACACCTGTCCACAACCTCAAACAGTCACACTCCAAACTCTACTGTTGTGAAGACTAAAGAGCTGTTGAAGGACACCAGAAACAAAATTGTGGCCCTGCACCAGGCTGGGAAGATTGAATCTGCAATAGGCAAGCCGCTTGGTGTGATGAAATCAACTGTGGGAACAATAATAGGAAAATGGAAGACATGCAAGAAAACTGATAATCTCCCTCGATCTGGGACTCCACGCAAGATCTCACCCCATGGAGTCAAAATGATCACAAGAATAGTGAGCAAAAATCCCAGAACCACATGGGGGGACCTAGTGAATGACCTGCATAGAGCAGGGACTACCGTAACAAAGGCTACCATCAGTAACAGACTACGCCGCCAGGGACTCATTTGCTGCAGTGCCAGACGTGTCCCCCTGCTTAAGTCAGTACATGTCTGGGCCTGTCTGAAATTTGCCAGAGAGCATTTGGATTATCAAGAAGAGTATTGGAAGAATGTCATATGGTCTGATGAAGCCAAAGTAGAACTGATTGGTAGAAACAAAACTTGTCGTGTTTGGAGGAGACAGAATGCTGAGCTGCATCCAAAGAACAGCATACATACTGTGAAGCATGGGGTTGGCAACATCATGCTTTGGGGCTGTTTCTCTGCAAAGGGACCAGGACAACTCATCCGTGTATATGAAAGAATGAATGGGACCATGTATCATGAGACTGTGAGTGCAAACCTCCTTCCATCAGCAAGGGCATTGAAGATGAAACATGGATGGGTGTTTGAGCATGATAATTGTTAGGGACGGCAGAACGCACTAAATATAAAATAACGTAAAGTGCGTTCGCCGCCCGGGGTCCACCGTGCAGAAGGTGTTAACACTGCTGCTAGCTGTTGGCGGACGTACAATATGGCGGTATAACACACGCGGGTTGAACGTCATCCAGGTGCGCTGAGCGATCTCTATTTTACTCACAGAGATGCCTTAAGTGCAAAACACAAAAGGGCTGAGCCAGTTAGCATCACAGGTCTCAGAGGAGTGCACGCACGGTATATGGTCACAGGAGCTGGGCCCTAGGCAGAGGGTCAGCGTCCGTCTAGGCCTACCGTGCGTGCGGCATCGCAACTGCGGACGCCAAAAGGAGCTGCAGACTGCAGCGCGGTGACAGACACTGCCGCTAGTCGACAATGCCCAAGAGGGGGCGCACTGTCAGACGCTAGTACTGTGTAGATGCTTATTGTGGCTATAACTTGCCACTGGCTCGCGCTGACTCTAAAGCTAAGTCCCTAAACACACTCGTAATATCAGAGGGAGGGGATCTTAATGAGTCATTCACAGGTTCATGCATCCATCATCATTCACACAGTAGCAACTAGAGACTATACTAGCGCATGGTCGAGCGGCCATGCAAACCTTTAATTGCCAGGACCTTCCGGAAGCTTCCAGATCCCTGAGATGGACAATCAGATCTGGAGAAGGACCTGGACATGTGGCTCCCGATCTCCAATGGGAGATCATCTCGTGAGCATGCTCAGTAGAGCTACAGAGAGACTTAGCCTCTGGAGTGATTTGCTGCTGAGCAGCCTGCGTTGCCATTGCTGACCCAAAGGTGGCAGCAATAGCCAACCCCACAGAGCAGGTCTGGGCAGAACGTCTGGGAAGCCGGGATTGTTGAGCAATGTCCTCTGCGGTTGAAAGATAATGGGAGACCGCAGGATGTGAGGCTCTGGATTCCTGTTGAACCGCTGCAGGAACCTGATCCCTAATAATAATGATCCCAAGCACACCACCAGGGCAACAAAGGATTGGCTTCGTAAGAAGCATATGAAGGTCTTCAAGTGGCCTAACCAGTCTCCAGATCTCAACCCCATAGGAAACCTTTGAAAGTCCATGTTGCCCAGCAACAGGCCCAAAACATCACTTCTCTAGAGGAGATATGCATGGAGAAATGGGCCAGCATACCACCAACAGTGTGTGTCAACCTTGTGAAGACTTACAGAAAACGTTTAACCTCAGTCATTGCCAACAAAGGATATATAAAAAAATATTGAGATGAACTTTGGTTAAAAACCAAATACTTATTTTCCACCATAACTTGCTAAATAAATCTTGCCAAATCAGAAAAGGTGATTTTCTTGATTTGTTTTCTCATTTTGACTCTCATAATTGTGGTCTACCTATGATGTCAATTACAGGCCTCTTTCATCTTTTTATTTGGGAGAACCTGCATAAGTGGTGGCTGACTAAATACTTTTTTTCTCACTGTATCAGTTTTATAGAATACCATTGTCAGACAATTTTAACAATAGCAACATGAGTAGTTGAGTCCAAGGAAGTGGCGGCCTGATGGTAACGGTGGCCTACTGCTACAGGCAACACGCATGAAGGAGACCCAACCAGGAGTGTTCACATTTTGAAAAATTATTGGCAGACATCACCAAAGTGGCATAAATTTCATCACAGTAGAAATAGTATAATAGGGACCGATAGGTCTTCCACTACACACAATCCAGCAGATGGACACCAAACCAAGAGTGTTCGCATTTAAACAAATGAGGGCCTTACACCACAGTAAAAATAGTATAATAGGAACCAATAGGTTTTCCACTACCCCCAATCCAGCAGATCGACACCAAACCAGGAGTGTTCACATTTGGAGGAGTAGGTGGTGGAGGAGTAGGCCTTCTCCTTTCTTTCAACTGCACCTTCAAACCAATCCCACCTCTTCCCTCCCTTGTCCTCCCCTCTTTTGAAGTCCACTCTGTCCGCATCTACTCTCACTCTAACCTCCAAGTAGCTGTCATATACCGACCTCCAGGCCCCACCACTGCCTTTATTGACCAATTCTCCACCTGGCTCCTTCACTTTCTCTCTGCTGACATTCCCACCATCATTATGGGTGACTTCAACATCCCCATTGAAACCCACCAGTCAGCAGCTTCCAAACTCCTGTCCCTTACTTCATCCTTTGGACTTACTCAGTGATCCTCCTCAGCCACCCACACAGACGGACACACATTAGACCTGGTCTTCACCCGTCTCTGCTCCCTATCTAACTTCACAACCTCCCCTCTCCCTCTATCTGACCACCATCTACTCACTTTCTCATCCCTGTTCTCCTCATCTGTCACCCATGCTAAGCAACACGCACACCCCCGCAGAAACCTCGCACATCTTGACACTCGCACCCTCTCTAACGCTATCATACCACTGTCCTCCATATCCTCACTCCATGATACAGACACTGCCACTAGCTTCTACAATGCCACTCTTGCATCAGCCATCGACTCGGTCACCCCTGTCATGCATAACAGAGTGCGACGAATCAATAGACAACCCTGGCACAATAACACCACTAAAAAGCTTCGGCAAGCATCCAGAACAGCAGAACGGCACTGGAAGAAAACATATTCCCAAGATGACTTCACTGCACTCCAACAAGCAACACTTGCATTCAAATCAGCTCTCACCTCTGCTAAACAGACCTACTTTACATCCCTTGTATCTTCCCTATCCCACAACCCTAAACAGTTGTTCAATACTTTTAACTCCCTCCTCCGCCCACCACTGCCCCCTCCAATTTACCTAATCTCTGCTGAGGACTTCGCCATGCACTTCAAAAACAAGATAAACCAAACACTGCAAGTGTTTTCACTGCAAGTGTATTCAACCACCACAATCCCTTTGTATACCAGACCAATGCCCAAACCCCATAACCTCTTTATCAACATCACTGAAGGGGAGTTTGCTCATCTTCTCTCCAAATCACACCTCACCACTTGTGCACTTGATCCCATCCTATCCCACCTCCTCCCCAACCTCGCCACCACTCTTATCCCATCTCTAACCCACCTCTTCAACCTATCACTAACTTCCGGTACCTTCCCTTCTGCTTTCAAACATGCTACAATCACGCCTATCCTCAAAAAGCCAACCCTCGACCTAACCGTTATGTCCAGCTATCGTCCAATATCGCTGCTCCTATTCGCTTCCAAACTCCTGCAGCAGCACGTCCACGCTGAACTTTCCTCCAATCTCTCATCTTACCTGCTCTCTGACAATGTACAATCTGGTTTCCGCCCCCATCACTCCACTGAGACAGCCCTGACCAAAATTACTAACAACCTACTTAAAGCCAAAGCGAACGGACAATACTCTATTCTCCTCCTTCTAGACCTGTCCTCTGCCTTCGACACAGTTCACCACTGCCTTCTAATACAGATCCTCTCCTCCTTTGGCATCAAAGACCTTGCCCTATTCTGGATCTCCTCATACCTCTCCAACCGCACATTCAGCGTCTCCCACTCCCACACTACCTCCTCATCCCATCATCTCTCTGTTGGAGTCCCCAAGGCTCTTTTCTAGGACCCCTTCTCTTCTCAATCTATACACTTGGCCTGGGACAACTCATAAAGTCCCATGGATTCCAGTACCACCTTTATGCCAATGATACCCAGATCTACCTCTCTGGCCAAGACGTCACCTCTCTGCTCTCCAAAATCCCGGAGTGTCTATCAGCCATATCCTCCTTCTTCTCCTCTAGCTTCCTTAAAGTGAATGTGGACAAATATGAACTGATCATCTTACCCCCATTTCACAGATCTTCCTTACCTGACCTATCTATAACAATTGACGATATCATGCTTTCCCCCGTACCAGAGGTCCGCTGCCTCGGAGTAACCCTTGACTCTGCCCTGTCCTTCAAACTGCACATCCAAGCTCTCTCCACTTCCTGCCGCTTCCAGCTCAAAAATATTTCCAGAATCCATCCCTTTATCAAACCTCACTCTACTAAAATGCTTGTGCATGCCCTCATCATCTCCCATCTCGACTACTGCAACATCCTCTTCTGTGGCCTCCCTGCTAACACCCTCGCACCTCTCCAGTCCATCCTTAACTCTGCTGCCCGACTAATTCATCTCTCTCCTCGCTACTCCTCCGCTTCTCCCCTCTGCAAATCTCTTCACTGGCTCCCACTCCCTCAGCGTATCCAATTCAAATTACTAATACTGACCTACAAGGCCATCTATAACCTGTCTCCTCCATATATCTCTGAATTAATCTCCCGATACCTTCCCTCACGTAATCTCCGGTCCTCCCAAGACCTCCTTCTCTCCTCCACACTTATTCGCTCCTCATCCAACTTCTCCAGAATAGCCCCCATCCTCTGGAATTCTTTGCCCCAACACGTCCGGCTATCAACCACACTCGGATCCTTCAGACGGAACCTGAAAACCCATCTCTTCAGGAAAGCCTACAGTCTCCAATGATCCCCGCTGCCCCCTCACCACTACTGGAGCCACTGCCTCACCATCACTGGAGCTGTTGCAACCCCCCAACCTACTTTCTCCTTCCCCACCATCCTGTAGAATGCAAGCCCGAAAGGGCAGGGTCCTCTCTCCCCTCTATATCAGTCTGTGATTGTTAGTTTGCTTACTGTAAGTGACATCTGTAATTTGTATGTAACCCCTTCTCATGTACTGCACCATGGAATCAATGGTGCTATATAAATAAATATTAATAATAATAATAATTTCTAAAAAATATTGGTAGACACCAAAGTGGCATCAATTTCACCACAGTAGAAATAGTATAATAGGGACCCAATCCAGCAGATGGACACCCAACCAAGAGTGTTCACATTTAAACAAATGAGGGCCTTACACCACAGTGAAAATAGTATAATAGGAACCAATAGGTTTTCCACTACCCCCAATCCAGCAGATCGACACCAAACCAGGAGTGTTCACATTTCTAAAAAATATTGGCAGACACCACCAAAGTGGCATTAATTTCACCACAGTAGAAATAGTATAATAGGGACCCAAAAGGTCTTTCACTACACCCAATACAGCAGATGGACACTCAACCAGGAGTGTTCACATTTCCAAAAATTATTGGCAGACACCACGAAAGTGGCATCAATTTCACCACAGTAGAAATAGTATAAAAGGGACTGACGGGTCTTTCACTACACCAAATAAAGCAGATGGACACCCAACCAGGAGTCTACACATTTACAAAAATTAGTGTCAGACATCAGCAAAGTGGCATCAATTGCAATAAAGTAGAATTAGTATAGTGGGCACCGACACCTCTTCCACTACAGCCAACCCAGATGATGGAGACTGTAACGGGCAAGGTGGTGTAATCACTGTTCCGAATCCCTCTGAAAGCCTGTAAGGGGCGGAACTACGTGGCCCACCAAATCCCTACCCGGATATGTGGCAGCAGGCAAAAAACTGCGACCCAAGTAGGTACAAAGAGGTGGAACCAGGTGCTACTCCATGGCTGACCTACAGAATGTGGTAGCTCACCACCCACAGCAGGTAAGCTGCTACGGCCCAAAGGAGGGATGAAAAATGCAGGCAGGCACTGTAGGGACTCTGGAAACACAGGCACAAAAGGGACCAGCTGAGGAACAGAAAAGCAATGGGAGGTGCGGGCTGGACCAGGTGTTAGACAGATGGGCACTGGCAAGTGCGATCTGGACTGGCTTATGGACAGAACAGCACAGACAGGTATGAGCAGACGGGCACTGACAGGTAAGAGCAGATGGGTAAAAGGTAGACAACCAGACAGGCAGACCTGGGGATCCTGACAACTAGCAAGCATGCAATGCAAACTAACATCAAAGCTCAGGCACCTCCATATTGGAGGAAAAGCCTTAAATAGAAGGTGCCACCCAGCTATGGGTTAAGAGTACCTTAGGTTGATGCGGGCGGTCCATTTAAGAAGGAGGAAGAGCGAGCATGCGCTCTCTAAGACTAGTTCCCTGTCCTATAACTGAACCTCGGTGGACAACGACACATATGGGTTGAGATGAGGAGATGGTGTGTGAGTAGGAGACTCTGAATGTCCTGTCTGTTAGGTACGAGGAGATCCAACAAAGGGCCAAGTATATAATGTCAACAGATCAGAAAGTCTGTAGTAAGATGGAATGGTCCACTTTGACAAAGACATGCCAGGTCCAGGAGAAGGAGGAGGTCTAACTCACGTCGCTTTCATTTAGCAGTTAGTAGGCCATTGGTGACTTTAGTCAGGGCAGTTTCAGTGGAATGGTGCTGTCTGAAGTCAGATTGTAAGCGGTCAAAGAGGGAGCAAGAGGAGAGGTGGGAAGAAAGTTCAAAATGGACGTGTTGTTCCAGTAGTTTGGAGGCATAGGGGAGAAATGATATAGGGCAATAGGTAGACACAGAGGATGGGTCAAGGCTTGCCTTTTTGAGGATGGGTGTGATGGAGGTATGTTTCAATCAGGATGGAAGACAACAGGTTAGTGACTGGTTGAAGAGGTGGGTAATGCTTGTGATGAAGACTGTTGTATAGTTTGGAAAGAGGTGGGACGTTATTGTTCACGTTCACAGGAGGTGAGACAAAGTATTCAGCTGAGATGAGAGGGATGGGGATTTGGTGGATGCAGGAAAGATTTGAAAGTACTGAATAGCTGTTTAGGGTTGTGAGAAAGGTATGATATGAGAGATGAGAAGTCGGTTTGTTTTGCTGCAGTCAGAATTTGAGCAGCATTTTTACAACTTCTGCACTCCCTTTCTTTGTCAGCCGTACAACAGTACGTTTTTTAGAAGAGGGCCAGAAAGAACATGTGCTCTAGTAGATGGCAAGTGCTGCATCAAGTGGCCTCTGCCCCTCTTCCTCCACCTTAACATCATACACAGTACAGTCCTCAGTGGCTGGCACCCCATTTAACGTTTTTTTCTCCCACATCGCAACTCTTCAAGCGCCCAACTGACTGTTGGGACCTATTTATTTATTTTATTATTTATTATTATTATTTATTTATATAGCGCCATTAATTCCATGGTGCTGTACATGAGAAGGGGGTTACATACAAAGTTATAGATATCGTTAACAGTAAACAAATTTACAATGACAGACTGGTACAGAGGGGAGGGGACCCTGTCCTTGCAGACTTACATTCTATGGGCAGACACCTACAGATGACTGAGATCTCTTCACAAATTGTATGCCATAGACACAGGAAGTGTACTCTAAAGAGGAAGAAATCATCTGCACCAATGACCAAATTTTTTCTGACTTAGATCTATGGCTGAACGAAGTTTTGTCCGAGCATAAACCAAACCCACAGACAATAACCCCGTTCGGTGAACGTGATCCATTTGTGACGAGACACAGATATTTGAGGCGCCCGGAGACTGTACTGTGCTGTCAAGGCAGGAAGAGTAGGAGGATGACTCTCAGGGTGAGGAGTGGGAGAACAGAGAAGATGAAGACGAGATAGTAGATCACACTTGGTGTAAACCCAGAGGCATGCAGCTGAGTAGCTCAGCAGGGTAGGAGGAGGAAGACAAGAAGGTTACGTAGACACAGAGTTATGCAACTAAGACAACCAATGCATCCTGAGGCCCAACTCTGGCAGTGGACAGCAGCATGCAGCATTCATGGTTCTGCGGTTGCCTAGCTTGGATCTTTTTATTAGACCGGCAAAAAACTAAAAAATCATGTTTCTGTCAAATTTTTTAGAAACAACTTAGTAGAGTAAAACATGAAATCATTTCAGAACTACATGCATGACCTGGCACATGCGTGATCAACATGCATTAATCTGGCAATGTCACTTTGCTAAGATGCAGACTAGCCCATCAATTGCATCTTCTCACGCAGGTCTCCTGCTGAAGGACCTCTACTTGTTTACCCCCTACAGTCGGGGTATTTGAGAGCCTCTCAGCTGATATGGAATTGGACATGCCTGCTGTTTTTGACTGATCTTACATACCAAGCACACACCATCTTTCTCAATCCACGGTAACATCCCTGCCTGCACCTCTCTCACAGTCCAGCAGCTAGTCATGTTCACCCTACTCCACCCTGTGTCGGCACAGCGGCAAACCCTTGTTTGTGTAGCTGTGTTACCATAAAAGATTCTTCACTCATACACATGGCACAGTTAACAGCTTGAATTTTACCATGTTCAATCTACTAATAGTAATAACCTTTATTTGTATATCACAAACACATTACGCATAGCTTTATGAGTCAGTAGTTCATATAAAACAGTCAAAAGTTACCAAGTTTAAAAGAATCAAACAATTAAAGCAAAAATAATGACGACCCTGCTCTTCAGAGCTTATAATCTACAATGAGGTGGGGGTGACACCAAGTACAGGTTATTTACAATAATGGTACAACCATCTTGAGGAGAGGGGTAGATAAAGGCTGCATGAGCCTTTTGGGTACCGTTGATTTTAATGGTGAATTATGTTCAGATAAGTAGAGAATAAGCTCTATATATATAAAAAGAACATTGATTAGCGAACAAGATAGGCCACCCTAAACAGGTTTGTTTTTAGGGAGCATCTAAAAATGTCTAAGTTGTGGTTATACTCCTAGTTTCATGGGGGACAAAGAGTAAGAGGTGAGTCTTCTAACTAGGAGATTGAACTGAACCGGACATAGTCCAGATCAGGGGTGTTACCGTCTTTGTGTGTCTCAGAGTTTGAGTTATGAGAGGCCATGAGAATTGGCTAGAGATAGAAGCTGGGATGCAGTTGGGGAGGTGGAGCTGTTGAAGTCTCCCAGGATAAGGGTTGTCCATTTTGAGGACATGAAGTGTGGTCGCAACGCATAAAAGTGGTCAAGGAAGTGGGTGGGTGAGCTTGAGGGCCGGTATATGACTGCTACTCTGAGGGAGAGGGGATGGAACACCCTGATTGTGTGAACTTCAAAAGAAGAATGGCATCCAATCAGCCTGCATTTATTTATTGGGATGAAAACAGGATTATTGTTGGCAATGAAAAGTGTAGGGTTATCGTGGAGTTATCAGTGACGATACAGCAGTATATACGCATATTCCATGTGTTATAATCTGGACAGGGATAAGCCGTACGCTCACTATTACTTTTCTGAGAACTAATTATTGTGAACAGCCTGCGGTCTCCTCGGATGATTCTTCACCCAATCTTGTCATTGTCTGGATGATAGGGGCCAGCTGTGAGCTATTCGCTACTAAGATAACAGCACTTGATTCAGTATGTCTCATGGTCTGTGACCTCTGTGATTATTCCAAGGCCACTCCAATCTGTGCCACAGAAATGCAGCCTTTTCCCTTTATGGCTAAAGACAGTTTTGGAAAGCTGATGGCCATCGCAGTCCCCCCAATACCAGTTGCCCAATCACCATTACTTCTGTAAGAAAGATGTGCCTGTGCTACAGCAACAATTGCAGAAAACATCACCTAAGTAAGATGAGAAAGTTTGGGCTAGGGGAAAATGTGTGTAGATGGGTAGGTAGCTGGCTTAGTGATAGAAAACAAAGAGTGGTTATTAATGGTGCATACTCAGATTGGGCCAGGGTTACTAGTGGGGTACCACAGGGTTCTGTATTGGGCCCCCTACTATTTAATATATTTATTAATGATCTAGTGGATGGTTTACACAGTAAAATATCAGTATTTGCAGATGATACAAAACTATGTAAGGTAGTTAACACAAAGGAGGACAGTTTGCAACTACAGACAGATTTGAGCAAATTGGAGAATTGGGCTGAAAAATGGCAAATGAGGTTTAACACAGATAAGTGTAAGGTTATGCACATGGGAAGGAGAAACAGATGCTATAATTACTTACTAAATGGGAAACTGCTGGGGAAATCAGACATGGAAAAAGACTTTGGCATCTTTGTTATGATTGAGTCACCGTAGGAGGCAGACACAAAAATAGAAGCTACGTCCAGAAAACCAGAGAAGTTGGCAACTATCAGATTGCAGACCCCTGAACCTATCAACACAACTAGCAGTAGCCGTGGGGGGTTCCTACGGTGCCTTAGACCCCTCGATCACAGCCGGAGAGCTAAATAGCCTAAAGACAGAAAAGGAAATCTAACCTGCCCCAGAGCAGACCCCAAAGTAAAAGGCAGCCCCCAACATATAATGACGGTGAAGCAAGATGAAAAAACACTTACACAGATAGAAGGATAGGCTGAGCAAACGATGGGGCCCAAGCTAACTAAACAGAACAGGAAAGGAAGGTTGCTGTCTGCAATCTGCCAAAACCCTATCAAAGACATAAGCCAACAAGCTGATATGGAAAAAGACCCTGAAGCAGCTAGGCTTCAAAAACTAAATCAGCACTCAGGTATTTTCAGAAGACAGAGCTAAAGGAATTCGGCTCACCCCAGCAGGGAATGGCAGAAATCCAGAAAAACAAAGCAAAACAAAGTCAAAGCAAAAATACAAAAGGCCGAGCAGAAAACTTAGCTTTAGAGGAGCAGGAATTCAGACTGGTCTCCAAGGATCCCACAGAGAAATCACCCGCAGGGCAGAAGGGCGTCGGCAGCCTTATATCCAGTCAGTAACTCCACTCAGCCAGTCATCATCATTAGGCCCAGGTGTTTGACAATCAGGCTCACTACCTTTCTTCACCAGAAGAGGGAGTTCCTCGGACCTCAGTAGTGAAGGGGAAAATGAACTCACAACACATCTTAGTCAATAAGAAGCTAAATTGGAGTGCCCAGTGTCAGGCAGCTGCCACCAAAGCAAATAGGGTCATGGGATGCATTAGAAGAGGTCTGGGGACACAAGATGAAAACATAATTCTCCCTCTGTACAAATCACTTGTCAGTAGAGTTGAGCGATACCGTCCGATACTTCAAAGTATCGTATCGGATGGTATCGGCCGATCTTTAAAAAAAGTATCGGTATCGCCGATTCCGATACCGGAAGTCCCATTCAAGTCTATGGGACTTCCGGTATCGGAATAAGAAAAACCCTTTCCTGCCCTTGTACAGCCTCTCTGGGGTCTGTACGGGCCTTTCGGGGGGCTGTGCCGGCCTGCCAGGGGGTCTGTGCAGGCTCCGGTGGTCTGTGCCGGCCTGCCGGTGGGCTGTGCCGGCCTGCCGGGGGGCTGTGCCGGCCTGCCGGGGGGCTGTGCAGGCTCCGGGGGGCTGTGCCGGCCTGCCGGGGGGCTGTGCCGGCCTGCCGGTGGTCTGTGCAGGCTCCGGGGGTCTGTGCAGGCTCCGGGGGTCTGTGCAGGCATCGTCCGATGGGACTACAAGTCCCATCGGGCGATGCCTGCTACCATGACAGTGATTGACACATTAGCCAATGATGGGACAGTAGTAGTCCCATCATCCGGCTAATGTGTTAAATGTAAAAAAAAAAAAAAAAAAAAATAATTACATGCTACATACATACAACATGCATACTACATACATGCTACATTCATACTACATGCAACATACATACTACATGCATGCTACATACATACTGCATGCTACATACATACTACATATATACTACATACATACTACATGCATGCTACATGCATCATACATAACACATATATACTACATGCATGCTACATACATACTACATGCTACATACTACATATATACTACATGCATGCTACATGCTACATGCTACATACATACTACATATATACTACATGCATGCTACATACATACTGCATGCTACATGCATGCTACATACATACTACATACATACTACATGCTACATACATACTACATATATACTACATACATACTACATACATACTACATGCATGCTACATACATACTACATGCATGCTACATACATACCACATACATAACACATATATACTACATGCATGCTACATACATACTACATGCTACATACTACATATATACTACATGCATGCTACATGCTACATACATACTACATATATACTACATGCATGCTACATACATACTACATATATACTACATGCATGCTACATACATACTACATATATACTACATGCATGCTACATACATACCACATATATACTACATACATACAATACATTCATACAATACATACATAGACATACAGTACATATAACATAGAGTAACATACTTACCAATACTTGTCACATTGTTCCCCGAAGCCATTGTCTTTCCGGAATAAATATTAACATAACAAACCACAAAAATACTCACCCACGATCCGAAGCAGTCCACGAGTGTGTCCCACGACGATCTTGGGTAGAGAACTGCAGCATCAGATGATGCTGCCGTTCTCTACGGGCTGCAGGAATCCAATGACGGAAGGTAGGTATCCTTCCGCACTGTATTCCTCCGCCACTTAAAAAAAAAAAAGTCCCTAGTCTCACTTTATGCCATTGCTGTGTGGGAAATTCCCACGCAGCAATGGCATAAAGTGAGACTAGGGACTTTTTTTTTTTAAGTGGCGGAGGAATACAGTGCGGAAGGATACCTACCTTCCGTCATTGGATTCCTGCAGCCCGTAGAGAACGGCAGCATCATCTGATGCTGCAGTTCTCTACCCAAGATCGTCGTGGGACACACTCGTGGACTGCTTCGGATCGTGGGTGAGTATTTTTGTGGTTTGTTATGTTAATATTTATTCCGGAAAGACAATGGCTTCGGGGAACAATGTGACAAGTATTGGTAAGTATGTTACTCTATGTTATATGTACTGTATGTCTATGTATGTATTGTATGTATGTAGTATGTATGTAGTATGTATGTAGCATGCATGTAGTATATATGTAGTATGTATGTAGCATGCATGTAGTATATATGTAGCATGTATGTAGTATGTATGTGGTATGTATGTAGCATGTAGTATGTATGTAGCATGCATGTAGCATGTAGTATGTATGTAGCATGTATGTAGTATATATGTGGTATGTATGTAGCATGTAGTATGTATGTGGTATGTATGTAGCATGTAGTATGTATGTAGCATGCATGTAGTATGTATGTAGTATGTATGTAGTATGTATGTAGCATGCAGTATGTATGTAGCATGTATGTAGTATATATGTAGTATGTATGTAGCATGCATGTAGTATGTATGTAGCATGTAGTATGTATGTAGCATGCATGTAGTATGTATGTAGCATGTATGTAGTATGTATGTAGTATATATGTAGTATGTATGTAGCATGTAGTATGTATGTAGCATGCATGTAGTATATATGTAGTATGTATGTAGCATGTAGTATGTATGTAGCATGCATGTAGTATGTATGTAGTATTTTTTTTTTTTTTTTTTTTTTTTTTTTAACATTTAACACATTAGCCGGATGATGGGACTACTACTGTCCCATCATTGGCTAATGTGTCAATCACTGTCATGGTAGCAGGCATCACCCGATGGGACTTGTAGTCCCATCGGACGATGCTTGCACAGACCCCCGGACATCAGCACAGCCCCCCGGCAGGCCGGCACAGCCCCCCGGCAGGCCGGTACAGACCCCCACAGGGTGCACAGACCACCGGCAGGCCGGCACAGCCCCCCGGCAGGCCGGCAGAGACCCCGGGCAGTCCACACAGCCCCCCGGCAGGCCGGCACAGCCCCCCGGCAGGCCGGCAGAGACCCCCGGAAGGCCCGAAATGACGGCGCATCATGATGCGCACACACCGCGCATCATGATGACGTCAGGCCGTCAATCAACTGAACTTCCGATTCCGATGCCGAATTCCGATATTGAAAAAATATCGGAAGTCGGTATCGGAATTCCGATACAGCAAGTATCGGCCGATACCCGATACTTGCGGTATCGGAATGCTCAACACTACTTGTCAGACTACACTTGGAGCATTGTGTGCAATTTTGGACGCCGGTGCTCAAGAAAGACATTACTTAACTTGAAAGGGTTCAAAGGCGGGCTACTAAAATGATAAATGGAGTTGGTTCACTACAATACCCAGAAAGGTTATCAAAATTAGGTCTATTTACTCTAGAAAAGAGAAGACTTAGGGGAGACTTAATATATATGTACAAGTATATCAGAGGGCAATACAGAGATCTCTCCAATGAACTGTTTGTACCAAGGACTGTGACAAGAAGAAGGGGGCATTCTCTTCGTTTGGAGGAAAGACAATTTCTGCACCAGCATAGAAGAGGGTTCTTCATGGTAAGAGCAGTGAGGCTCTGGAATTCTCTTCCTGAGGAAGTGGTGATGGCCTACTCACTGAATGAATTTAAGAAACGAATGGATGCTTTTCTTGTGAGTAACAGTATAGAAGGTTACGAATAACAGAATATTATAGGTAGATGGTTGACCCAGCTTAGGGGAAGGAATTTTTTTTCCCTATGGAGAAAATTGGCTTCTACTCTGTGGGTTTTTTTTCCTTCCCCAGGATCAACAATGCAGAACAGCTGAACTAGATGGACATAAGGTCTTCCTTCTGCCTTCAAAACTATGTTACTATGTTACCTGTTCCCTGAAAAATTCTATGTCTGACAGGGTGCATTTCAACAATGACACCTGGATGAGCAAGCATGGACAGGGGACTTACAGCTAGATGACTGGACACTGGGTGACTTTGGTGGCTGTAGGGGCAGTCAGGGAAGGGGCTGCTCTACAAGTCTTGCAATCCACAAGGATTTCAGGGCAAATGGGGATAGAGAAATAAACCACTACACACCTTAAAATGGATAACTAAACTAGTAGACAACAGGGGTTGGAGAAATAAATTTCTAAACAGCTAGGGTTGAAGAACTAAACAAATTAACACCAGAACATGGAGAACTAAACTAATAGACAACAGAGATTGAAGAACTAAACTACTAAACAGCTAGGGTTGTAGAACTAAACCAGTACACACTATATAATGGACAACTAAACTATTAGACAACAGGGATTGGAGAACTGAACTACTAAATAGCTTGGGTTGGAGAACTAAACTAGTACACCCAAGGGGAAGGAGAATTAAAGCAGTAGACACCAAGGTGTCACTAGACATCAAGTCTTGGAATCCCCAGGGCTTGTGGAACAAACATCTGTATGTTACAGTTCCTGCAGTGATTCTGTGTCCTCCACCTCCTCAAGGGATTCCACCTGCACCCTTAACCTCTGTCTTAATTAAACACACATTCCAGCACTGCAGAGAGAATCCCTCCCCCATCTACGTATTGCGCAGCCAGGCTCACCGTAATTAGTCAGTGTTTACAATACAATGCCTTTTGAGATCACAGTCATACAGATTAACAGTTGACTGCTATCCATGCCAACTGTGAAAAATGGCTGTCTACACAACTTGGAGCCAGGAAAGGCCATGTGCGATAATGGTGCAAACCTGGTGGTGGCCCTACGCCATGCCAGCCTTACATACGTGCCTTGAATGGTTCGCATCCTCAACCTGATGGTACAGGCAATTCCTCCACCACTGTCCCAGCCTGGATGTGCTACTGCAGAAACCACTTGTTAGGCGTCGGGATCCTGCCTCTGCACAGGAGGAATCCCGAGCCTTGCCTTCTGCGGTCTCCCATTCAGTCCCAGCTGCAGTGGAGCCTACTCAGCAAAGGCGTTGATCCTGGTGACTTGCTTAAGCCAGTGCTGTTAGGTTGGTTGCTGCTGCCTTTCCTGGTTCAGCTATAGCAGCCTGCACTAGTCAGCGGCGAACAGCTCCAGAGTCTACGTCCCTTTTGCAGCCCACTGAGCATGCCCGTGGGATGACCTCTCATTGGAGGTCGGAGGTCACGTGCTCAGGTCCTCAAGCAAATCGGATTGGACCATCAGGAAGGTCCCGGAAGGATGCTGCTAAAAAAGGATTGCATGGCCGCTCGGCCATGCGCTAGTATAGATTGCATTATCAGACTATGTGGAGTGAGTGTTGTATGCATGTATGAATGTCTCTGGTGAATGACTGATTAAGAAACCCCTACCCTTGGTACACATGTGTTGTGCAGCCTAGCCTGTTAAGCACCCAGGCTTAGGTATAGGTAGAAGCAGAGTCAGAGACTGGAATCAGTGTTCACCGGTGGCTCTGCACACCACGGTGCACTTGCTCGACACTCCACCATAGTCAGCATCTATAGTGGCGTCCGCAGGTGTGACGCCGCGCGCTCAGAAGGTATAGAGGGACTCTGACCCCGTGTCCTTGGGGCAGAGTTCTGTGACCACATTCTGTGCGCTCCTTTACCAAGCTCTGTGAGCTTAAACAGGCTCCGGCATTTATGCTCTGTTGTAGTGCGGCTCTGTGAGGTAACAGAGTTCGCCCTGTACACACCGGGTGATGTTAACCCACGTGTGTTCTTCCTTTATACCTCCATATAGCATCCGCCATTAATGGGCAGCAGTTTACCATCTCTGCACAGTGGACCCCGGGCTGCGAACACACCTTATTACCATCTTTTTATTATTTGGTGCGTTCCGCCAGCCCTTACACCACTATCGTGCTGACTTCCACCATTCCACTTCAGTTGGTATAGAGAACTTTCAGACTACCGGTTAACTAGTTGATATGCGATATGACCACACCATGGAATTAAATTTTTCACATGTTGCAGCGACTGTGGCAGCAATGCCAAGACCTGGTGCAGGATGACATTTTTCGTAGCCTGGCACAACGCAGTACGGACGTGATGCAATTCAGACTTGCATCCTGGATACAGATGACGGTCCACTGCACCCTTCTGTAAATTTTTTTTAATGGCTACTAAGATGGTTAGCGGTGATGATGCCATCATCATCATCCCTATTACTGTCATCTACATGCTGGAGCACACTTTAAATAGTGTGGGTGAGCAGGTGGTGGTGGTCCTGGGGGAAGAGGAGGAAGCAGAGGATACCTTTAGGGTTAACAATATCTATATGTTCAGGTCTGTCATCTCATAGACATTTGCCATGGGAGGAACAAATGGAGAGGGACAATGGAAAGGATGAGAAGGAAGAGGTGATGGATGCACAGCAGTTAGGAGCTGAAGATGATAATGATTACCACTATGTTGTCCGTGGTTGTCAAGAGTGGATGGATGAAGAAAGCTTGAGTGTTATACCACCACCATCACCCTGCAGAGTTGAACCTCATGAAAGAGACCAACCCATGCGCACCTTCTTGCAGCGCTATCTGCAACATGATTGTTACCAGTATAGTTATGATTCCAAATAATGCTGACTACTGGGTTGCCTGTGTGTTCTATCTACAATACAAAAGAAAATTTTACCGGTTGCTTCCCCCCCTAGAAAGGGACACGCAAATGCTGCAGAATCAAAACATGCTGGAACGCAATCTTGACAGTGGTTTTCCCCAACACAGCAGTGAGGTACACAGTTTGAATTGCAGTGATAGCTTTCCAACCACAGAAATGTTCAGCCATCAATGCAAAAACATTTGCAGTCTTGCAGCGCTGTAGTCCTGTGTGACAATCCCACCAAGGACAGCATCTGCAAAGAGTTTTCTATGTTCTACCCATGTTTGTGAGGGTTTACTCCCAGTAATTATTTTTTCTACCCACACTACAAAGACATATAGATAGTAAATTTAGATTGTGAGTCCCAATGATGACAGTGCCAGTAATGTCTGTAAAGCGAATGTTCAATTATTGGCGCTGTATAAGTGATAAAATCCACTCAAAAATTGAAAGTGATGCTCAGCCACACTGAGGTGGTACACATATCAGATTCGTATATTACTATTATCAGAAAGATGTAAGGATAGTAACATGGGCAGTTAACTCAAAGACAGTGGAGGACTGCCGATATTGGAGACCTACTGCTACAGGCAACACACATAAAGGAGACCCAACGCGGAATCTACACATTCATAAAATTTAGTGCCAGTCACTAACAAAGTGGCATTAATTTTACCACAGTAGAAATAGAATATGCAGCGATGTTGTCCCAGACTGAACCTCGTCCTCAGGGCCGCCGCTTCAGTGTGGCGCCCGACGTGGACGCCGATCTCCTGGGGCTTCCGGTCCATGTCTCGTGCTGCCTGCTCCTGCTTCCTGGACGCTGCACACGTTATCCCGTAGGTCTCCTGGCATGCCTCTCCCGGTCTCTTAAAGAGACAACGCGCCATTTTCAAAAATAGGTCTCAGCCAATGGCTGAGAGTCTCTTACTATTTCAGGCACCTCTGCCCTTAGGGAGGTGCCTGAGCAATAAGTGTTTCCTGTTGCTAGTTCTCAGGTTCCCAGCTCTTGTGTGCAATGTTCTGCTTTTACCTTGCTTATTCTGGTTTGTCTCGCCTTCTGGAGCTATGCCTGCACCACCTGCTTCTCTTGATACTGTTTCCTCTACCCATTTAAGCTGCTTAACTCCTGCCTGGTTCTCCTCTACTTGCCTGCCCACCAGTCCGTCCGAGTCAGCTTCCACGTCTAACTGGAGGTAGCACCTTGCACCTCCTGAGCTTTCCACTCTGGCCCTGTTTGAGGGGTCTTACTACGTGAATCCGGGGCTCTCTTAGTCACACCCCTTTCGGAGCCCCCCGGGTAGTGGTCCCGTGGTTTCACAATAAGTTCAATGAACGAATGTGCATTTCACCACCTTTGCCTCCGCTTCCATTTGTTACAGCTTGCTCAGCCCATGGAACCCGCTTGTTCCCAATCTCCTCCAGCCGCAGAGCTATATCAGGAAGTTATCTGCCTGAGAGACCAGGAGGAGAAGATTATGATGTATTTGCAGAACTTCTCAGCTCATGTGGACTCTGCAACATCTTCGGTCTCGTCTGCCTCTGCCCAGGCTGTGAACGTCTCAGCTGCTGGCCTCCAGACATCCTGCTTCACATCTGGTAAAGGACCTCATCTGGCGACTCCCACCCAGTTCGACGGAGATCGGGGGTTCATTAATCAGTGCACGCTGCACTTTGAACTGTTTGCTTCTGATCGGGCTAAGGTAGACTTCATGATGTATCACCTTGCAGGTGAGACTCTCACCTGGCTAAACCCTTTGTGGGAGAGAAGGGATCCGTTAGTTAACAATCTCTAGTCCTTCCTTGGGGCCTTTTGCAGAACCTTCGGTGAACTGGCTCCCTTAGGGAGGTGCCTGAGCAACAAGTGTTTCCTGTTGCTAGTTCTTAGGTTCCCGGCTCTTGTGTGTAATGCTCTGCTTGTACCTCACTAATTCTGGTTTGACTCCTCAGTGTACCCTCCATGTGTCTCTCGCCTTCTGGGGCTACCCCTGCACCACCTACTTCTCTCCGTGCTAGCTGTTGCTGCTACCAGTTTGAGCTGCTGATCTCCTGCCTGCCCGCTAGTCTGGCCGAGTCAGCTTCCACGTATCTGGGGTCTAACTAGAGGTAGCACCTTGCATCTCCCGAACTTTCCACTTTGGCCCTGTTTGAGGGGACTCACTACAGGCTCGCTTAGTCACGCCCCCTTTGGAGCCATCTGGGTAGTGGTCCTGTGGTTCCACAATAAGTTCAATAAACTAATGTGCTCTTTACCACCTGTCCCTCCGCTTGGTTCCTTACAATATTACAGTATAATAGGGACTGACAGGTATTCCACTACACCCAACCCATCAGTAGTACTATAGGAGAGAAAAGAGCTATAGGATCTTATCCGATGGCAACACAAGACATACAGTAGGGTTGCACTCACCTGGTGTTTCTAAAGCTGTACTGTGAAAAACTCGTCAGAGTTAAAAGCTGCCGCAGATCCACTTGGTCAAACTTGTGACCGATTCAGAGTGTTCAGTTTAGGAGATTTGAGGATATCGTCCGCGCTGCTTATAGAATTATCAAGGCGTATTTAGATAAAAGATAATGGTTTATTCTCAACGTATTTCAAAGTCACTTGGGACTTCTTCCTCAGGAGTAGCATCTCCAGAGGAAGAAGTCCCAAGTGACTTTGAAACACATTGAGAATAAACCATTATCTTTTATCTGAATATGCCTTGATAATCTATAATATAATGCTGGGAGCGCCACTCTGTCTGAAGCCTTTATAGACTGTGCAAGAGTGACGCGCCTGCACAGTCCAGACAGAGTAATGCACCCGGGGATGAGGAGGGGGTGGCCCAGGAGCTCGCAGTATGCGTAAGCACTGAACGCATACCGCGATCTCTGGCACAACACCTTACCAATCCAGTGTTGCCCTGGGTCTTGCTGGGATGTCAGGAGAGGGAGAGTTGTGGTGCCGGAATCAGCGCATGCCCACTCTGGGCTTTCCGGCGCCACTTTGTGGAAGACACACTGCAGTGCATCTTCAAGAAAATGGTGCCAGAAAGCGATGACTGAGCAGGCGCCGATTTCGCTTGCACAATCCCACCCTGTCCTGACATCACGGCACAACAACCAATCCGGTATTGTCATGGGGTCTCGCCGTGATGTTAGGAGAGGGCAGGTTGTGGCGCCGCAATCGGGCGCCAATTTCAGCGGCACAATTCCGCCCTCTCCTGAACTCATGGTGAGACTCCGCTGCAATACCAGTGTCTTCAAGAAAATGGCATGCATACCAGGATTGGGGGATGAGGGGGTAACATACATCATACAAGGGGGACCATGCATATCAGCAAAGGTGGGTGATGGGTAGCATGCATACCAGGATTGGGGGTGAGAGGACCATGCATGCCAGGATTGGGGGGTGAGGGGACCATGCATACCAGAATTGAGGGGTCAGGGGACCATGCATTACAGGATTGGGAGATAAGGGGACTATGCATACCATGATTGGGGGGTGAAGGGACCATGCATACCAAAATTTGGGGGTGAGGGGACCATTCATACCAGGATTGGAGGGTGAGGGGACCATGCATACCAGGATTGGGGAGTGATGGGACTATACATACCAGGATAGGGGGTGAGGGGACCATGCATACCAGGATTGGGGATGAGGAGTTCATGCATACGAGGATTGGGGGGTGAGGGGACCATGCATACCAGGATTGGAGGATGAGGGGACCATGCATACCAGGATTGGGGGTGAGGAGACCATGCATATGAGGATTGGGGGTGAGGGGACCATGTATACCAGGATTGAGGATGCGGGGACCATGTATACAAGGACTGGGGGTGAAGGGGTAACATACATCCTACAATAGGGATGAGGGGGTACCATGCATACCAGGATTGGGGGGTGAGAGGACCATGCATATCAGGATTGGGGGGTGAGGGGACCATGCATTCCAGGATTGGGGGGTGAGGGGGACCATGCATACCAGGATTGGGGATGAGGGGACCATGCATACCTGGATTGGGGGGTGAGGGACCATGTATACCAGGATTGGGGGGTGAGGGGTAACATACATCCTACGATAGGGATGAGGGGGCACCATGCATACCAGGATTGGGGGGTGAGGGGGACCATGCATTCCAGGATTGGGGGGTGAGGGGGACCATGCATACCAGAATTGGGGGGTGAGGGGGACCATGCATACTGGGATAGGGGGTGAGGGGACCATGCATACCAGGATAGGGGGGTTAGGGGACCATGCATACCAGGAATGGGGGATGAGAGGACCATGCATACCAGGATTGGGGGTGAGGGGACCATGCATACCAGGACTGGGGGATGAGGGGACCATACATACCAGGATTGGGGGTTGAGGGGACCATGCATACCAGGATTTGGGGGTGAGGAGACCATATATACCTGGATAGGGATGAGGGAGTACCATGCATACCAGGATGAGGAATGGGTTGCCATGTATACCAAGATTGGGGATGACAGGACCATGCATACCAGGATAGGGGGGTGAGGGGACCATGCATACCAGGATAGGGGGTGAGAGAACCATGCATACCAGGATAGGGGGTGAGGGGACCATGCATACCAGGATAGGGGGGTGAGAGGACCATGCATACCAGGACAGGGGGGTGAAAGAACCATGCAGACCAGCCAGGATAGGGGGGTGAGGGGACCATGCATACCAGGATAGGGGGTGAGAGAACCATGCATACCAAGATAGGGGGTGAGGGGACCATGCATACCAGGATAAGGGGTGAGAGGACCATGCATACCAGGACAGGTAGGTGAAAGAACCATGCAGACCAGCCAGGATAGGGGGATGAGGGGACCATGCATACCAGGATTGGGGGATGAGGGGTACCATGCATATCAGGATTGGGGGATGAGGTGTACCATGCATACCATGATAGGGGGTGAGGGGTACCATGCATACCAGGATTGGGGATGAGGGGACCTTGCATACCAGAATTGGGAGGTAAGGGGTGCTATGTATACCAGGATTGGGGATGAGGGGACCATGCATACCCGGATTGGGGATGAGGAGACCTTGCATGCCAGAATTGGGAGGAACGGGGTGCCATGTATACCAGGATTGGGGATGAGGGGACCATGCATACCAGGATTGGCGGGTGAAGGAGTATCATACATTCCACGATAGGGATGAGGGGGGACCATGCATACCAGGATTGGGGGGTGAGGGGACCATGCATACCAGGATTGGGGGGTGAGGGGACCATACATACCAGGATTAGGGGTTGAGGAAACCATTAATACCAGGATATGGATGAGGGGGTACCATGCATACCAGAATAGGGATAAGGGGGGCCATGCATATCATTATAGGGATGAAGGGGCTGTGCATAGCAGCATAGGGATGAGGGGTACCATACATACCAGGATAGGAATGAGAGGTGCCATGCATACCAGGATAGGAGGGGGGGCAGCACATACCAGGATGGGAGACCACATACCAATTAAAATGCTCACCACCCGAGCGTAGAACAGGTTCATAGCTAATTAATTCTATAAGCAGCGCAGATGAGATCCACAAATCTCCTAAATTGAACACTGCACCCACTCCAGGAGATGGACATGTAAGCAGGACTGTTCACATTTCCACAAATTATTGTTAGCATCTCTAGCAGCAGCAGCAACAGAAGGCACATAAGCCCCACTAAACATATCACAGACTGCAATTACGCAAGATCAATGCAGCACACTACAACATCCAATAACAGAAGGTGTCAGTTGTCTTTGGATAGGATGTCTTTTAGTGGATCACTAGTGCATTCAGAAACATTAACACCTACCCCACATACACCTTGAACACCAAGCCTAATCCCCCTTCCTCCATGGTCTCGCTTTTTCCCAGTCATGTTGCTCAGATAGTGTGATAGGAGCATACCATTAGCAACTAAAAACAGATTTTTTTACTCTGCACAATCTCTGCGCATGGCTGAATTCCAGCAGCCCAAAATTAGAAGGTGAAATATGGCGTGATTTATCACGTTACTGATAACAGAATGAATTGTTTCAGTGTCGTTGAGGCCTGTATGACAAAGAAGATCTGATCCAAAAATTTTCAAAGTGAGTTGTCACCTACTGCATGACATTAGTAACAGATTTTTTTTTGTTTTTTTTGGTCTGGATGAGGCCTCTATAACATTGACTAGATGCTCCAAACAATTTAAAAGTGACATGTCCCCTACTGTATGACGTTAGTAACAGAATCATTTTTTTGCGCCTGTCGATAAGGTCTGTACAAGATTGAGTGGATGCTCCAAACAATTTAAAAGTGATATGTCCCCTACTGTACAACGTTAGTAACTGAATAATTTTTTTGGGCCTGTTGCTAAGGCCTGTATAAGATTGAGTAGATGCTCCTGACAATTTAAAAGTGACATGTCCTCCTACTGTATGATGATAGTAACAGAAGAATTTTGGGGGGCCTATCGATAAGGCCTGTATGAGATTGAGTAGATGTTCCAAACAATTTAAAAGTGACATGTCCCCTACTGTACAACGTTAGTAACTGAATAATTTTTTTGGGCCTGTTGCTAAGGCCTGTATAAGATTGAGTAGATGCTCCTGACAATTTAAAAGTGACATGTCCTCCTACTGTATGATGATAGTAACAGAAGAATTTTGGGGGGCCTATCGATAAGGCCTGTATGAGATTGAGTAGATGTTCCAAACAATTTAAAAGTGACATGTCCCCTACTGTATGACGTTACTAACAGAAGTTTTTGAGGCCTGTTAATATGGCCTGTATGAGATTGAGTAGATACTCAAAACAATTTATAATCGAAATCCCCCCTACTGTATGACAATAATAACAGAAGAAATGTTTGGGCCTGTCGATAAAGCCTGTATAAGATTGAATAGATGCTCCAAACAATTTAAAAATTATATGTCCTCTACTGTATGTTGTTCGTAACAGAAGAATTTTTTGGGCGGGAATGAAAACGTACAACAGGATCAATAGTTGGGCGGCTATAGGAAGTATGAGATCCAGGATCCTGCATACAACTATCACTCCTCTACCCAGCACCGATTACCAGAGAGCGTTTGATGCTTGTCAGAAAATAGGTGTAACAGATGCGCGTCTCAACATAGGTATAAAAGATGCCCATGAGAAATTGGATGCCAAAGAAGCACATTATCTAGAAGATTAGCTCAAAACAATTTCAAACTCAGATCTCGATTGCTGTATCACATTTGTAAAAAAAATAAAATAAAATAAATTAATTTTAAAGTGAAACAGTTCTGCACACAGAACAATTTCAACGCCGCTAAATGAAAAGGTTGGCTATAGTGGGCTGTATCACTTTCATCAACAGAAAAAAATAAGTATTTTAATGTGATGGAGGTCTACTTCATTTCACTGCCACAACATGACAATTTGGGTGGGCTGTATCACATTCAGCAACAGGAAAAAATTAGATTTTTTTTAATGCGCGTTAGGTCTGCAGACAGGTTCATGTTACCGCCACAACATGACAACGTGGGATACAGCAGGCTGTATCACAATTAGCGACAGAAACAAATATATTTTTTTTAATGTGCCTTAGGTCTACAGACAGTTTCATATAACCACAGCACTAAATGACAAGGTGGGACACAGCAGGCTTTTTTACATTTAGGTATTAAAAAAATATTATTTAGAATGCTAAACTCATGCATGGAGCACTATAGAAGCAGTGCACAACACACTTGTAGGACATGTGCCCTGCTGGCTTGGTCGGTGAACCCCAGTAATGCCCCCCCCCCCAAAAAAAAAAAAATTCTGGAATGTAAATTTTGCAGCCACACTATCTAGCTGCACTATCTGACTGATATACAACCGACTACCTAACTGGTTAAAATCTTGCTGTTAACAGTGTCAGTGTCACGAGCAGCCTCTCTGTGCTGTTACAGTGTCAAAATGGCGCTAAAACAAGATGTCCGCTATTTATATGGAGAGGCACATATGATTTCAGCAGCCAATGACACAAGCCGTAGTGTCAGAACATTGTGGGTGTTTCCTGTACCCTGATTGGCTAGCCGCAATGTGCACACATAAAGTTAGGAGAAAAAAAACGACTGCTGTGCTTACAGGAACGCCGTGCCTCTGAGCTCTGCCAACCCCCTCCTCTCATCAAACGTGTGCCAAATGCTCATGATACACCACCATTATCGTTGCTAAAGTGCTGAAAATATTCTTGTGGCAACGCAAATATTTTCCCGCACTTTTACCAAATGTTACCGATTTTTACCGATTTTATAAAGTTTTGCTTGTGCTTCCGATCACGAATCTGAATGTGCCATATTCGTGCTGAATTTATGTTTGGCGATTATTTTTCGAACAAATTCGCTCATCACTAGTCACCAAACTCAGTGCTGAGGATCTTGCCACTTAATTTCAAGACAAAAATCAACCATAACTGTCAGTTGTCACTTCAGGAAGGACGAGGACTAGAACTCTAGTGCCACCTATAGGAAGTAGCAATCCTAAAGTCAATATCGACTCTCTAACAATTCTTGTCACATGCCAAAACAAGAATCTCAATTTGCAGACACTGTGTTCCGGGGGAACTGCCCCACGTCAGTGCAAATTGGGAGATCTGGTTTGGCTGGGTGAGAAGCATATGAGTCATATGACAAGGCTTGTTAGAGAATTGACATTGACTTTCAATATTGCTACTTCCTATAGGTGGCACTAAAATTCTATTTCTCTTCATCTCTGAAGAAACAATTTGCATATTTCTCAGAGGAGCATTGCGGCTTAAAAGTCTCTTCACCTCAGCATGTCAGGCTTGGCATGTCACTCTCATCAAGGAGAAACGATACCCTTTGGATTCATATCTGTCAGGACATTTTCTTCCAATCCCCTAGCAATTTGGATTTCTTTCCCTTTCACCTCTCAAGTTCACTTTCAACCTTTGAACCCACGTTTGAACTTGTCACGAAAGGTGAAGTTACCAGGCTCCTTGCTTCTTCTAGCCCTACAATCTGGGGATGTGGAGACCTCCTGCACTCCCCTGAGGCAGTGTCCCTGAACACTCCTAACTTTCTTTATACAGGCTCTTCACCTGTCGCTGAGCAGCATACCTCAATCCCTAGCTCGCCCTGCACCTATCCCTTACTAGTGAACTGGATGGTGCAGATACTAATCCCACCGCTGTACTAATACACACAAGGAAAATACAACAAAACAGGGAAAACACACAACTTAGCTTTGCTCTGCTGCAATTGCTCCATGCAACAGAGTATGGCACCCAGACACAGCTTCCACCTCAATAGCTGTTAATCCAAAGCTCTGGCTGAGCTGCAAGGAACTCCTCTCAATAGCTCCTTTCTCCACCAAGGTTGGTTGGGAATGAACAATATCACCAACAGTGATTGAGAACACCTGACACTCCTTTATAGATAGGAGCCAGGGTAATCACACCTGCTTGGTAATGTACGTGTAATAACCCCAGCGGCCCAGTGTAATACTCCCAGTGGCCATCGGGGGCAAAACTAAACTTAAGCCAAAGGCTTAAAGGAAAAAAAAGGTTATATGAGCTAAATCTGTCACAATCCAACATGGATCGTGACATGAACTTCTAATGTTTCCTGCCTCTACTAACCTACCTATACCTTATATTGCAATTGTCTTGGGTTGAGTAACCATAACTCCCGATTACTATGCTCACTGTCCTTGGGTCATATTTGACACCAAACTTTCCTTTATTCCTTACATCCAATCATTTACTCACTCTTGTTACCTGCATATTAAAAGCATCTTCAAAATTCGACCTTTTCTCTCCTTTGAAACTGCTAAAACTATTATCATTGCTCTTATTCATTCTTGTCTTGACTACTGCAACTTTCTACCAATCAGTCTCCCTCTTACCAAACTTTCTCCTCTCCAATCCATTCTAAAAGTGGCAGCCAAGGTCATATTTATGCCCAGCAATTTTACTGACATAAAATTTTACTTTTCCAGTTATTGCAGTGGTTACCCATACACTACAAAGAACAATATAAACTTATCTATCTTACCCACAAATCTTACTCCACAGTCCTTACCACCATACATTTCCTCCCTCATCTTTGTCTATCACTCTCTACCCCTGTTCTCCATTGTGCAGCTGAAGTAGGACGAACATCCTACATAATTCTTACCTCCCACATCCATCTCTAACATGTGTCTCATGCTTCACCAGTTTTCTGGAATGCACTACCCCCCCCCGGACGATTTGATTAATGCCTAGCCCCCACATTTTTAATTTTGTTTTAATAAGACATCTCTTTAGACAGGTGTATCATTTCCCTTCACTATTCTAACTCTTCCCTGTTCCTTCTTTCTAAATTTTCTACAGAATCTGGTCCCTCCTATTCATCTGTCTCCACATACTCCATGTGTAGGGGGAGTACCCCCGCAGAGTGTCCAGGCCGAATCCAAGGGGACCGCCATTTGAGTTCCTAAGGAAACAGTACCCGGGGAGCAGAGGAGGAGAGTGGACTGCTGAGAGTGACAGGACAGCAAGGAGAGGGGCGAGTATAAAAAGGACAGGGAGCACGCAGGGGAGTCAGTTGGTGATATGTCAGACACGGAGCAGGAGACGGAGGGGGCGTGAGAGAGCAGGACGGACACTGACAGTTGAGAGAAGCGACCAGCAGCAGAGGGTAGATATGCAGTGGCCCTCAGGAAAGAGGCACCGAGCTTATCGACAGGGGACTGTCTCTTCACCCCAATCCCGGGTTACCAGGCCTGCCCCCGGTCATCCTCGGCCGTTATCGCTGAGCTCGAGCCCTCCGCGGCCTGTCTGCTCCCTCTACCAGCTGCTGCTATTACTCTTCAGCCCGCGGTTGTGGCCTGCCCGCTGCCACCCGCGGACGCTGCCAGTTCACGTCAGCCCGTGGTTGCGGCCTATCTATCACTGCTCACAGCCGCCTTCACCCCACTGCAGTTGGCAGTGGGGGCCTGTTCCTCATCAACAGAGACACTCTGCACACAGCCCCAGGCTGTGCACACGGCCAGTAAACCGCCACTCTTGAGCACTGCGACACCACCCTGCTTGGGGACAGGAGTCCCATTGAACTCGCTAACAAGCGCAACCCTGCTGTTACAACAGGGGGTTACTTCATCTCAGGACTCCATCAGGGCCTGTTGTGCCCCAACTCCTCCTGGGCGCTGGGGCACCCGAAGACTACTCCAAATCTTCAGCAGCTGGGCCCAGCAGCTGTGACGCCAAGGCAGCCTCATCAAAGACTCCACAGCAGCCTCATCAAAAACGCCAAAGCAGCTTCAGCTTCCACAGAGATGCCGAGGGACGTCAGGATGGATAAGTGACATTATAGAGTATAAGGACCCGTAGACGGCCATACCGTGGCCCCATAGTAACCGGCCTCAGCCGGGTTAGCCGTGTTCTTTCCAAATAGTGTTTGGTTGTACTGAGTCCCTGCGAGGACAACTGTTGTTACCCCTTTTTGGTTGCTTAGTATAGCCCTAGCGGCTTTAAATTATAAAGAGTTTGCCTTTCAGTGACAGGCGCAGTCCGGCCACGAATCCCACGTCACAGATTGGTCTCGCCCGGCCGGCCGCAACCAATCAGTGACAGGTGCAGTCCGGACGCGAATTGGCGTGGAATTCGAACAACGCATGCCACCCCTTCGATTTGTTTTATTTATTATTACATTAATGGACAACCCCTTTTAAAACCCCTCAATGTGAAGAATGAAATAGATAAAATCATACATAGCTCTGGTCCAGGAGGTGAGAAAGCTTTTTAGGCATTTAATTCTGCACAATAGAGGTTTTCAAAATTGGCAAAGATGAAGTTTTCCAGGATGGGACAATTGCTTTAATAACTGGAGATTTCATGTTTAGTAGAGATGAGTGGATCTTTTCAAATTTAAATTAATCCACTTTGATGACTTTTCACCCAAAATTTGATTTGCAGCAAATAAATTTGTACAAATTCCAATACTGGAAGCTTGTAATTGCTCAGAAAATACCCATTAAGCAGAAAAGCAAGGTAGAGAATCCCGCTGAATATAAGAACTTATACACCACAGAAGAGAGAAATATATATTTTTAAAAAATAAATAAATTGTATGACCTTAGATAAAAATGTTAATATACCCTTAGATAAAATTACATGCTGAATATATTATAAAAAAGTTACTAATAAATACTGATGGGCCATGTACCAATATAATTATAAATAGTGCATATAAATAAATAACAATTAAAACAAATCCAGAAAATACGACAATTAAAACACATCAAAATAGTGCATAATAAAAAATAAAAAATATGTGAGATAGCCCAAGAGTAAAAAACCAAGATTAGAAAATTATTAAATGCCATTACTGTATCGCAAAAGCTAGCCAAGTGGATATGGCCTTAAGGCATAAGGTTAGGAATGGCCAACATCAATAAAAGGTATCAGAATGAACTGAACATATGCATCATGAAAAAGATTACCTAAGACAAGTGGAGGTCCCGGGAAGGTGCGGATTATCTCTTTTTTATGTATTTTTTGTTATTTGTGTGGTGCACTTTTTTATAGCACCTGTTTTGTTGCCAGCACTTCTAATAAAGGCATTATTTTGTTAATTAAATTTTCCCTGTCTGGATATTTATATATTAATAAATATTTATCTATTAATTTATTTATAAACAGATTTTTTTATTTTTTCCTGGTTTCTATAAACCATCTCCCAGTTTTTAGGTTTACGGATTCCTTCAATGGAATTGGTGTAAAAATGCTGCGGAATCCGCCCAAAGAATTGACATGCTACAGAAAATAAACTGCTGCGTTTCCGTGCAGAACTTCCCGCAGCATGTGCACATCGGTTTTTGTTTTCCATAGGATAACATGGTACTGTACATCCCTTGGAAAACTGCTGCGGATCCACAGGGCCAAATCCGCTGGGGATCGGCAGACGAATCCGCAACGTTTGCACATACTCTAAGGCTGAAGTCACACTAAATGTATAAAAAAAAATTGGTCCGATTCTCACTGCCTAGAGTGGCACAAGTGTTCTCCATGTGGTAATCCATGTGTAATGCATTTGCAATGCGATGATCGATTTTCTGTCAGCCATTTATCATATGACATCCGTATAACTTTACGCCCCATTAAATTAACTGGTTCAATGGTCTGAAATGAATAAAAACCTAACCAAAAAGGCCAAATATTGGGGTTCACGAGAAGCTTAGTCCTCAAATGTTTCAAATGGAGGCCCTGCTGTTGTCTTATTTGCCCTGGTATGTGAAAAACATCTGTGACGGCTACCCTTAAATGCAACTGAGTGGGTTCTTTTATATTGGCTCTTGTCTCAATGTTTTGGGAGCTTTACCCAGTGAATGTTGATCTGTGGAGTCCTGTTACTGGATTTTTTATATTTTGTCAGAACTATCTGCAAGTCAAGCTTCCTGATCTTGGCTGATGCAATTTTCTGGCATCAGGAAGAATGTGTGCGTATTTGTCACACGCTATATGGATGGTACATGTGGCGTCCAAGTTTTTATCGCACCCAAAAGCTTGCATTGGCAAGTCTCAGAAGATATACGAGTACAATCGCAGCCTGCTTTGAATTTGCTCACACGCCAAATACACCTGAGAAAAAAAATGCTGATCTGGATTGCTTCATTCAGTAACATTTGTCCAAGTGCAATGCAATGTTTTATCGCATAGTACTTGGTTGTATTGTGCGGTAGTATCTGACCCCAACTGCACAACAGCGCTTCAACAGTGTGAAAATGGCAAGTATTTTTTATTCTTTGCAAACTGCAAATTTAATCTCAAAATGCTCAAATTTGGGTGTAACTTCAAATTTCAAGAAATTCAATTTGAACTTGATCTTCCAAGAATCGATCCACCTATTTTTACTTTCTACTTTACTGTTGGCCTCACTAACATGTCCACTGTATTTTCATGCTTAGCTCTTGGTTAACTGCTTCATGACCGCCGACGGTAGATAAGCGTCGGCGCTTGCTGGGCTTTTTGCAGTGCCGACGTTTGTCTACAGTAGGCGGTTTTGTGCCCACCGGGACCCCCATGTACTTTATAATGCAGGGATCCCAGCACACAATGCTTCCTGTGACCCCTGACCTCATCAAGACCTGATTGGTGTGACGGACTCAGCTTCTGCTGAACCCATTTTCCTTTTTAGAGTGGACCCTCTGGGCCGTGGCACCCACCCACCTAGGGCGAGCTGACCTAGTGAGAACCCACCCCCTGTACAGGGAGTGTCAGGGGCAAGACCAAGGGGGTGAGCCACCACGACTGCTGGGACCAGACGGCCGGCTCAGGGGACACTATTGAGTGTCTGGCAACAGGACGATTAAGAAGCAAGACAAGACAAGATGTAGGTGCAAGGTATCTTCATTAGGATAACTTCAGAATCACATTCAGTGTAAAAACGTGAGAACAAGCAAAACGTGCAAAGTACATGTGTGGGCATGCCAAGGTCCATAGCATGGTACGTGCTAGGTGGCACGCCTAGGTACAGGTAAAGGCACAATGGCATCGGACTCCGGACCGCTGGCAACGATCGACATGATCAAGGCATCAGGCTGCGGACATCAGCTCCGGACATCAGGCCGCAGTCATCCAGCTTACGATCTCTGGCAGCGATCGGCAGGTTCCTGGCATCCGGCAGGCAAACCAGGTTTCAGGCAAGGAGGCACGACAGATATCCAAGTATGGTGCGTGTTAGGGAACACGCCAAGGTCCAAGGCTAGGTGCAAGGCTAGGTGCGTGTGTAGGGGACACGCCAGGGTTCAAGGCTAGGTACGTGTGTAGGGGACATGCCAGGGTACACATAACGAGACAGGGTGCGTGTGTAGAGACACGCCAAAACACAAGACAGAGTGCGTGTGTAGAGACACGCCAAGGTCAGGGTTCCAGGACAGGGTTAGGGCCTGTGTGTGCAAGAGGGCACGACAGGGGACATGGCAAAGCCTGCGCGCACTTTTGGATACAAAGCAGCAAGGGAAGACAAGACAAGAAACCAGGCAGGGCTTAAGTAGAGTACAGAACTAGGAACGGAAGCATAGGCAGAACACGGAACAGGAACAGAGCAAGAACAGGGCTAGCAGCGGAGCGTAGGCCGAAGCCCAGAGCCGGGCCAAGGGAGAGCCTTGGGACTAGCCTAGAAATGTGCAAGAGAGCACAATAGGAAAGAGTCTAGCAGCGGAGCGTAGGCCAAAGCCCAGAGCCGGGCCAAGGCAGAGCCTTGGGACTAGACATGGAAAAGAGCACAAACTGAAAGAGAGGAGGAATGGTGCGTGTGCCAGGGAGCACTACAGAGCACCATAGCAGAGAGAGCAAGGCAGAGCAAGCAAAGACAGAGACCATAGGGAGGAAAAAGGCAGAGCATAGCGAAGGCAAGACATGGCAAAAACAGGCAAGGCAGGGAATAACAGAAGGACTACAAGTCCAAGCAGGACAAGGACAAACATGGCACAACGGACAAACATAAGACAAGGCACGGGACAAGAGATGGAGTAATGAGCACGGAGCGTGTGCAGAGACGCACGACAGAGCAGAGTGCAAGGGCACAGGATAAAGGGAGCAACCCCACAGACCAAACAGCCATGCAGAGAAGCAACACAAAAATCAGGCCCTGACCATAGGGAGGGGCGGTCTAATATAGGGAATAGCACCTCCTCTTCCGGGTCAGGACCAGGGGAGAACTTCCTAGTTCAGATGCTCCAGGATCACAGAGCGCAGTCACATGATCAGGGTTTCAAACATGACGAGAAGATCACAGAACCAGACAGTGCAGGATCCTAGGAAGGACACATGATCAGGGATTCTAGACATGACGAGATGATTGCAGAACCAGACAGTGCAGGATCCTAGGAAAGGTCACATGATCAGAGTTTCAGACATGACGAGATGATTGCAGAACCAGACAGTGCAGGATCTTAGGAAACGTCACATGATCAAGGTTTCTAGACATGACGAGAAGATCACAGAAGGCAAAGCAGAAACGCAGGCATCTTGCAGCTCAGCAGACATGAGGTGAGTGTGCACACTGCTCTAGGGAACATGAGGCAAAACAGACATGGCGGACATAACAAACATGGCGAGCATGACAATTGGTTCAGGACATGATGACATCAGCGTCACAGCAGCCAATGAGAGAGATCACTGGGAAAGTTTGTTGTAGCAACAAACTTTTCTGACAATCTGCCTCATAGTAATGCTGTTTCTCCTCTGATCTCCTGTCAGTGAGATATCAGAGGAGAAACAGTGTGACAAGCGCTGCTGGCAACAGCTGTGCCAGTAAGCGATCTTGTCACAAAGAAAGAAAAGCTGATACAGCAGGAAAGGGCTAGTGATATAGTTAGGGTTAGGGTTACTGTTAGGGTTAGTGCTACAGTTAGGGTTACTGTTAAGGTTAGAGTTACTATTAGGGTTAGTGCTAGTGCTATAGTTAGGGTTAGGGTTAGTGCTATAGTTAGGGTTACTGTTAGGGTTAGGGTTACTGTTAGGCTAAAGTTAGGGTTACTGTTAGTTAGGGTTAGTTTTACTGTTAGGTCAAAGTTAGGGTTACTGTTAGGGTTAGGGTTTCTGTTAGTTAGGGTTAGTTTTACTGTTAGGCTAAAGTTAAGGTTACTGTTAGGGTTAGAGTTACTGTTAGGGTTACTGTTAAGGTTAGGGTTACTGTTAGGCTTAAGTTATGGTTATTGTTAGGCTAAAGTTAGCGTTAGGGTCAGGCTAAAGTTAGGGTTGGGGTTAGGCTAAAGTTAGGGTTATTGTTAGGCTAAAGTTAGGGTTAGGCTAAAGTTAGGGTTATGCTAAAGTTAGGGTTAGGATAAAGTTAGTGCTAGTGTTAGGCTAAAGTTAGGGTTAGGGTTGGGGATAAAGCTTGGGTTAGGATTGAGACTAAAATTTGGGTTAGAGTTGGAGCTAGGGTTGGGGTTGGGATAAGGGTTAGTGGTGTGTTGGGGTTAGGGTTTTGGTTAGGGTTATGGTTGGGATTAGGGTCAGGGGTGTGTTGGTGTTAGGATTGTGGTTAGGGTTATGGTTAGGGTTGGGATTAGGGTCAAATGTGTGTTTGGATTAGGGTTGGAATTAGAATTGGGGGGTTTCCACTGTTTAGGCACATCAGGGGCTTTGCAAACACAACATGATGCCTGCAGTCCATTCCATCAAAGTCTGCAATCCAAAACTTCACTACTTCCCTTCCAAGCCCTGCTGTTTGCCTAAACAGTGGTTCCCCCCACATATGGAGTATCAGCATACTCAGGACAAATTGGACAACAACTTTCAGGGTCCAATTTCTCCTGTTACCCTTGTGAAAGTAATATATTGGGGGCTAAAAGATCATTTTTGTGGGAAAAAAAGATTTTTTTATTTTCACGGCTCTACATTATAAACTTTAGTGAAACATTTGGGCTTCAAAGTGCTCACCACACATCTAGATAAGTTCTTTGGGTGGTCCAGTTTCCAAAATGGGGTCACTTGTTGGAGGTTTCTACTGTTTAGGCACATCAGGGGCTCTGCAAACACAACATGACTCCCGCAGACCATTCCATCAAAGTCTGCATTCCAGAACGTCACTACTTCCCTTCTAAGCCCCACCGTGTGCCCAAACAGTAGTTTTCTCCAACATATGGGATACCAGCATACTCAGGACAAATTGGAAAACAACTTTTGAGGTTCAATTTCTCCTATTACCCTTGTGAAAATAATATATTGGGGGCTAAAAGATCATTTTTGTGAAAAAATTTTTTTATTTTCACGGTTCTATATTTTAAACTTTAGGTAAACTCTTGGGGGTTCAAAGTACTCACCACACATCTAGATAAGTTCCTTGGGTGGTCTAGCTTCCAAAATGAGGTCACTTGTGGGAGGTTTCTACTGTTTAAGCACATCAGGGGCTCTGCAAACGCAACATGATGACCATTCCATCAGTCTGCATTACAAAATGTCGCTACTTCCCTTCTGAGCCCCACTATGTGCCCAAACAATAGTTTTCTCCCACATATGGGATACCAGCGTACTCAGGACAAATTGGACAACAACTCTTTGAGTCCAATTTCTCCTGTCACACTTGTGAAAATAAAAAAATTGGGGGCTAAAAGATCATTTTTGTGGAAAAAAAGATGTTTTTTTCAGGGCTCTACTCTATAAACTTTAGGGAAACACTTGGGGGTTCAAAGTGCTCACCACACATCTAGATAAGTTCTTTGGGTAGTCTAGTTTCCAAAATGGTGTCACTTGTGGGGGGATTCCACTGTTTAGGCACATCAGGGGCTCTCCAAACGTAACATGGCGTCCGATCTCAATTCCAGCCAATTCTGCATTGAAAAAGTCAAACAGCGCTCCTTCCTTTCCGAGCTCTGCCGTGCCCCTAAACAGTGGTTTAGCCCCACATATGGGGTATCAGCGTACTCAGGATAAATTGCAAAACAACTTTAGGCATCTAATTTCTCCTGTTACCCTTGGGAAAATAAAAATTTTGGGGCGAAAAGATATATTTTGGGGAAAAAATATGATTTTTTATTTTCACGGCTCTACGTTATAAACTTCTGTGAAGCACTTGGGGGTTCAAAGTGCTCACCACACATCTAGATAAGTTCCTTGAGTGGTCTAGTTTCCAAAATGGTGTCAATTGTCAGGGGTTTTCACTGTTTAGGCACATCAGGCACTCTCCAAACACGACATGGCGTCCGATCTCAAATGCAGCCAATTCTGCATTGAAAAAGTCAAACGGTGCTCCTTCCCTGCTAAGCTCTACTGTGCTCCCAAACAGAGATTTACCAACAAATATGGGGTATCTGCATATTCAGGAGAAATTGCACAAAAAAATTGTTGTTCATTGTCTCTTTTTACACTTGTGAAAATAAAAAAAAATTGGTTCTGAAGTAAAATGTTTGTGAAAAAAGTTAAATGTTTATTTTTTCCTTCCATATTCCATTCATTCATGGCACCTGAAGGGTTAGTAAACTTCTTGAATGTGGTTTTGAGTACCTCAAGGGGTGCAGTTTTTAGAATGGTGTCACTTTTGGGTATTTTCTGTCATATTGACCCCACAAAGTCACTTCAAATGTGAGGTGGTCCCTAAAAAAATGGTTTTGTAAAT
Organism: Dendrobates tinctorius; assembly: GCF_039654945.1. Classification (NCBI taxonomy): domain Eukaryota; kingdom Metazoa; phylum Chordata; class Amphibia; order Anura; family Dendrobatidae; genus Dendrobates; species Dendrobates tinctorius. The sequence continues at coordinate 32,195,896 of NW_027361766.1, forward strand.
TTTGTTGTAAAAATGAGAAATCACTGGTCAACTTTTAACCCTTATAAATTCCTAACAAAAAAAATTGTTTCCAAAATTGTGCCGATGTTAAGTAGACATGTGGGAAATGGTATTTGTTAACTATTTTGTGCGATATAACACTCTGATTTGAGGGCATAAAAATTAAAAGTTTGAAAATTGCAAAATTTTCAAAATTTTCGCCAAATTTCCATTTTTTTAACAAATAATCGCAAGTCATGTCAAAGAAATTGTACCACTATCATGAAGTACAATATGTTGTGTGAAACACTGTCAGAATCACCAGGATACATTGAAGTGTTCTAGAGTTATGACCTCATAAAGTGACACTGGTCAGAATTGAAAAAATTGGCCCGGGCACAAAGGCAAAAACAAGGCTCTGACTTCCTTGACTAGAAGTAAGGAGCCAGCATGGGACCAAAGAAGAGACAGTCATCCTTTTACTTCCAAAAGCAGAATTTACTACATACTTGAAGTATTAGTCTTCAATATACACTGTATTATAAGTGCAATGCTTCTGTGCAACAAAAAAGGAGAAACAATACATTTTAGTTCTCAATTTTATTTATAGTTAGAGTGAAATTAAAGACCACAGAGTAGAAAATAATTTAAAAAATCTTGCTCACTTTTTTTTCTGAGCAAAACTCTCAGAAATGATGAGGGAGGCAATTTATTCGGAATGACATTCACTCAATACCATTTGCAAAATGATTTTTTAATACAATTAAAAATGATTTTCTGTAGAATGGAAAGAAGGGGAAAAAAATCTGATGAACTTTCCACTGGAATGAAACATTGATCAGTTGATCAAATGGTGCGTGCATTTTTTTTAATGAACTTATAACTGTTTCAGTGCTGGAAACATACTATATGACTTATGTTACTGAATAATTTCACTTTAATGGTAACCCAGGATTCTGAAAAAGACCAGGTGCCACACAATGGTACATCAAAATTACAATTTTGTTAAATACACAAAATGACACATAATTAAAAAGAAGGTACCAGACCAATCAAAGGGACCCCAAATTTGTGGAACCACAACACTGAAAATATCTTGCAAAGGGCAGTTCAATATGGTACGTACATGAGAAGTAACCGATGTAAGAAAATAGGGAAAAAATTGCCTGCTGCTAATTAATATATCGCCACCAGGCATATATAATGGAACGGCTATCTAGCCCATAGTCCTAATGGCATTCCCTCCCCTATAGTGTCAATACTCCCATATACAAAAAACAGATATGAACCAAAGTGGCTAAAATGCAAGAAAGTAAGGGAAGGGGGAGGGGAGCTCAATCACCAGTAAATAATCTCCCGACACGCGTTTCGCACTGCTTCATCATGGAGCCTCCATGATGAAGCAGTGCGAAATGCGTGTCGGGGGATAGGAGACGCCAGGGAAGCACCACTGACTTTGCGGTATGTCAATTCAGCAACTATTATGCTCTTGCTAGCATTCTTTCATAGGTGACTAAGGAGATTGATAGGGAATATCTTGGAGAGTGGGGTCACTGGGCTTATCTGCATGTCTGAAGACAGTTTTATTTATTTTTCCCTATTTTCTTACATCGGTTACTTCTCATGTATGTACCATATTGAAATGCCCTTTGCAAGATATTTTCAGTGTTGTGGTTCCACAAATTTGGGGTCCTTTAATTGGTCTGGTACCTTCTTTTTAATTATGTGTCATTTTGTGTATTTAATAAAATTGTAATTTTGATGTACCATTGTGTGGCACCTGGTCTTTTTCAGAATCCTGGGTTACCATTAAAGTGAAATTATTATTGTTCTATGGTGCATCATCCTCCTGGTGGGGGATTAATACTACGTGGGCAATTTTTGTGAAGTTTATGTTACTGAATGTCTAAGCAAATCACCTACTTTTCTATATCCTTCTGACATTAAGACTAGCTTTGCAAATTACTTTGCAGTATGGAAAAAATCTATATAACTTTGTAACTGTAGGAAATTCATGTGGTAAATGCACTCAGATCTCCATTAATTATACTTAAAATAGAAATCTAGGAAAAAGAAAAAAGGATCTGGTAGCGGTAAACTATTATACCATTTCAGTCATTCTCTACATGTCACATTTTCAAATTAGCTTCATAAGGACAAATTAAACAATCAGAAAAACCCGAACTGACATGGAAAAATAAGAGTACAAAAAATAGATCCCTGGTTTAGTATAAGTATTTGAGGCCTGTGGGCAGGTCTTTCCTTGGTTTCTCTGGCTTAGAGCAGGAAGATGACTCTGTCTGTAGTTTACTTAGCAAACTCCTGGTGACAGGTTCACTTTAAAGGCCCCATCTCACATAACGAGATCGTTAGCGAGATCACTGAAACGTCACAGATTTTGTGACGTAACAGTGACCTCGCCAGCGATCTCGCTACGTGTGACACATAACGGCGACTGCCCCCCTCGCTGGATATCGCTGATCATGCTCGAATGTCCTGGGCCATTTTTTCATTGTTGGCTTCCCGCTGGCCAGCATGCATCGCTGTGTTTGACCCCGACGAGCGACCTCATTGGCGACGCAGAACTCAGGGACACAGGCGGGAGTCATCAGAGTAGCAGCTGTGTGACAAGGTACCAACGACCACCGAGGTCGTTATACGGATCGCAGTATCGTTGCTGCGTCGTTGAATAGATCTGCCTGTTTGACAGCTTACTAGCGACCATGTAGCAATGCACGAGCGATCCTTACTAGGTTGTATCATTGTCGGGATCGCTGGAGCGTCGCTATGTGAAACGGGACCCTAAGGCATGTGCCCTGCAGATTTTAAGATTAAAAATCCACACTAAAAATGTCATTGCACCTCATCTTGTTCTAATCAGAAACTGTGACAGTCAAAGAGTCATTAAGAATATTGGATATGGCAGTGAACTATTAGCCTTGTTTATTCTACCTATGCTATTTGAAATATGTAAATAGAATGTTAATTAAATGTAATAGTACAAGTAACAGTTTTAAATTTTTATTTCACATCCTTTCTTAACATAGTCTTGAAAGTGTGAAACATTAAGAAACCGTTAGTGGTGTTTTTGTGTTGCTATGCAATAACTATACTGTGTGATATATTCCATTGTCTATACACTTTGGAGGGGGCATAACGATCACAGTGACAGAAGGTGTGACTTTTACCAAACTTTTGCTGGAGGGGAGCCCGCCAATTTCACTTGGATGTGCAACTTCAGAAATGTATTGCGGCAAAAGACCCGCCAGCTCCCTACAGTGCAATACATACAGCCAGCCAATCCCACGACTGCAGCCAATGTCAGTTTGCCAGTGACACACGGCACATTGCAGTGACGTCATGCGCTGCCTATGTGGGCAGTTGACTCCTGCCTCTAATACAGAAGAGGACGCCATGCGGTGTGGGAGAGATGGAAGGTAAGTAGAATAATTTGATTATTTTTAAAATAATACCAGAATAGGAACATTATACCTGAAGGGGGGATATTATACAAAAATATGGACATTTTACCAGAATGGGGACATTATCCCATAAAGGGGACATTATACAAGGATAGGGACAATATACCAGAATGGAAGACATTGTACTAGGATGGGCATATTATACCAGAATCAGGTTTTTATCCCAGAATGAGGACTTTATACCAGAATAGTGATATTATGCCAGAATGAGTACATTATTCCAAAATGGGGACATTATAACAGAATGGGGGACATTATACCAGAATAGGGGATATTATATCAGAATGAAGACATTATACCAGGATAGGGACATTATACCAGAATTTTGCACACATTATCATCGCTGTCCCCGATGGGTTTCACAATCTAAATTTTCTATCTTTGGAATGTGGGAGGAAACCAGATTACCTGGAGGAAACCCACACAAACAGGGGGAGAACATACAAACTTCTTGCAAATGTTGTCCTTCAGTTGTGGCCAAAAGTATTGACACCCCTGCAATTCTGTCAGCTAATACTCAGTTTCTTCCTGAAAATGATTGCAAACACAAATTCTTTGGTATTATTATCTTCATTTAATTTGTCTTAATTGAAAAAACACAAAAGAGAATGAAGAAAAAAGCAAAACATTGATCATTTCACACAAAACTCCAAAAATGGGCCAGACAAAAGTATTGGCACCCTCAGCCTAATACTTGGTTGCACAACCTTTAGCCTAAATAACTGCGACCAACCGCTTCCGGTAACCATCAATGAGTTTCTTACAATGCTCTGCTGGAATTTTAGACCATTCTTCTTTGGCAAACTGCTCCAGGTCCCTGATATTAGAAGGGTGCCATCTCCAAACTGCCATTTTTAGATCTCTCCACAGGTGTTCTATGGGATTCAGGTCTGGACTCATTGCTGGCCACCTTAGAAGTCTCCAGTGCTTTCAAACCATTTTCTAGTGCTTTTTGAAGTGTGTTTTGGGTCATTGTCCTGCTGGAAGACCCATGACCTCTGAGGGAGACCCAGCTTTCTCACACTGGGCCCTACATTATGCTGCAAAATTTGTTGGTAGTCTTCAGACTTCATAATGCCATGCACACGGTCAAGCAGTCCAGTGCCAGAGGCAGCAAAGCAGCCCCAAATAATCAGGGAACCTCCACCATGTTTGACTGTAGGGACCGTGTTTTTTTCTTTGAATGTCTCTTTTTTTCTCCTGTAAACTCTATGTTGATGCCTTTGCCCAAAAAGCTCTACTTTTGTCTCATCTGACCAGAGAACATTCTTCCAAAACATTTTAGGCTTTCTCAGGTAAGTTTTGGCAAACTCCAGCCTGGCTTTTTTATGTTTTGCGTAAGAAGTGGGGGTCTTCCTGGGTCTCCTACCATACAGTCCCTTTTCATTCAGACGTCAATGGATAGTACGGGTTGACACTGTTGTACCCTCGGACTGAAGGGCAGCTTGAACTTGTTTGGATGTTAGTCGAGGTTCTTTATCCAACATCCGCACAATCTTGCATTGAAATCTCTTGTCAATTTTTCTTTTCCGTCCACGTCTAGGGAGGTTAGCCACAGTGCCATGGGCTTTAAACTTCTTGATGACACTGCGCACGGTAGGCACAGGAACATTCTGGTCTTTGGAGATGGACTTGTAGCCTTGAGATTGCTCATGCTTCCTCACAATTTGGTTTCTCAAGTCCTCAGACAATTCTTTGGTCTTCTTTCTTTTCTCCATGCTCAATGTGGTACACACAAGGACACAGGACAGAGGTTGAGTCAACTTTAATCCATATCAACTGGCTGCAAGTGTGATTTAGTTATTGCCAACACCTGTTAGGTGCCACAGGTAAGTTACAGGTGCTGTTAATTACACAAATTAGAGAAGCATCACATGATTTTTCGAACAGTGCCAATACTTTTGTCCACCCTCTTTTTTATGTTTGGTGTGGAATTATATCCAATTTGGCTTTAGGACAATTCTTTTTGTGTTTTTTCATTTAAGACAAATTAAATGAAGATAATAATACCAAAGAATTTGTGTTTACAATCATTTTCAGGAAGAAACTGAGTATTATCTGACAGAATTGCAGTGGTGTCAATACTTTTGGCCACAACTGTAGGTGGGATTTTAACCCAGGACCCCAGCGCTGCAAGGAATAATTCTTACTAATGAACCGAAACATCACCATGTTGGGCAACTAAATAAAAGTCTTCAGAATGAGGACATTATACCTGGATAAGGGTATTATACCAGAATGGGGGACTGTTGTGAGCTCTCTTGATCTCTTGATCCGACTTTTGAGGCAAGGCTCCCTCTGGTGGATACTGCTGGTAGTGGTGCTGGTCAACATGATGTTAACCCAACAGCTGCAGAAGATAATTGGAGGAGTGGTGGTAGTGACTGGGACTACATAAGTGAGCAGACTTCTCTCAGTGACTGCCGTTGATACTCCTTTCTTTGCTTACTGAGGATTTCTGTCTGCTGCCTGATCCTGCATTTTTTCAGCTAAGTGTCATTTGCTAAACCCTTTGCATCTGTTTTTGCCTTGCTGTCAGGGGTCAGCTTGCTCCCCCTGGGGCTGCTGGTTCCTGCCCTGTGTTTTTGTATCTTGTGTTTGTTTGCTCGGTCCCCTGCTGTATTAGCCTGTTGCTAGCCGCCAGTTCACACCTGAGTGCTGATATAGTGGGGGCGAGGTTGTTCAAACCTCAGTATTTTTGCACATCAGTCGTGTTGGATTTATTAGGCTTTTTGCGTGATTGCAGCAAGTGCATTTTCTGTCCTGTCCTATCTAGTCAGTGTGGGTCCCATCATTTGCTCAGTCTATTTTCTGTCTGTGTTTGTGCCTCATCTTGTCTCACCGACAATATATGTTTGGGGGCTGTCTATTCCTTTGGGGAGTTTAGATTTCACCTTTCTGTCTTTAGGCTTAGTTAGTCCTCCGGCTGTGATGAGGTGTCTAGGGCTACTGCTAGTTGTGTTGTTAAGATCAGGGGTCTGCAATCCGCTGAGCAACCAACCTCTCTCGTGTTCTGGTGGCATAGCCTATTGTGCTCTCCTCCTCGGTGACCCATTCATAACAGGGAGAAACAAAAAAGAGAAAGCGCTACCGAAAATATGCACACTACATCATGATATAGTAAGTGAATGAACACAGCTTTTATTGGCACACAATGTTAAAGAAGGTGCAAATTAAAAACAATTAAAACAGGGACTTCAGAGCAGGTACCTGCCAAAGCATGGAAAGATGAACGTATCCAATCATATTAAATATCATGATACTAGGTATAAATATACCCAAATATAATACAAATATATGGTAAACCTCACAAATAATACTAGGAGGTCAAAGGGTTAAATAATGAAATCAATAAAGAAACCCTAACAGTTCACAGATAATGACCCACAACCCAAATGAGAAACGAGATGGATCATGCATGAAAACCCATACAAGTCGAGAGGAAGGGGAGCTGCAATAGGATCTAAGGGGATCGTTCCGGCTAGAGAAAGTATGCCCAAATAAAGGGGGTACACAAAATAATGCACCTCAACCCCAAGAACAAGGAAATCCAATGGAGCCTCCCACAAACCCCCAGACGTGGAGCAAGATTCAAAAAAACAGTTTACCAAAGGTCATCCATCCATGCACAGGTAAGACGGCAGGACCCACAGAGGAGCCCCAGAGAGTGGCCCCACACGTATCGCCGTATCAGGTACTGCTTTGTCAGGGGAAGTATCAGATTGTGGCCCAGCAGCATACAAATACCTTTAATGATTAGACAGGAGGCCACACCGGTGTGAAGGAACCCAGGAACAAACAGGGGAGGAGCGCGTCAGCCAGCCGGGCGGAAGCAGAGGGAGTAATGCGATGAGCAGACGTCTCTGACTCACCGTGTCAAGAGTGCATGCATCCAGTGGAATACAAACCACAGACACTGGAACGCAAGCGGTCAGGAACCAGGAAGTGTTCCTGCATCCATAGCGCATGCGTTAACCACCAGACAATATCAAAAAAGGCAACCGAGCCAGAGAAGGTCCCCATATCCATGGCCCATATACAAAGCGCCGACCAGGCAAATAAGCCAAAGAAGAATCCTATACCTATAGCGCATGCGCTAAATGCCATAAATAAATGGCAGGACAAAAAGACAAATAACAAAACAACATGACATGAAGCGAACACATAGAATCACACCACAAACATACAGATACAAGGGGGAACATGCATACCCAGACAAAAATGGACACCAAGGGGTCCACATGAGAAGCATGATTTTATTAGGGGAAATTATGAATCAGTGTATGCACATATATTAAAACCTCACTCAAAATAAATTGTTTAATGAATTGCCTGCAAAATATATTCAAAATAAAATTGTTTCATGGAATCTATCCCAGATGGAATTAATCTATGCATAGAGATAAGGCTCAATAGAGCAACAACATGCCAATAGCAGCAGTTTTTTATTATCCAAGTGCCGAAGAGCACTTAAAACAAAAGAGTTTAGGATAATTATGAAGTAAGTTTAAAAATCTCAATTTCCAGAACAAGGGATAGATCCGTGCATTTCAAGCCACGATGGATAATAACACGGACCAAAACTGGTGACAGAATATATATAATAATGGCCAAAATCAGCCAATTAGAGAATGAACCCCCTAAAAAAGGGGGGGGGGAGGGGAAGAAGGGAGGGGGGAGGGAGGGGAAGGAAAGGAAAAAATTGATCCTATGCAGCCACACAACAGGAAAAGACTCTACCAGATATAAGACGGAAAATGGAACAAAAGGAACCCCCAAACACATGAAGCAATAAGCCCTCTTGTAAGGCCGGAGCCGCCCAGAAGTAAAAAAAAAAGTAGACACAGCCGAATAACCATAGATAGATAAAATCTGAAAGAAAAATATAATTTCTCCAAACTGCATAATTTAGTTTCATTTAATTTTATTTAAGGATTTCAAGCATAGGGAACACCGGACAAAGAGAATTAAAAATTGCCCAATTGATGGGGGACACAAAAGGTAGGGGAACACAGGAACAACAAAGTACCAAAAATGGTATTATCAGAGAAAATCCCCTATTGGTAGTCCAAAGAACCCATAACCACCGAGGAAGTTCAGTCCAAACTATCACATCATGAACTCGGATGGACTTTCATGGATCCCGGATGTGAAGGGGTTGAGCCAACTTGAAACAGATAACGGGAGAACTCTGGGGAAGCTCCATCCTTATTGAACCCAAGGTCAACATGGACCAGGCCAAAATGTGAAGTATCCAGAATGCAGATGAAGATACCAATGCCGATGATAGATCAGGATTTAGCCAAGGAAGTCCATAAACAGGAGTTCTTCATTCATACCTGTTGGTACAGTAGAACCAAGGTTAAAAATCCAACGGGACTCTGCTTGCAGCAATAACTTCTTGGGACAACCCCCCCTATTGGAGATCCTGATTATTTGTAACCCAACCACCTGTACGTTATTCAGCCTCCCTGAATGATAGGTGAGAAAATGTGATGCCACCGAGATAAGGGTTTTACCTTTGGATGCATCAGAGGCGGCCAAGTGGATGGTGGAGAAGTGCTTCTGGATTCTGCATCGCAGTTCCTGTGAAATTTGACCCACGTACACCTGCGGGCAAGGGCACACCAAGGCATAAACCACATGACTGGTCTTACAATTGATGTAATCATGGAGCTTGTGACCCTTACCATTAGTTGGATGTAAAAACACCCTCCTAGTGGAACGCATGTATGGACGCACATTGAAATTACCACACGCAAAAGAACCCCTCAGAGAAATGCCACGATTAAGCCTTACAGACTGCCTGACATAATGGCTCCTATTGAGCAGATCTTTAAGGTTTGGCGCTCTTCTCGCTGTTAGGAGAGGGCGATCGCTAATTATATTGGACGTTTGAAGGTCAGTAGTCAATATACCCCAATGTTTTTGCAAAATTCCTCTTACCTGGGTCCAATGAGAGTTGTATGTCATGATAAACAGTGGCTTTTGGTCCACAACTCTCCGGCTTGGAGCTAACAAAGAACATTGTGATTCAGTACTGGCCCGTTGATACACTGTTGAAATGATTCTGCGAGGGTAGTTCCTGTTTTTGAAACGGTCAGTTAGCTTAGAGGCTTCATCACGAAAATCGTCATAGTTAGTACAGTTTCTTCTAAGCCTTAAGAACTGACCCGTGGGGACACCCTTCTTTATGTGAAATGGGTGAAAGCTCCGGAAGTCCAAGAGACTGTTCGTCGCCGTGGGCTTACGAAACAAGGTGGTATTCATTTTTCCATGTTCCAAAGACACGTGAAGATCCAAAAAGGTCACTGAGGAAGAGGACATAGAATGGGTTAAAAGAATGTTAAGTGTATTTTTATTGAGATCCTCAATAAAGCATTGGCACTCCTCCTCAGTACCTAACCAGGCAAAAAACACGTCATCTATATAACGCGACCAATAACCGACTTTCTGCTTGAGCCACTCAGATGGGAAAACAATTGTGGCTTCCCACCAACCCAAGAAAAGGTTTGCCAGGGCACACCTCGCCCCCATGGCCACGCCAGAGATCTGCAAATAGAATGATCTATCAAATAGAAAAAAATTATGTTTTAAAACAAAATCCAATAGATCAATAACCAGTGAATCATGCACTCTATCCCAGTTGGTCAGTGAGTTAAGAAAAAACAGGACTGCTGAGATACCATCGGAATGTGCAATATTGGAATACAAAGACTCCACATCACATGTCACAAGAATGGACCCAGATGGTAGTTCGATGTCCTGGCAGATCCTGAGAAAATGTGAGGTATCCTGCACAAAGGATGGTATCTCCTTAACTAGGGGTTGAAGAAAATAGTCTACATAGACACACACACCTTCTCACAGAGGCTGCCGATGCTAGCCACAATAGGGCGGCCAGGAGGTTTGTGCAAATTTTTGTGCACCTTCGGCAACATGTAGAAGGTGGGTGTAATGGGCTGCTCAACCCACAAAAATTTGAACTCCTGATGATTGATGATGCCAAGGTCAAGAGCCTTGTCCAACACTCTCCTCAGTTTGGTTGAAAACACCCCTGTAGGGTCTGAAGGCAATTTACGATAGAATCTATTATTATTAAGTTGGCGATGTGCTTCCTCAAGATAAAGTTTGTGTGGCCACAAAACCACATTTCCTCCCTTATCAGCCTCTTTAACAACAAATTCCTTATTGGACCTAAGGTTAGCAATAGCCAATCTTTCTGCTGGGCTGAGATTATTATGAAAAGAGCCCGAAGAAGATAGAGATGAAATATCTTTCTTAACCAACTCAAAGAATATACGGATGGCTGGAACCAATGAGAAGGGGGGAGTCGTAGTTGACTTAGTCTTATAGGGGAAGCGCTTCATACCCACACTAGAAGATTCCTCCTGAATAGTATTGAGCGATACCGTTCGATACCCAAAAATATCGTATCGGATGGTATCGGCCGATACGAAAAAAATATCGGGTATCGCCAATTCCGATACCGGAAGTCCCATTCAAGTCAATGGGACTTCCGGTATCGGAATTAAAAAAAGCCCTTTATTTCCTTGTTGGCTAATTCTACATAATGGAAAACAAATAAGAATCATGTAGAATGTATTGTGGGAGGTGGAGGAGACATTAAAGGCATAGTGGTTTATTCAAATCACATGGCATAGCATTAATTCCAATTTTTTTTTTCAAGACGTTCGGAGTTAAAAAGATATTGACTATGTTAACTTTTTTATATTTTGTCAGATATGTATGTTTCACAACTTCCATGCTCTTCACCTTCTTTTGTACTTCTCCCAAACTTTCTCCTTCATGATCCGCAGCAGTAGCATTTTTTTCATCAACTTTTTCTTCACCTTATTCGTCTTCTTCTTCACCTTCTTCCCATTAATTTTTTTTTTCCATTCTTCATATTCTTCTTATTCGGCTATTATTAATTTTCATATGCTATTTCTTCATCTTCTTCCTATTCTTCTTTTTCTTCATTTTCTTATGGTGACAGGCATTCCTGTAGTACTTATCTATAAAAGTTATAAGATTACACCTTACGTTCTGCCTGTCACAAAAGATTTACAACAGGATTTGTCCGCGTTCAGTTTGGCCTGCAGCAGCAGGCATTTTCCAGGGGCACCACGAGGAGGAACGGACTCACCCCCATTTACTGCTTAGTCTTCTTCTGCTTATAATTTTGATTTCTTCTATGCTGATTTTTAGTCTTATGCTTAATGTTCTTCTGCTTTCTGTTCTTCTGCTTTTGCTTCTTTTGCTTCTTGTTCTTCTGTCTTTTGTTCTGTATCTTCGTGGTTGTCGTCATGTTCTTTGTCCTCTTGGTCTTCTTATTTAAGGCCATATTTCTGGTCTTCTTTGGTATGGTCTTCAGGGTCGTCGTCATCAGGGTCGTCGTCATGGAGATCAATAAGGATTACCAAAGACAATTTCAAAAAGCTTGATCTTGGAAATGTAGCGGAAGGTACAAGAAGGCTGAGAAACTGGCGAGAACCAGCTGACAGTACTGGAACCCGTAGTGGCAGCAGAAGGAACAATAGCCAATGGCACTACTGAGGAACAGCTGACGGTGCTGGACGGTTACTATGCAGGAGGTACCTGTGCTAGAAACCACTACCAAGGACCAGCTGACGTTGCTGGACCTCGGATACCGAGATGGAGGCACCTAGGCCAAAGGCTCTGGCGAGAACCAGCAGACAGTGCTGGAACCCGGATGGGTAGCAGAAGGAACAAGAGCCAATGGCACTACCGAGGACCAACTGACGGTGCTGGACCACGGTTACTAAGCAGAAGGTACCTGTGCTAAAAAGCACTACCAAGGACCAGCTGACGGTGCTGGTCTTTGGATACCGAGATGGAGGCACCTAGGCCAAAGGCTCTGGCGAGAACCAGCAGACAGTGCTGGAACCCGGATGGGTAGCAGAAGGAACAAGAGCCAATGGCACTACCGAGGACCAACTGACGGTGCTGGACCACGGTTACTAAGCAGAAGGTACCTGTGCTAAAAAGCACTACGAAGGACCAGCTGACGGTGCTGGACCTCGGATACCGAGATGGAGGCACCTAGGCCAAAGGCTCTAGCGAGAACCAGCTGACAGTGCTGGAACCCGGGTGGGTAGCAGAAGGAACAAGATCCAATGGCACTACCGAGGACCAACTGACGGTGCTGGACCACGGTTACTAAGCAGAAGGTACCTGTGCTAAAAAGCACTACCAAGGACCAGCTGACGGTGCTGGACCTCGGATACCGAGATGGAGGCACCTAGGTCAAAGGCTCTGGCGAGAACCAGCTGACAGTGCTGGAACCCGGGTGGGTAGCAGAAGGAACAAGAGCCAATGGCACTACCGAGGACCAACTGACGGTGCTGGACCACGGTTACTAAGCAGAAGGTACCTGTGCTAAAAAGCACTACCAAGGACCAGCTGACGGTGCTGGACCTCGGATACCGAGATGGAGGCACCTAGGCCAAAGGCTCTGGCGAGAACCAGCTGACAGTGCTGGAACCCGGGTGGGTAGCAGAAGGAACAAGACCCAATGGCACTACCGAGGACCAACTGACGGTGCTGGACCACGGTTACTAAGCAGAAGGTACCTGTGCTAAAAAACACTACCAAGGACCAGCTGACGGTGCTGGACCTCGGATACCGAGATGGAGGCACCTAGGCCAAAGGCTCTGGCGAGAACCAGCTGACAGTGCTGGAACCCGGGTGGGTAGCAGAAGCTACCCATCCAAAGTAAAGTAGCCATGCCGCAAGCCGGCCACAGTTACCGAAACCCACAGTCCTACAGGGGGTCCATGTCCCATTGGCACTACGGATCCAGCCTTCAGTGCCAGTTCCCGCAGCCCACATAGGAGTCACCTAAACTGCAGGCACCGTAGAGTCGGCTAACCCGGTCGCAAGACGACAGGACTACGGATTGGTGGCATAGTGACCTTGACACTACCCGGAAACAGCTGGCATGCTGGAACCAGGCTGGGCAACAGGGAGTACCCGTGCCAAAGACACTGCCGAGAACCAGCTGACAGTGCTCGAACCCGGGTGGGTAGCAGAAGGAACAAGAGCCAATGGCACTACCGAGGACCAACTGACGGTGCTGGACCACGGTTACTAAGCAGAAGGTACCTGTGCTAAAAAGCGCTACCAAGGACCAGCTGACGGTGCTGGACCTCGGATACCGAGATGGAGGCACCTAGGCCAAAGGCTCTGGCGAGAACCAGCTGACAGTGCTGGAACCCGGGTGGGTAGCAGAAGGAACAAGAGCCAATGGCACTACCGAGGACCAACTGACGGTGCTGGACCACGGTTACTAAGCAGAAGGTACCTGTGCTAAAAAGCACTACCAAGGACCAGCTGACGGTGCTGGACCTCGGATACCGAGATGGAGGCACCTAGGCCAAAGGCTCTGGCGAGAACCAGCTGACAGTGCTGGAACCCGGGTGGGTAGCCGAAGGTACCCATCCAAAGCAAAGTAGCCAGGCCGCAAGCCGGCCGCAGTTACCGGAACCCACAGTCCTACAGGGGGTCCATGTCCCATTGGCACTACGGATCCAGCCTTCAGTGCCAGTTCCCGCAGCCCACATAGGAGTCACCTAAACTGCAGGCACCGTAGAGTCGGCTAACCCGGCCGCAAGACGACAGGACTACGGATTGGTGGCATAGTGACCTTGACACTACCCGGAAACAGCTGGCGTGCTGGAACCAGGCTGGGCAACAGGGAGTACCCGTGCCAAAGACACTGCCGAGAACCAGCTGGCGGTGCTGGAACCCAGATGGGTAGCAAAAGCTACAAGAGCCAATGGCACTACCGAGGAAGAGCTGACGTTGCTGGACCACGGTTACTAGGCAGGAGGTACCTGTGCTAGAAAGCACTACCAAGGACCAGCTGACGGTGCTGGACCTTCGGATACCGAGATGGAGGCACCTAGGACAAAGGCTCTGGCGAGAACCAGCTGACAGTGCTGGCACCCGGGTGGGTAGCAGAAGGTACCCATCCAAAGCAAAGTAGCCAGGCCGCAAGCCGGCCGCAGTTACCGAAACCCACAGTCCTACAGGGGGTCCATGTCCCATTGGCACTACGGATCCAGCCTTCAGTGCCAGTTCCCGCAGCCCACATAGGAGTCACCTAAACTGCAGGCACCGTAGAGTCGGCTAACCTGGCTGCAAGACGACAGGACTACGGATTGGTGGCATAGTGACCTTGACACTACCCGGAAACAGCTGGCGTGCTGGAACCAGGCTGGGCAACAGGGAGTACCCTGCCAAAGACACTGCCGAGCACCAACTGGAGTTGTTGGAACCCAGGGACAATCATGGTGAAGGCCGAGGCCTACTTGGTGGTATTTTGAGATTGTTTGTAGTCTACAACAGACTGTCAACATGCTCCAATTAGGCATCTGTCTCCACTCTGTTTCCAGGATTTCACGTGACCACCAACACCGCCAGTTTATGCGTACAGTAGCCGTCTGCCCAATCCACACGTGTTCCTGTGTTACTGGGGTTCTGTAATGTCAGCAGATCCCCTGATGTGTGTCTGCCAATGTCTCCTGCTCTGTCCACATTCCCACCACTTGCAGTGGGAAGGTGGACAGCGCAGGAGACAGTGGCGCAAACACATTGGGTGATCAGCTCACGTAACAGAACACCAGGAACACAGGAACATGTGTGGAATGCGCGGACGGCAACTGTGAGCAGGAAATGGCGGTGCTGGAGGTCAGGGGAAATACTAGAGACAGAGTGGAGACAGAGGCCAAATCAGAGAATGTTTAAATCTGAAGTAGTTACAATTTGGAGGCAGCAGCACTTTGCCCTCCACACAGCAGGGGATCAGCTGACGTTACTGACCCCCACTTTCACATGAACAAGTGTGTTTTTCTGTGTGGACAGCACTTCCGAGCACCAACTAGCGTTGTTGGAGCCCAGGGACAATCAGGGTGCAGGCCGAGGCCTACGTGGTGGTAGTTTGAGATTGTTTGTAGTCTACAACAGACTGTCAACATGCTCCAATTAGGCATCTGTCTCCACTCTGTTTCCAGGATTTCACATGACCACCTACACCGCCAGTTTATGTGTACAGTAGCCGTCTGCCCAATCCACACGTGTTCCTGTGTTACTGGGGTTCTGTAATGTCAGCAGATCCCCTGATGTATGTCTGCCACTGTCTCCTGCTCTGTTCACTTTCCCACCGCTTGCAGTGGGAAGGTGGACAGCGCAGGAAACAGTGTCGGACACACATTGGGGGATCTGCTCACGTAACAGAACACCAGGAACACAGGAACACGTGTGGAATGCGTGGACGGCAACTGTGAGCAGGAACTGGCGGTGTTGGAGGTCGGGGGAAATACTAGAGACAGAGTGGAGACAGAGGCCAAATCAGAGAATGTTTAAATCTAAAGTAGTTACAATTTGGAGGCAGCAGCACTTTGCCCTCCACACAGCAGGGGATCAGCTGACGTTACCGACCCCCACTTTCACATGAACAAGTGTGTTTTTCTGTGTGGACAGCACTTCCAAGCACCAACTAGCGTTGTTGGAGCCCAGGGACAATCAGGGTGCAGGCCGAGGCCTACTAGGAGCCAGGTGTAAAGCGGAGGTATTTTGACTTTGGAGGGAGCAGGACACTTTGCCATACACACAGCAGGGGATCAGCTGACGTTACCGAACCCCACTTACACATGAGCGAGTGTTTTGTCTGTGCGGACAGCACTTCTGAGCACCAACTGGCGGTGTCGGAGCCCAGGGAAAATCAGGTAAAAGGCCAAGGCCTACTTGGAGCAAGGTGTAAATCTGAGGTTGTTTGACTGTGGAGGGAGCAGGACACTTTGCCATACACACAGCAGGGGATCAGCAGACGTTACTGAACCCCACTTACACATGAGCGAGCGTTTTGTCTGTGTGGACAGCACTTCTGAGCACCAACTGGCGGCATCGGAGCCCAGGGAAAATCAGGTAGTAGGCCGAGGCCTACTTGGTGGCAGTTTTCGATTGTTTGTTTCTAGACTACTACTAACTGTCAACGTACTCCAATTAGGCCTCTGTCTTCACTCTGTTTCGAGTATTTCCTCTGGCTTCCAACCACGCCAGTTGCTGCTCTGAAATGCCGTCTGCGCAACCCACACTTGTTCCTGTGTTACTAGGGTTCTGTAACAGCAGCTTCTCCCTAGAGGTGAGTCAGGCAATGTCTCCTGCTCTGTCCACTTTTCCACTACAAGTAGTGGGAATGTAGACAAAGCAGGAGACATTGCCGGACTCACCTCTGGAGATGAGCAGATGTTACAGGACCCAGGTAACACAGGAACAAATGTGGATTGTGCAGACGGCACTTGAGAACAGAAACAGGTGGTGTTGTAGGCCGGAGGAAATACTCAAAACAGAGTGGAGACAGAGGGCAAATCAGAGAACATGTTAAATCAGATGTAGTCAGAAGTTGTAGGCAGCAGTAGAGTTTGCCCTCCACACAGCAGGGGATCAGCTGACGTTACCGAACCCCACTTACACATGAGCGAGTGTTTTGTCTGTGTGGACAGCACTTCTGAGCAACAACGGGCGTTGCTGTAGCCCAGGAAATAAAGTTCAGGTCATAGAAACATGAACACAACAGGAGACCTGGATCCTGTTTCCAGCCAATTTTTTATTCTGGAAGAGGACTGGCAAATTCAGGTGAGATCCAGGCCTTGTTCATTTTCAGAAAAGTAAGCCGGTCAACATTATCGGCGGATAGTCGCGTGCGACGGTCTGTTACCACACCACCTGCAGCACTAAAGACACGTTCCGATAATACACTGGCAGCAGGGCAAGCCAGCACCTCCAATGCATACTGGCTAAGCTCTGGCCATGTATCCAGCTTAGAGACCCAATACTTGAACGGGGAAGAGCTGTCTGGGAGTACACTAACAGGGCAAGACAAGTAGTCTGTCACCATCTGACGGAAACGTTGCCTCCTGCTGACTGACGCCGTCTGTGATGGTGTAGCCGTTTCTGGCGGTCCCACAAAACTTTTCCACATTTGGGCCATACTGGCCTTGCCTTGTCCTGCGGCACTGCCTCTGCTACCTCTTTGTGCAGAGCTTCCTCCACTGCCTCTACCCACATGGCTGCTTTGAAAAGCACTACCAGCAACACTTGCTGGGGGAATGGAGAACATGATGGCCTGCACAAGTGTTTCTTGGTACTCCTGCATTTTTTGCTCCCGGTTCAACTGTGGTATGAGGCTTTGTAAGTTGTCCCGGTAGCGAGGATCTAGGAGGGTGTACACCCAATAATCAGCCGTGTGGAGAATGTTGGCGATGCGGCGGTCATTTAACAAGCACTGCAGCATGAAATCAACCATGTGCTGCAGACTGCCAACTCGACTGGAAACGCTGTCCCCAGCTTGAGGCAGCATCTCAGCCTGCTCAGCATCACCCACCCTCGCTGTACACACTGACTACTAGAGCCTTGTGTACCTCCCTCCTCTGGAGAGATGTGTTCCTCCTCCTCCATTGACTCCTCGTCATCCACCTCACTAAGTGTCCCCTGCCTGGGCCTTTGTGTGGAGGCACGTTGCGCAGACTTGTCAGAAGCAGATGGCATTTCTGACTCATCATCCTCGACCTCTTCAAAAACCTCCTCACTTAGTGCTTGTAAGGTTTTTTGAAGCAGACAGATAAGGGGGACAGTCATGCTGACTAGTGCATCATCTGCACTGGCCATCCGCGTGGAGTCATCGAAGGCACGCAAAACTTGGCAGATGTCCCTCATAGTGGCCCACTCAGTGGTGGTGAAGTGTGTCCGGCGCACAGTGCGACTTGTTTGCGCCTGATGCAGCTGGTACTCCATTAGTGCGGCCTGCTGCTCACACAACCGCTCCAACATATGCAACGCTGAATTCCACCTGGTGGGGAGGTCACATATGATGCGATGTTTTGGCAGGCGGAATCGGCGTTGCAGAGATGCAATGCGCGATCTTGCCATGCTGGAACGCCGCAAGTGAGCACACTCTAGGCGAACCTTGTGCAGCAGTGCATCAAGATCCGGATAGTCCCTCAGAAAGCTCTGCACGATCAAATTGAGCACGTGTGCCAGACATGGTATGTGAGTGAGGTTGCCTAGGCCCAGAGCTGCCACTAGATTTCGGCCATTGTCACTCACTACCAAACCTAGTCGGAGATTTGCTGGCACAAACCACACATCGCTCTCCTGCTTGATGGCATTCCAGAGCTCCTGTGCTGTGTGGCTCCGATTCCCCAAAGAAATTAATTTAAGGACGGCCTGTTGACGTTTGGCCACACCTGTGCTCAAAACTGGCCTAACAGGCTCATGCAGTGCTGATTCCGAGGAACTAGAGTAGGAGGAGGAC
The DNA here is from genome assembly GCF_039654945.1 of Dendrobates tinctorius. Taxonomy (NCBI): domain Eukaryota; kingdom Metazoa; phylum Chordata; class Amphibia; order Anura; family Dendrobatidae; genus Dendrobates; species Dendrobates tinctorius. The sequence goes on from NW_027361766.1 coordinate 32,214,697, forward strand.
TCAATATGTACAGACTGCATTCCTGCAATCCTTGGAGTTGGCAGAATATGTACAGAGCCACTCTCCAGATCTGTACCCGGCTCCACAACATTGACCCAATGGGCAGTGAGGGAAAGGTATCGTCCCTGTCCATGGCTACTGGTCCACGCATCGGTGGTCAGGTGGACCTTGCTACTGACGGCGTTTAGTAGCGCATTTTTAATTTTTCCCTCCACATGCTTTTGCAGGGCAGGGACGGCTTGCCTGCTGAAATAAAAGCGGCTGGGCACATTGTATTGTGGAACTGCCAATGACATCAAGTTCCGGAAGGTGTCAGTCTCCACCAGCCTGAATGACAGCATCTCAAGGGACAGTAGTTTGGCAATGCCGGCATTCAGAGCCAGTGCTCGGGGATGGTTTGCCGAGTATGGCCGCTTTTTCTCCCATGCCTGTGCTACCGATGGCTGGTGAGTGGCCTGGGAGTGTGCTGATGACTGAGAACGTGGTTCAGTGGGTGGAATTTCACTGGGTCTCTGGACAACAGTGGCAGTGGTTCTTCCATGGCGTTCCAGTGAGGAAGCCGAACCAGCTGTGTGTGAGCTGGAGGAAGAGGCCCCAACACGAGCTGAAGAGGTGGTAGGTGCTGCTGAAGGTTGGCCTACATCTTCAGTGTGTCTGTGTAACTCCACCTCGTGCTTGGTACGCACATGTTTCCACATATTTGTGGTATTGAGGTTGCTCACATTTTTCCCTCGTTTCACTTTCTGATGACACAGCTTGCATTTGACAAAGCAAATGTCATCTGCAACTGTGTCAAAAAAAAGACCACGCACTGCAAGTCCTGGGAGCGCCCGTTTTCTGTTTTGGAAGAGGATTGCTCCTCACGGGTGCCAAAGTGGAGGCTACAGGCAACCAAGTCTGCCCCCGCCTTCTCCCTCCTCTTTTGGCCGTTCGGGGAATCTCTTCCTCAGAGCTGCTCCCACCACCTTCCTGGGGCTGACGCCATGATGGGTCAAGGACCTCATCATCTCCACTCCCCTCTTCAAGCACCGGCTGGTCCTGGGTTGTCTCGCCAGCACCGTACGCACCAGAAATTGGCAACTGAGTCTCATCATCATCATCAGATGAGCACTGAGGTGTGCTGACAATAGGCACTGGCCCACCCGCCTCTTCAGATTCAGAGGGACAAAGCAGTTGCGCATCACTGCATACTCCCTCTTCTTCACGCTCTAGAATGCTGCTTGGCTGGCCACCTCTTTCCGAGCCAATAGATTCTGAGAACAGAAGTAAAGATTGAGATGGCTCCTGTCCAGGGCTCTCAGACTGCCTGGGCAATTTGGCAGGTGGTGAAGAGACAGATGGTTGCTCTTCAGTGCTATGGCCCTGGGAGGATGCGGAAGTCATTGAAGTGGATGCGTTAGCTGCCATTCATCCGACAACGGCTTCAATTTGTTCGTCACGCAGCAGTGGGGTACGGCGAGGTCCTACAAAACTGCGCATGAAGGACTGTTGCCTGGTAAAAGTGGGGGATGCCGGGTCACTGGTGGCCGCAGCAGACACCGAATCCCCACGTCCTCTCCCTGCTGAATCCCCCCGTCCTCTCCCTGCTGAAACTCCACGGCCACGACCACGTGCCTTACTCCCTGCCTTCTTCATCTTGGTAGACTGATAAAGATAGGCAGAAAAGTAAAAAAGGGGTGGCTTAGTGTTCTTATTCCTGAACACCTGCTAACCAGTATAAGAAACACTAGTTTGGCTAAGAGTGTGTGGACTACACTTTAATATGGCCTAATGTGGCCTACACAACTATAAAGTGGAGTGTTTGGTGAACTTTATTTCCTTATTTTTTTTGGGGGGGCGGGGAAGAAAAGGATGTGACCAAAGTTTTAAAGCTTTAGTATCGCAAACTTTTTGGAGTGATTACAATGCCGGAAGCTAACCTACAATGCAATTGATGAGGCTCCAAAAAATAGGGTGATACTAGTCTGGCTGGCCCTGAAGGGCACAAGCCAGCAAAAAGGCTCCTCTATGTAATCCTATATAGTGTTTGCAACCAACCAATGACAATGGATGCGGATGGAAGCACACTAATATAGGAGCAAAAATCTGGATAAATTAGCTGCAAAAAAAGGACTATGTATGAGGCAGTGACGCATGCTGAGCGGACTACAGCTAGCGGTGGCTGTAGAACACACTGCAACGTGAGCTGCACTCACACACAGAGAGACCTATCAGACAGCCAAAAACAGTGCAGAGAAATGGGCTATAGCACTGAAAGGCTACTGAAAGGCTCCGCTGTCCACTCCTTTAGTGTTTGCAACCAACGTATATGGATATGTATGGAAGCACACTATAGAGGAGAAAAAAAAAGCATCAATAAAAGAAAAATGTGTATGAGGCAGAGACACACGCTGGGCGGCCTACAAGCAGACGTGCCTGCAGGACACACTACACAGCGTGGGTCTGCACTCACACAGCCCTTGCAGACAGCTATTAAAACAGCGCTGCTGGGCTACAAAAATGCTACAGTGGTGGATTATGTAGCCTGGGTAGAGCAATAGATATTTTAGATGATCGCTATTTCTAACTGTCCCTCACAGTCTTCAACAGCAGCCTGTCCCTAACTGAATTCACAGCAGAGTGACCGGAAATGGCGGCTGCAGCGGTTTTTATAGTGCATCATGACATCATTTCAGCAGCCAATCACAGCCATGCCAGTAGTTAACATGCCTACATGCCTAACAGGATGTGCCCACACTTCTGAGGATCCCCATTGGCTGAATCAAATCGAGCGGGCTCCTAGCATTATGGGAACTTCCGATTCCGGTATTCGATATGAAAAAAGTATCGGAAGTAAGTATCGGAATTCCGATACAGCTAATATCGGCAGATACCCGATACTTGCGGTATCGGAATGCTCAACACTACTCCTGAAGTAACTCCAGTAGGTCCTGTAAAACTTGTCTGTCAGTTGGATCCAAATTGTTCAACATCTGTGGTTTTTGATGCAAGACCTTTAAGACCAAGTTTCTGCAAAACAAATAAAGATCTTTAATAAGAGTGAACTTATCAAGAGGCTGAACTGGAGAAAAAGTTAGGCCTCTTTGTAGGACAGAAATTTCAATGGGCGTTAATACAGTATCGTTCAAATTAATAATGTGTAAGGTATCATTGTGTATCGGTACATCAATAGACTTACCCCCACAAGGCTGAGATAATGTTATCTGCGAAAGTTCCTGGATTGATTTTGATACAGCGTCCTGCATCCCCTGTATCTGGTGGTTCTTGTGAAGGTTGGATTGTCGTTTCTTCCCCCTTCTAACCGGGGATCTATATCGCTTTCGGCCGAGGATAAAAAATCACTACCCGATGTGTGGTCCGTGGTTCGTCCAGCATCCCGTATATCTTCAACACGTTTCCGAGTCGAGTTGACCATTTTTTGGTTGCCCTGATGCTTCCACTGGAAGGCCCGTTGTGATTCGAAATCCCTCCTGTCCCTCTGAAATTTAGATCTCTTCCTGTTCGTGACCTCCTTGTCATACTTATCCAAGATATCCTTGAGTTTCAATTTGAAGGGCTGCACCTGGGTAGCCTCATCAACCTTGGTCATCTTAGCCTCTAATTCCTTAATTTTGTTTTTTGTGGCTGCAAGTAATTCTCTATCATGCTCTAAGAGCATGTTCATGATGATACTTGAACAACTCAAGAGACCTTTTTCCCATGTGGAACGAAAATCAGCCTAAGGTTCCCAAGCTGGATATATATCGGAATTCTGAGGTCCCGAGGAATGATATTCATTTTAATGTACTCTTCCAAACTTCGTATGTTCCACCATACACGAATGCCAGTCTTATGTGTGGCGATCAATTCCGATGACAACTGGGAAAAGTCTGAACTCGGTGGGTCTATGTCAGAGGATGAAAAAATATATTTGAAGACTGAGCCCGCCAAGCTCCCTCCCTGGCGTCCCAATCCATGCTGAACCTGGGACAAAATCCACACCGATCGAACCTGTCAAATGAATTAATGATCTGCAATAATATAACAAATGCAAAAACAAAAAATATTGGAAATGCAAAAAGAATAAAGAAAATACCCGTAATAGAGTGTGTGCTGCCCTAGGAAAAGGCCCTCCACACGGGACGAGCCCAAAGACGTAGAACAGTATATATGAAAAATAGGGCGCACCACTATATAACAACCATGATGATAATAGTGGGAGGTGCAAAACCAGTAGCAAAATAAGCAATGAGAAACAAAAAAGAGAAAGCACTACCGAAAATATGCACACTACACCGTGATTTAGTAAGTGAATGAACACAGCGTTTATTGGCACACAATGTAAAAGAAGGTGCAAATTAAAAACAATTAAAACAAGGACTTCAGAGCAGGTACCTGCCAAAGCATGGAAAGATGAACATATCCAATCATATTAAATATCGTGATACTAGGTATAAATATACCCAAATATAATACAAATATAGGGTAAACCTAACAAATAATACTAGGGGGTCAAAGGCTCAAATAATGAAATCAATAAAGAAACCCTAACAGTTCACAGATAATGACCCACAACCCAAATGAGAAACGAGATGGATCATGCATGAAAACCCACACAAGTCGAGAGGAAGGGGAGCTGCAATAGGATCAAAGGGGATCATTCGGGCTAGAGAAAGTATGCCCAAATAAAGGGGGTACACAAAATAATGCACCTCAACCCCAAGAACAAGGAAATCCAATGGAGCCTCCCACAAACCCCCAGATGTGGAGCAAGATTCAAAAAACAGTTTCCCAAAGGTCATCCATCCATGCACAGGTAAGACGGCAGGACCCACAGAGGAGCCCCAGAGAGTGGCCCCACGCGTATCGCCGTATCAGCTATGGCTTTTCGGGGGAAGTATCAGATTGTGGCCCAGCAGCATATAAATACTTTTAATGATTAGACGGGAGGCCACACTGGTGTGAAGGAACCCAGGAACAAACAGGGGAGGAGCACATCAGCCAGCCGGGCGGAAGCAGAGGGAGTAATGCGATGAGCAGATGTCTCTGACTCACCATTTCAAGAGCGCATGCGTCCAGTGGAATGCAAACCACAGACACTGGAACGCAAGCGGTCAGGAACCAGGAAGTGTTCCTGCATCCATAGCGCATGCGTTAACCACCAGACAATATCAAAAAAGGCAACCGAGCCAGAGAAGGTCCCCATATCCCCTGGTATCTGTATGTTTGTGGTGTGATTCTATGTGTTCGCTTCATGTCATGTTGTTTTGTTATTTGTCTTTTTGTCCTGCCATTTATTTATGGCATTTAGCGCATGCGCTATAGGTATAGGATTCTTCTTTGGCTTATTTGCCTGGTTGGCACTTTGTATATGGGCCATGGATATGGGGACCTTCTCTGGCTCGGTTGCCTTTTTTGATATTGTCTGGTGGTTAACGCATGCGCTATGGATGCAGGAACACTTCCTGGTTCCTGACCGCTTGCGTTCCAGTGTCTGTGGTTTGCATTCCACTGGACGCATGCGCTCTTGACACGGTGAGTCAGAGACGTCTGCTCATCGCATTACTCCCTCTGCTTTCGCCTGGCTGGCTGACGTGTTCCTCCCCTGTTTGTTCCTGGGTTCCTTCACACCGGTGTGGCCTCCCGTCTAATCATTAAATGTATTTATATGCTGCTGGGCCACAATCTGATACTTCCCCTGAAAAAGCCATACCTGATACGGCGATACGCGTGGGGCCACTCTCTGGGGCTCCTCTGTGGGTCCTGCCGTCTTACCTGTGCATGGATGGATGACCTTTGGTAAACTGTTTTTTTGAATATTGCTCCACGTCTGGGGGTTTGTGGGAGGCTCCATTGGATTTCCTTGTTCTTGGGGTTGAGGTGCATTATTTTGTGTACCCCCTTTATTTGGGCATACTTTCTCTAGCCCAAACAATCCCCTTTGATCCTATTGCAGCTCCCCTTCCTCTGGATTTGTGTGGGTTTTCATGCATGATCCATCTCGTTTCTCATTTGGGTTGTGGGTCATTATCTGTGAACTGTTAGGGTTTCTTTATTGATTTCATTATTTGAGCCTTTGACCCCCTAGTATTATTTGTTAGGTTTACCATATATTTGTATTATATTTGGGTATATTTATACCTAGTATCATGATATTTAATATGATTGGATATGTTCATCTTTCCATGCTTTGGCAGGTACCTGCTCTGAAGTCCCTGTTTTAATTGTTTTTAATTCGCACCTTCTTTTACATTGTGTGCCAATAAAAGCTGTGTTCATTTACTTACTATATCATGGTGTAGTGTGCAAATTTTCGGTAGCGCTTTTTCTTTTTTGTTTCTCATTGCTTATTTAGCTACTGGTTTTGTACCTCCCACTATTATCATCATGGTTGTTATATAGTGGTGCGCCCTATTTTTCATATATACCATTCATAACAGGGGACATTATACCAAAATGTCGGACATTATACCAGGGTAGGGGATATTAAAACAGAATGCTGTACATTATACCAGAATGGGGACATTATACCTGGATGAAGGGACATATTATATCAGGAAGGTGCCAAAGATGGAGGAAAATGCTATAGCATAGGGCCTTGAATGGGGGGCATTATTACTGGAAATGTTCCCCAGAGAGAGAGTTTGTTAAAAGAAGGAGACAGGATGGGGAACATTATTACATTAGGAGGGAACTCAAAAGTCTTTATAGGATCTAAAATGTTAAAAAGGCCCATACATCTTATCAACTTACAGGTGGGGGCCCAGGTACAAATTTTGCACCGGGGCCAATTGGACTCTAGTTACGTCACTGATATATGGCCAGGAGCTGGGTGCATGTCTTTTCAATTTGCATTTCTGGGACTGCCCTAGCTCATGATGCAGAGTGTGTACTCATAGAGCAAACATTGCCTCATTGTGTGAGTTCACAGAAATCTGATGGAATTCAGATGCCATACGAGTGGAGTCCGATGTTTTCTACACACCCATAAACTTGAATGGGTGAGTAGCATCCAATTTCAGAGGAAAATCACAACATGTTGCGATTTTTTTCAATGACAGATTTGGTCAGTAAAAAAATAAATTGGTTGTCACTGTCAGCACTGCCATATTGAATAACAATGAATAACAGCGAGAGCAGGAGCTGCTGATGGGAAAATTCATCAGCGGGCACCAGCTGTCAGTTTTGCTGGCTAGTTATCAAAAATACCGGGGAACCCACGCAATTTTTTAAAATTATTTATTTAGAGCACAGGCGCCAACTGATGAATACTCCCATCAGCCACCACCTGCTCTCACTGTTATTAGTGACAGCAGACGTAGGATGATGGGAGCAGTAGTTCAGTCAGTCCACGACAGTGACTGGAGGTTAACTCTATACTTCCGATCACAGCTGCGTGCTACGCTGTCATATGAGAGCATGGGAACTGCAGCTATCTGACCTCCGGTAATAATTTTACCACTGATCAGAAGCAGTGTTTGCTGTGCTGTCGTGCAGATGACAGTGCAACAAACACCTGTTGTTTGGGAGGCTGAACCCGAACAGTAACATAGACTTACAGGTAAAGTCCGTGTTTGGTGTCCATGTCCAAGCAGTAGGTGTTCAGTACGGACGCCGAACTTTACTGTTCGGGTTCGCTCATCTCTAGTGATGAACCCATAGATTCACTATACATAGTATGATACTTTCACAGCTCCCCTATACACAGTACGGTGGGCCAACAGCTCCTTTATACACAGTATAATGCCCCCATATTTTTCCTATTCACAATATGATGGGTCCACAGTTGCGCTACACACAGTAAGATGTCCCCAGATCACAGTATAATGACACCCACAGTAGCTGTCACACAGTATAATGGCTTCCACAGTTGTCCTTACACTTTATGACGGCCCCCTCAGTAGCCCTCAATTGGCCTCTGCATTAGCTCTCATGCTATATAATAAACCCCATTGCAGGCCAAACACTGTATAATGGCCCCCACAATAGCTCCCATGCTGTATAATGCTACCAAGTTTTTGAGAACCCCCTAAAGATGACCCTACAATATATAAGGGATCCACCCACAGTATGAAAGGCTCCCACAGTGCATGATGACCCCTCAGTGGCCCCAAAACTGTATAATGTCCCCCGTTTTGTAAATTTTGTTGGAAAGATGAGAAATTGCTGATCAACTTTTAACCCTTCTAACGTCCTAACAAAAGAAAATTATGTTTAAAAAATTGTGCTGTTGTAAAGTAGACATGTGGGAAATGTTATTTATTAACTACTTTGTGTGACATAAGCCTCTGGTTTCAGGGCATAAGAATGGAATTTTGAAAAATGCTAAATTTTCAAAATTTTCACCAAATTTCTGATATTTCTACAAATAAACACAAATTTTACCATTATCATAAAGTACAAAATGACACACAAAAACATTATCAGAATCAGTGGGATCCATTGAAAATTTCCAAAGTTATTACTACATATAGTGACATTGACCAGATTTAAAAAATGAGGCTCGTTCATTAACCTACAAAATGGCTTGGTCATTAAGTTGCTAACTGTGAATACACCATAACAAAACACAGTTTAAATTGCCAATTAATACAAATTTTATTATGCACGCATAAATGCAGAAAAAATGATAACATCAAGAAATGATAGCAAGGATACTGCTGTCCAAACAGGGAGCCATATTACACGTTGCCCAAAACAAAACAAATATTAATGTAGTTTCTAATTCATGAAAAACACTATATATTGTATTGCTTTAATTAAAACAGGCCCAGCCTGTATAGAAATCTATGGAAAAGTATATATAGGAACAAGCTACCATTATAGTACCGACTTCTCATGTGGGCAATAACAATTGCATACAGCTAGCTAAGTAGGCACGATCCAATACAAAGAGAGGAGGCTTCCTGATGAAGTAGCGAAACGTGCGTTGGGGCGACGTGGAAGCCTTGTCACTAGTACATATCATGTAAGTGCCCTTCAGAGTTCTGTCTTTGTATTGGATCATAAAGGAGTTATGGAAATACTATATATCCTAGCTGTACACCATATATATTTCCAAGATCCCCAGACCAGGGCAAACTCCTGCCAGGGTCTCCAGTAATTCTAACATGCACGGGAAGGGAGATACAGAGAAAAGACACTAGCAGCTAGGTAGCAAAATTGTGTTTAGACTCAATGAGTAGCAGGGGCCCATTCGGATGCAATGGCACCATAACCGCTGCCCTAGGACTGCCCACAAAGGAGTTATCTTTCATAGGTTTTGAAAGATTTATCTCCAAACCTCCAGGGAGGAGATTTAGGTTCAGCCCAGAAGGCAGGAGGTGAGTGAATCAGAGTGTTAAATGCTTGTATGCAGCATTTCTTGATGCTTTTTCTCTGGGAGGTCACAAGGACATCATGTGAAGACAAGACACACACACTAAAGGCCCCGTCACACTAAGCGACTCACCAGCGATCCCGACACCGATATGAAGGTGTCAGGATCGCTGGTAAGTCGCTATGTGATCGCTGGTGAGCTGTCACACAGACAGCTTCACCAGCGATCAGCACAGCGATGCCGAGCGCCCGGCATCGCTGGCTATCGCTGTAGAAAATAGTATCAAAATAAAAAATATAGTTATTCTCACCTTCCAATGTCCCGTTCAGCCATCTTGCCTCTCTCCACGCTCCGGTCCCAGTGATCCTTTGCACGAATGACCACGAGATGTTACGGTCTCGCGGGATAACAAAGTCTCGCGGTCATTCATGCAAAGGATCACTGGGACCGGAGTGTGGAGAGAGGCGGGATGGCTGAACGGGACATCGGAAGGTGAGAATAACTATATTTTTTATTTTTTTTTATTATTTTTTTACACCTGATTGCTGGTCTCCCGCTGTCACACACAGCGATGCATGCTGGCCAGCGGGAGACCAGCGACCAAAGAAATGTCCAGAGGTTTCTTGCAGCGATCAGCGATACCGGCAGGGGGGCCGCTCGCTGATCGCTGTCACACACAGCGATCTCGCTGGTGAGATCGCTGTTACGTCACAAAAGTTGTGACTCAGCAGCGATCTCGCTACCGAGATTGCTTAGTGAGACGGGGCCTTAAGGGGAACACAAGTCTCCCTTGTGGCAGCCCCTCCCCTGCAAGCCAGGCCTTTCATCTAACCGGTAACTGACTATATGTTCTGTTTATACCCTTTGTCCTACAATTAAATATATAATTTAACCTTTTGCTATTCTTTTATCTCGATCCACGAATCCACACATCTGTTTCTTGGCCTAATCTCACATGCTACAGGGGGCTACTGGGGGCATATTCTAAAAGAGAAACTGGTGGCAGTAATACAGGGCTGATAAGTTTCTGTTTCACTGGGGCTAGTGAAAGGGGCCTCTCAGTCTGTCAGGGTTGAGAGCGAGTGTAGTGCCACATCAGTGAATGCTTGGGCCACCTTCTGCAACATGAACTGGGTTCCTCGGTTGGTGAGCATTTCCTGGGGAAAACCCACTCTAGAGAAAATGTCCAGTAAGATGATGACCTGAAGGGACGACAAGGTTACCACTTCCTGGTACCGGCAAGCATAGTCTACTACCATCAGTACGAAGCATTTCCAGGAGCTTCTGGGAATGGCCATTGAGCCAACCAAATGCACAACCACTCTCCTTAAAGGCTCTTCAATGATGGGCAGAGTTACCACTAACATAAACTACAATGTGTCATAAAAAATAATCTCAGAATCAATGGGATATGTTGAAGCATTACAGAGTTATTACTTCAGAAATTGACACATGTCACAATTGTAAAATTTGGTCTGGTTAAGAAGGTGAAAACAGGCTCGGAGATGGAAGGGTTAACACTGCTAAAAAAAAGTTATTTTAAAGCTGTTAATTTGGCAAAGGACCTAAACAGTCATGAAAGACAACAATAAAAATATGAAAGATACAGTTGAAACTAGAAATTTACATACACTTTTTAAAAAGACACCTATGCATGTTTTTCTCAATATCTGACATGAAATCAGAATAAACCTTTCCAGTTTTAGGTCAATTAGGATTACCATAATTATTAATATTTGCCCAATGCCAGAATAATGAGAGAGAATGTTTTAAGACATTTTATTACTTACTGCAAAGTCAAAAGTTTACATACATTTCTTTAGTATTTGATACCACTGAAAACAAATTTGAAAGGTAGACTCACCAAGACCCTGACTAATGCACTAGCAAGATGCATGACTTAGGAAAGTCTGACTGACGGCTTCACTGTAATGACCCCTCCCAAAACCCACACTTACCCCTTCTTAACTTAAATAAGACACGACTGCGTGACATTGGATGTAAAAGGCCACAGCAGCCCCGTTTATTAACACCAAACAAGCAATAACATTTTATCCATAAACGTAGAAATATTCCATAAACATAACCACCAGCAAAAGGAGGGGGGTAAATGAAGAGTCCATTGTACATGATTGCAACACCAGCTCCACCACGTGCCCTCAGCCGCACCACACCGGCTCGAGGACACCCAGCCGAGTGTTGCAAAACCCATTGTACATGATTGCAACACCAGCTCCACCACGTGCCCTCAGCCGCACCACATCGGCTCGAGGACACCCAGCCGAGTGTTGCCCAACCAATGTCCTGCTGGGACCCAGCCCAGCAGGGACCCACGTTAACATGCCCCGCTGTGACCGAGCACAGCAGGGTCCCACTGCTCACCACATCAGTGAACTACCATCAAACCCTTATAATAATAATAATAATAATAAATTTTATTTTTATAGCGCCGACATATTCCGCAGCACTTTACATTTCAGAGGGGATTTGTACAGACAATAGACATTACAGCATAACAATAATCACATACAGTAGATTATAACAAATACCAAGAGGAGTGAGGGCCCTGCTCACAAGCTTACAGTCTATGAGGAAAGAGGGAGACACGAAAGGTGGGTGGTAACAGTTACCCTGATTGTATGGACCAGTCATAATGTTAAGTGTGTAACAGTACAGACACAGAGGGCTAATGGAGGCATAAAGCATGTGGGAACATGATGCGGGGAACCTGGTTATGGTAAAACTTTTGGCTCTGCCACACAGGGATAGATTAGGTTAATGTGTTGGGGTGGTAGGCCAGTCTGAATAAATGCGTTTTCAGGACACGCTTAAAATTGTGGGGATTGGGGACTAATCGTATTGACCTGGGAAGTGCATTCCAAAGAATTGGCGCGGCACGTGTAAAGTCTTGGAGACGGGAGTGGGAGGTTCTGACTATTGAGGATGCTAATCTCAGGTCATCAACCCTTATCAAATACTAGGCGCGGCGATAAAACTGCTCACCACATCAATGAACTAACATCAACCCTTATCAAATACTAGGCGCGGCGATAAAACTGCTCACCACATCAGTGAACTAACATCAACCCTTATCAAATACTAGGCGCGGCGATAAAACAGCTCACCACATCAGTGAACTACCATCAAACCCTTATCAAATACTTGGCGCGGCGATAATCCTCCAGCCCAAAGACCCCATGCCTATAACAATAAACCATAAAACTGGCATGGATATGGCTATCCACCACCGCTCTGCCAATATCCGTATCACCACCTGAATTACTCACAAACCGCCATGGAATCACCACCAGTCATACACAAACACCCAGAGAATGCAAGCACAATTATACTAACCAAAATAAAATGATGTCGTCACCTATAGATATACCCACTATCATAAAAGCAAACTAGCATGAAATTAAAAAATACCTCCCAACACTCATGAAGCGCACAAAACAGCCTCCTGGACCACAAAGCAACCATTCCCTCACAGATTCGAACTCTGTCCACATGGACCAGCCGCGCATCTTTCCGAACCCCCAGACAAACACCCGAAACCATACGTAGCAACACCCTTCCCAACCAATATAATCTAGACATTAATAAAGGTTTAAGTGAGCCTTACTTACTAGGCTGACTCCGCGGAACCCCACGGAACAGCCATCACGTGTCCTCCGCGTCGAGCACCGCATCTGCAATCTTCTCCATGGATCTACGCCGACTGCAGCCCTCCTGGGCCGCAGCGCCAGCGCCCAGACCGACTGTCCGTCCGGGAACGCATGGCAAAAAGTCACTGGCTCGGAGCCTCAAACAGGGGGGGGAGGTTGGCGCTCCAGCCGCAGGCAACACCTCCTGAATCTGGCACCCAAAGCCGGGGGAACGCGACGCCGGACCACATGACCTGTGGCCCCTGGCAGCTGAAGGGTGGCCACATGACCGAGCCACCGCACGCTTCCCCCCAGCGCCGCGAGAAAGGAAATGAGGCCGGTGAAGTCACACACCACCTCGCCACCGGGCTCCTTGCCGTGTCACGTCACCGCCGTCCACCGATGCCGATGACCGCGCCGGGTCAGGTGACCACGCCGGGTAACGTGACCGCGACGTGCGTGTCACCACTGTATGACGCGATCCGAAATGGAGGGGAGGCCGGCCACGTCACTCACCGCCCCGTTACCTTGCTGCCTGCTTCTCGACTTCTGGCTCCGGCCCTGCGATGTCTTCTGCAACAGGTCTGCTAATGGGGCTCATCCTCCGCTGCAAACTTAACTCCGGGCTGAGGTGCTCAGGAGGCCGTGATCGTCGCTGCCGCTTCGGAGGCAGAGGGGTCCCATCTTCTCCGCCGTCGCCATCACCAGACCATTGCTGCAGCTGTTCCTTCATCCACTGCTGGCCGCGCTGCTCCATCATCCTCTTCATCTGTGCCACGAGGTATTCCATCTTCTGGATCCAAAGATTCAAGCTGAAGTCCCAGATGTGAGGAGCTGACGATTCCGGACGTCTGCAAGGTAAGGAATGACCATCCCCCCACAGTTCTGCCCTATATATCCATCCCACTACTGACCACTCCCTGCCAACTCACATTGCACAATAAGCCCCATAGCTCCAACCCACACCTTCCCCACAAGCACAAAGCACTACTGACCACTCCCTGCCAACTCACATTGCACCATAAGCCCCATAGCTCCAACCCACACCTTCCCCACAAACACAAAAGCACTACACCTTACCCCTTCACTAACCCTCAGGCCTAGCATCCCTCCTTAGTCATGTGCGCCCTCCCTGTAGCCCCTTTGGGGCAGGCGTCCGGGCTTGCCTGTAGACCTCCATTGATAAAGGCTGGGACAGCACAGGTGCAAACCACTGATGAAAATAGCCAGAAACCCAAAGTGGTCTGGCTGCCTAGTGGAAAAAAAACTGCACACAAATAGGGCTTGCATAGGACATCAGTCACAAAGATAAGTGTGGTGCAAACCAGGGGAAGAGTCTTGAGGAGATCATTTGCATATTCCCAGTGCCTTCTGGGATAAGTGAAGAGTCTCCGCGGGCTCAACGATCACTGGGTTTTGGCCGTTGCAGCTGAAAAGAGGAAATCGGAAAAATTTTGGCTCATCTTTCATCGTTTTTAAGAAATCTCAAGATGGAAGAGGCCAGGAGCCATTTGGTGAGCTGCATTTCTTGCTACATGTTCACAGATTTACCAGTGGAAAAGCCAAACTTCACATGCCACAAATGCAAGCTTGTGTCCCTGTTGGAGGAAAAGTTGCAAAATCTCGAAGAGAGGTTAGCTACGTTGAAGATCATTAAGGAAGGTGAAGAGTTCTTGGACAGAACAGAATTATCTCTTCATGTTACAGAAAGAGAAGAAATTCGAAGTGCACCTGAAGAAACAGAGGAATGGAGACATGTGACCCAGAGAAACAGGAGGATCAGGAGGCAGTCAGCACCCATACTGCTCAGAAACCAGTACCAGGCTCTCACGCAGGAAAATGATGAAGAAATACATCAGGATAAGACTTTGCCCACAAACAGCAACCTTGTACGCCTTCAGAGTCCTCCTGGATGGAGAAAGAAAAATGTTGTGAAGAAGAAACGGAGAGTGGTGGTCATGGGGGATTCCCTGTTGAGAGGAACAGAGGCCGCTATCTGCAGACCGGATATAACTTCAAGAGAAATGTGCTGTCTTCCAGGTGCAAAAATTAAAGATGTGTCTGACAGGATAGCAGGACTCTTCAGACCTACAGATGACTACCCATTCCTGCTACTACATGTGGGGACAAATGACACCGCAAGAAATGACCTGGAAACCATCTGCAGAGACTTTGAAGACTTAGGCAAGAAAGTGAAAGAACTGGGAGCGCAGGTGGTCTTCTCTTCCATCCTCCCAGTGGATGGCCATGGAACAAGGAGGTGGAATAAGATTCTGCAGGTGAACAACTGGCTACGTCGATGGTGCCGTCAGGAACGATTTGGATTTCTGGATCACGGAGTGAACTACTTATACGATGGACTACTTGCTAGAGATGGGGTGCACCTTACGAAGACTGGAAAGCATGTATTTGGAAGTCGCCTTGCTACACTTGTAAGGAGAGCTTTAAACTAGAACAACATGGGAAGGGAAGCAAAAGACCAGAAAAAGCCATACACCTGACAAATGCTATTGAGAACTCCGCTATTAGAAGTGGAAAGGAAGAACAAAGACGAAAGAATCTAATTAATAAAAACATTGGAGAAAGAGAAACCAATCACAAACTAAAATGTTTCTATACTAATGCACAAAGCATGGGCAACAAACAAGGAGAATTGGAACTACTAACACAGGAAAAGAAATATGATGTCATTGGAATCACTGAAACTTGGTGGGACAATACACATGATTGGAATACAAGACTAGAAGGATACAACTTATTTGCAAGAAACAGACTTGATAAACGAGGAGGGGGTGTCGCATTGTATGTTAGAAACGCGTATATCTGCACAGAGATTGAAGCTTCAGAGACTGGGAGTTCTGTGGAAACTGTTTGGGTAAGAATACAAGGACAGAACAATGGAAAGGACACCATTGTAGGCATTTACTACAGGCCGCCTGTGCAAGCTGAAGATATGGATGAACTCTTTATGCATCAAATGGCCAAGTTCTCCAAAAAATATGACATAGTTGTCATGGGAGATTTCAACTATCCAGACATTTGTTGGGAATCTCTCTCAGGCAAAACTAACAGGTCAAGGAAATTCTTATCCTCTCTTGCTGACAACTTTATTTTCCAAAAGGTAAGGGAGAAAACAAGGGGAACTGCTACCTTGGATCTAATCCTTATAAACAGGGAGGAAATGGTTGAGGAGGTAAAAGTGGCTGGGACCCTAGGAGGTAGCGACCATGCTATTTTAGAATTTTGGATAACTAGAGGCGGAAGACCTGTGAAGACTCAGACATCAAGGTTAGATTTCAGAAAGGCAGATTTTAAAGGATTCAGAAAGAGAATTGGAGGGATCCAATGGCTGGATATCCTTAAAGACAAAAATGTCCAGGAAGGATGGGAAATCTTGAAAAATGAAATTCTCAAAGCACAGTTGTTAACAATTCCGAAAAGAGGGAAGAATAGGAAGCATTTAAGGAAACCAGAATGGATGAACACAGAACTTAAGCACATGCTAAAATTGAAGAAAAAAATGTTTATAAAATGGAAAGAGGGAGGCATATCTAAAGAAGAATATAATGCTGTCTGCAGAACCTGCAGGGCACAAATCAGATTAGCTAAAGCTGAAAATGAATTGAGGCTTGCAAGAGATGTCAAAAGCAATAATAAAGGATTTTGGGGATATGTCAAAAGTAAAAGAAAAGTCAAAGATGCTATAGGATTTTTACAGGATGAAAATGATGAAATGGTAAGACAGGATGTTGAGAAGGCTGAACTTTTAAATTCCTATTTTGCATCTGTTTTCTCTCAGAAAGGAAATGTAACATCAACTGTTATTCACTGTCCTATTAAGGGAATAGAAGAATCCAGGATATCTATAAACAGAAAGATAGTGAGGAAACACTTAGCTAACCTAAATGAATTCAAGTCTCCAGGTCCAGATGAATTACACCCCAGAGTACTGAAGGAGATAGCAGAAGAAATTTTCTAACCCCTCTCCATAATCTTTGAAAATTCTTGGAGAACAGGAGAAGTGCCAGAAGACTGGAGAAGAGCAAATGTTGTTCCTATCTTCAAAAAGGGGAAGAAGGTGGACCCAGGCAACTATAGGCCGGTGAGTCTGACTTCTATACCAGGAAAGATCTTTGAACAAATTATTAAACAACATGTATGTCAGTACCTGGATAAGAATGAAGTGATTAAACAGAGTCAGCATGGGTTTGTAACTAATAAGTCATGTCAGACTAACTTAATTTCCTTCTATGATGGTATCACTGATTGGGTGGATCAAGGAAATGCTGTAGATATAGTATATCTTGACTTCAGCAAAGCATTTGACAAAGTCTCTCATACAATCCTTATTGAAAAAATGACTAAGTATGGAATGGACAAGGCAACTGTTAGGTGGATTCATAACTGGCTTAGTGATCGGACACAAAGAGTGGTTGTAAATGGCTGCACATCCAGTTGGAAGAATGTCTCAAGTGGGGTACCACAGGGCTCTGTCCTGGGCCCTGTATTGTTCAACATCTTTATCAACGATTTAGATGAAGGAATTGAGGGTAAACTGATTAAATTTGCTGATGACACAAAGCTAGGAGGGATAGCTAATACTAGAGAAGAGAGAGAGAGGATTCAAAAAGATTTAAATAAACTGGAGCAGTGGGCAGCAACTAACAGAATGGTTTTTAACAGGGAGAAATGCAAAGTACTACATCTGGGCAATAAAAATGAAAAAAGCATATATAGAATGGGAGGAATAGGGCTAAGTGACAGCACAAGTGAAAAAGACTTGGGTATACTAATAGATAACAGACTGAATATGAGTCAACAGTGTGATGCAGCAGCAAAAAAGGCAAATGCAATTCTAGGATGTATTAACAGAAGCATACAGTCTAGATCACGTGAAGTCATTATTTCCCTCTACTCCTCTTTGGTCAGACCTCATCTGGAATATTGTGTCCAGTTTTGGGCACCACATTTTAAAAAAGACATCAACAAACTGGAGCAAGTTCAGAAAAGAGCGACCAGAATGGTGACCGGTCTGCAAACCCTGTCTTATGAGGAAAGGTTGCAGGATTTGGGAATGTTTAGTTTGCAAAAGAGAAGACTGAGAGGAGACTTAATAGCTGTCTACAAATATCTAAAGGGCTGTCACATTGTAGAAGGATCATCTTTATTCTCATTTGCACAAGGAAAGACTAGAAGCAATGGGATGAAACTGAATGGGAGGAGACACAGATTAGATATTAGAAAAAACTTTTTGACAGTTAGAGTGATCAATGAGTGGAACAGGCTGCCACGAGAAGTGGTGAGTTCTCCTTCAATGGAAGTCTTCAAACAGAGGCTGGACAGACATCTGACTGGTATGATTTAGCGAATCCTGCTTTGAGCAGGGGGTTGGACCAGATGGCACAGGAGGTCCCTTCCAACTCTACGATTCTATGATTCTATGATTCTATGATTCTAAGTGTCTGAACAGCCTATTAATGACGCCCATAGTATAAGAAGGTGGGCTGCGCAGCACTATAGATATGCATCACACAGGAAAAACCAAGCCAACATAAAGAGGTCCAACTGCATCCTGCAAAAATGATAAAAAGTGCAAAAAGATAAAGATATGGGGTATTAGTTACTATTTTGGCCAAAGCAGATAGGCTCACAACCCAACATCGAGGGTCCCCAAATTTTGCGAGTCCCTAACACTAAATCTGAATAGCGCACATAAGGAAAAAATTCCTAAAAATTCAAAAAAACACATTTGAAAGGTAGACTCACCAAGACCTTGACTAATGCACTAGCAGGATGCAGTAGACCTCCATTGATAAAGGCTGGGGCAGCACAGGTGCATACCACTGATGAAAACAGCCTGAAACCCAAAGTGGTCTGGCTGCCTAGTGGAAAAAAAATGCACACAAATAGGGCTTGCATAGGACATCAGTCACACAGACAAGTGTGGTGCAAAGTGTCTGAACAGCCTATTAATGACGCCCATAGTTTTAGCAGGCGGAGGTCTACTGCATCCTGCTAGTGAATTAGTCAGGGTCTTGGTGAGTCTACCTTTCAAATGTGTTTTTTTTAATTTTTGGGAATATTTTTTCCTTATGTGTGCTATTCAGATTTAGTGTTAGGGATTCGCAAAATTTGGGGACCCTCGACGTTGGGTTGTGAGCTTATCTGCTTTGGCCAAAATAGTAACTAATACCCTATATCTTTATCTTTTTGCACTTTTTATCATTTTTGCAGGATGCAGTTGGACCTCTTTATGTTGGCTTGGTTTTTCTTGTGTGATGCATATATATAGTGCTGAGCAGCCCGCCTGCTAATACTATGGGTGTCATTAATAGGCTGTTCAGACACTTTGCACCACACTTATGTGTGACTGATGTCCTATGCAAGCCCTATTTGTGTGCATTTTTTTTTCCACTAGGCAGCCAGACCACTTTGGGTTACTGGCTGTTTTCATCATTGGTATGCGCCTGTGCTGTCCCAGCCTTTATCAATGGAGGTCTAATGCATCGTGCTAGTGCATTAGTCAGGGTCTTGGTGAGTTTACCTTTCAAATGTGTTTTTTTTGAATTTTTGGGAATTTTTTCCTTATGTGGGCTCTTTGATACCATTTCCCTTAAACTGAATGACTTGAGTAAAACATTTTGCATATCCTTCCACAAGCTTCTCACCTGCCTTTTCAGCTCTGCCTATGCATTTTCAATAGTATTGAGATCAGAGCTTTGTGATGGCCACTCCAAAATACTGACTTTGACATCTTTAATCCACTTTGTTACCATTTTGGCAGTATGCTTCGGGTCATTGTCCATTTGGAAGACCCATTTCCGCCCAAGTTTTAACTTCCTGGCTGATGTCTTAAGATGTTTTTTCAGTATTGCCATATGATCTTCTTTGCTCATGATGCCATCTGTTTTGGGAAGTGCACCAGTCCCACCTGTAGCAAAACAACCCCACAACATGATACTGCCACCCTCATGTTTCACAGTTGGGATAGAGTTCTCAGGCTTCCAAGTTCCTTTTTCCTCCAGTTGTAATGGTGGTCATTATGCCTAAAAAGTTCAATTTTAGTTTCATCAGACCACAGGGAATGTCTCCAAAACTTAAGGTCTTTGTTCATGTGTGCATTTGAAAACTTTAATCTGGCTTTTTTTATGTTTCTTTTGGAGTAATGGCTTCTTCCTGGCAGTGTGGTCTTTCAGCCCATGTTATACAGTATTCGTTTCACTGTAGATATTAACTCAATCTTGCCATCATATCCACAAGGTCTTTTGCTTTTGTCCTTGACTTGGTATGCATGTTGGACCAAAGCACTTTCATCTCTGGGACACAGAACCAGTCTCCTTCCTGAGTGGTATGATTGCTGGACATTCCCATCTTGTTTGTACTTGCGTATAATTGTTTATACAGATGAACGAGGCACCTTCAGATATCTTGAAATTGTACTCAATGATGATCCACATTTATGCAAGTCCACAGTTCTCTTCCTGTTTTCTTGGCTGATTTCTTTAGATTTTCCTGTGATGCTACATAATGAAGCAGTGTGTTTTAGGTGTGCATTGAAACACACCTTCAGGTGTTTCTAATTAACTCTGATGTTGCCAAAAAACCTATCAGAAGCTTCCAAACACATGACATCATCATATGGGCAGTCAAGAATTGTTTAAAGCATAGTAATCTTAGCGTATGTAAACTTTTGACTTTGCAGTACGTAATTAAACGCCTTAAAACATTCTAACATTCTCTCTCTCATTATTCTGGACTTTGGCAAATATTAATAACAATAGTGATCCTAAATGACCAAAAATTGGAAAGGTTTAGTTTGATTTCATGTCAAATGTTGAGAAAAACATGCTTATTTGTATTGTTATATAGTGTATGTTACTTCTATTTTCAACTGTATATGTTTATATGTAAAATCCCTTTCAAAATATGCCATGTGCATCGATAAAGTACACAAAAGAAAAAAGAAAAAACAATGAAAATAATACATTGATCGTAGGTTACTTTCTCTGCATACATCTCACTAGAGTGAATAGATGAGGCAGCTAATCCTAAATAAATAATGACTATGGTGGATTGCGACTACATAGAAATTAGTTATCTTAATTTTACTAGCACCATAAGAGAAGCAGATGTTTGCCATATGTGAGAGATAATTGCCTTTCTCAACTTGCTCAAGACCCAAGTAAGGGCATGTTTAACCTAATATTAGCCAACAGAGTTGGGGGACTACCAGGTAATAGTGGTCAAAACACAATAAACTTTCACATATCTTTTAATAGGATATTTCATACAGGAACTGTAAAAACAACAAAACTTTCAAAAGACTAAAATTAATCAGCTTACAGTCAGGCTTAAGCTGATAACCTGTTTGTCATAGGGTAAGGACAATGTCTTTCAAATGTACAGTTCTCAAATAGCTACAGAGACCTATAGAAAAGTCACAATACCAGCCACTCTACACTAAATTTTCTGCTTCTACGATTTTATCCAAAGTTACTCACCACCTTTACCTTTGAGTTGGGCAAGAATCATTATACCACAAGGTTTGTATGCTGAAAAGAACTTACTGTTTTCTGATTTGTACAATGTAAATTCACGGAATTAAAGATTTTCCAATAGTTTAACCCAGAAGTGGATGACTACACTATGTTTGTGAGCTTTATGTACGCTTATGATACCATCACATTGACATGGATCTGGAAAAGTGCTATTTGAGATCTAAATTGTGGCTGTGCAACAACATGTCCAACCTGGGATATACCATTTTCCTCATACTTTGAAATTTCTAAAAGTGATGAGTGGATTTGTATAAATATATGGATGCAAAAAAATAGTGTAGAGCCTCTGGAATTCTGTCTTCTTATGATTGTTAGTAAGATTGTAATTTCCTTGGTGTATGCCTAGAGTTGCCCCACACACAATAAGGAACAGCTATATACTGGGACAGTTAGACATGAATCACACAGAAATGGATCATTTTCAAATGAAGGAGAAACAATGGTATTATTTAAAAGTATTATTTTTTTTTTACTGTAAGGCCATGTGCATATCCGCATTGTGATGTACAGTAGCATGTTAATCAATAGAAAAAAAAAACGCTGTACAGACGCTGCGGATTTTTCCGTGCGGTTTTCTTGTGGTTCAAAATATGCAGCATGTCACTTCTTTTGTGCGATTTTCCACCTGCTCCATTCTCCAAATCCGCAGGGGAAAACCGCACAAAAACCGCAAGAAAACCCCAAGAAAAATGAAAGAAATCCGCAGGAAAAATGCAGGTCATTTGACCTGTGGATTTCTTCAATTCTGCGCGGAAAAATCCGCAGGGCAAAAAAGGTACATTTGCACTTAGCCTAAATCACACTTACCTATGTTCCTAATAAATGGTAATGTTATATTATTTAACACTGTCCTGTATTCTTTATGTCATGCACCCATAGAGTCTGGGCGCCAGCTGATGTGTTCAATAGGAGCTGGCAAACAATTATCTTGAAAGTAGCTAGTCCTGTGTTAGTTAAGGAAAACATCAATGGTGTTCTTGGATTTCACTCAGCTGACTGAGGAGGTGCTAGCCAGGAAAGGACATTGCTTGTTGCCTTATTCATGACTTGATGGTGGACCTTTTGGTGCAACATCTACAGATGAGGTTGAGGGACATCCATGTAAACCTGTGATTTTGGTCATTCTGGTAAGCTTTTTATTGTGAGCATGTAAGAGACCCGAGACCTGCTGTGAGATGGGACAAATGTCTAGGAGGAATGTCCTCAGCATCATGTCAGTAGAAGTGACCTCTAAGTCTGTGGAGGAGTGAAGTTTCTCTAGGCATCATGTGAGAACTAGCACAAGATGAACCCTGGCATTG